>NC_064433.1:37614432-37921620 GCF_023343835.1 Lagopus muta
GATTTGTGAACCCTAGAAACAGACCAAAACCTCGATGCCATTTTTGACATTTCTAAGTCAGAAAAGCTCAAATACTGCTTAGTCAATGAAAGAATGAGACCCTGTTGCTTCCTTGCTCCCTTGCCCCAGCCTATAGGCTGTATGCATCGTGTGTGAGAAGATAGAGCACAACTCAAAAATTAGATTAAATAACAGCAACTTTACAATTAACCAACACTTGTTAACATTAAACATTTTTCAAGGGATAGTGAGTAAGAAATGCCGCTTTTTTTCCCTTCACCTACCTTTTGCCTCTTTAATAACCTCCTTTCTTTATCTTTACTGCCTGCTTTGGGCGGTAAATTGTCCCCCTGCCTGCCATTCTCTCTCTGTTCCCTAAATCTTTACTGACTCATGCTCTTTCCTTTCTACTCAGAGCTCTTTTTCTGTTGTTTTTTTTTTCACGTGTTCCCAGTCACCCACTCTTTCATTTTGAACCTTGGCTTACTCTGTTCCTATTTCTACATCTCTACCTCTATATCAAGGTTGCTGCCAACTTAAGACAAGGCTCTGAGCAAAGGGCAGGACCTGGCTTCACTCCACGAATGAACTCTTGAAAGAAGGAACGGTTTGGGAAGCCAGTAGACTTCAGAAATCTGTACTATGTCCTTGTAGACAAAGTGTTGAAGTTCCTTAGTGTCTAATGCAGTAAGCACAAATACAGAGTGATAACACCACTGGAGGAAGATGGGAGAAAAGGCTGTTCACAGTGTACGGAGTGATGGAAATTTTCAATAATCCTATTGCTATTAATGGACTCATACTCTCTATTTCAGTGCTTGCAAAGGTACCAACAATACTCACTGCTCCTTTCCCTTAAGAAATGATCCCTGCAAATACTGAACCTGATTCACAGCTATTTTTGCTGAAATTTTGCACCAGTGTAAGTTCGCTGCTTTCATTGGAAACAGGCCAAGCTTAGCAATACAAATGAGATCAGGAGTAGTAAACCTAGCCCGTATATTTCCCTCTGAATGCCTTCAAAAGTCTTCCATTGTGTTTTGAGAGTCTCTGCATTTCCACTCAAATTCAATTATTCATGTTTGACAGAACTCGCTCCAGCATTGTTGTGCTTTAAAAACTGGAAACTCCTCCAAGGTATAACAGAAAAAATGCCCTCCCCCTATTGTCCTTGAAGGGAACACTGGAAGGTTGCTGGTTCCATTCTTTCAAGCAGACTGATAGATTTTCATCCTATTGTGTCAGTTCATGGTTGCTGAATATATTCTAAAACATCTCAATTACTTTCTACTATACAGACGTTTTTATTAGATCTATAATCTCATGCCTCATATCCTTAGAGCGTCCTCAGTGTTCTGCCTCTGCTAAGCAATTACCAAGGGGATGTATTTTTTTCCCCTGATGGATTCTAAGCTTTTCTTCCAGAGGCTGAATTTTATTGTAGATTTTATGTCAGGACAGCAGAGGCTTACTGTTTCTTCTTAATTTTTCCCACCAGAAATCAAAAACATAAATACAGAAAAAACAGCCAGAGAGATAATCCAGGCAAGAGATCGAGTGGTTTTAAATGTCCAGTATTCTCATAAAAATTCATTTCATGTTCTTGCTGACCTTCGTCTTGTTAACTCATGACAGATAACGGAATGCTCCTCTCATTTTTCTGCTGTTGTGATGCATAACACAGGCCAAGCTCATCTCTTACACGGTCTCTTTACTACAGAATAACAAGCTACAGGATGGCAAAGAGTTTTGCATATCTTCATACTTTGTTCTTTCTGCCCCTATCTCTATTAATTCATCCTCTTCGTATCCTGAAAAACTTCATCTGCTTTGCACTTAGGTGCAAAGAAACATACAAACAATTTCTCAGCCTTACAAATATGGCCGTTACGTATGTTTATTAGCTTTCTAATTAATCTTCAGTTCCAGGCTTTGATTCCTACTTTTCTTCTGGCCTTGAAAATCAGGATGCCAAAAAGTGGTAGGAGAAACTTTCTTTACTCCATAGTGAAGTAGCAGTGTAAAGAAATGCATGAGTTCTCAGGAATATTGCATATGACATTCTGTGCGTGTAGTGGACATTCTCAGATATTTTAAGGTATACACACATTAATGAATTACAAGGCAGCAATTGAAGGAATAAGTCTAGACTCATTGGTCTCAGCATTATGGGAGATAATCTTGCCAGCTGGCAGCTTTGGGTAACCAGCTCACTGAAATTACAGGCTGCTGGTGTGCTTTGGTCTGAAAGAAGAAGGAGTTTTGGGAAAAGAATGAGCAGTTCAGCTGCAAGGCTGAAAACAGACCTGCTCAGTGTAATACCAGTGGTTCCTGAATTCGGCAGACTCGTGCACATAAGAGGATAGAGCTAGTATTTTCACTAAATGCTAATCCTACGACGACTTCTCTTATTTTGGCAAAAATTATTCTGAGATCTACAGAATTCTCACAGTCTGAATCAATTTATTTGTTGATTCAGCCATTCTGAATGCTTTCTTCCCCATGCATTTGACAAGCACTTGAAATACCACTACTAAGTAAATGCACATGAATTCAAGCCAGCATCCTTTTGTATAAATATAGTACTTCCAAAGATTCTGTATTATTTAGGAGCCAGGACAATTTTTAAAATGGATCTCAGATATCCAAGCAATTCAGATGCCTTGGAAAGTGAATTCTAGGCTAGATCAAAGATAATGTCCACAAAAATTTCTTACAAGCACAAAACCCACAGAGAGGCAACCTTCAGCTTTAGATGACTACAGGTGTGTTGTGCTTCTTCCAGCACTGCTACCTTTCCAGAATAAAGCAGAAGCAGCTGGGTCTTTTCAGTGTATTTTCCACTTCTGCTTGGCCTTCTGTGTGGATTTACCCACAGTTTAGAACAGGAAATGAACATTTGCAAAGGGCAAGCTATGAGCACCGCGTGACATTCCAATTAAACAGCACTATACTTATACAATACAGGTGACTCCTGGTCATTATTGTGTGAGGCAACTCTGGATTTCTGTCTGCGAAGTCTCTTCATTTTCTCCTTTATATCAAAGATCTGTTTTGATTTGTTGTCTCTATCTACAGCAATTGTGTAAAACCAGTATAGTAAAAATCTTCAGAGCTTGGCTCTAGCACACATCTCTGACCACAGGCAGCCTGTGCTGCATGTTACCATCCCCAGCTGGGAGGGGGCTGGATGCACATGTTTGGTGCACTGATTCTGCTCACCCCAAAGCCTTAGGATGCTACGCAGCCTGCGCCTGCAAAGTACCAGGGGCAATCCCCAGGCCCATATGTCAGCCACAAGGCCACAGCAGGGCTCCCCACGGCCCTGCCCAGAAAGCAGCAGCTCTGCTCCTTTGCCTCAGCACGCAGAAGCTCTGAAGCGTGGTGCTAAAAGGCATTACTTAGTTGAAAACTAAGAACACCAGACATGAGCAGTCAGGAAAAAGGAAGACATTTCTAAGAAATTAAGCACATGGTGCTGTGGTCTGCTTTGTTTCTCTTTTCATCATTAGAGAACAATGCTGCATTTCTCTCTGAAACCATTAGTGTTATACAGGGGAGCTCACATTCATGCAGCATGGAATGGGCTCACCTACGAATGCTGATCTGCAGTTCTATAACTGAAATTGATTATTTTTGCTGTTAGCCCCCTCCTTCCCTATTAAAATTCAGTGTTACAGTGCAGCATTCCTGATAGAAGTGTTCTGTCATTTTTTCCCAAGCATGCTGGAAGCATGTATGTGCTTCTAGCAAATGCTGAAACCTAAACTAAAAGGCTTATGAATTAGCAGTGGCAGGCTACACTACAATAAACTGCTTAAGTTTTTGTTGCCGTATAACGTGTGACCATTTGTAACAGTTTTAAAGCCCAGCTATACACCCATCTATTAAACACCATTCTGCCTGCCAAACCTTTTAGTTCTGCTGTATTAAATGTCTTTTTTTTGTACGCTGATAAAAAAGTCAGCAGTAAATTAAGTCCAAAGTGACCAAGGTCTTGATCCTGCTAGTTCCTGAGCACTGCACTTCCCATTAACATCAAGCTGTGCAGTTAGAGTGCTGGGAAGTCTCTCTTTCAAGAGACATTTTGGCACTTTTGAGAACAGGGACTTTGCAGCAATTCAAGGGAAATCTGTGTTAATGCATCATAGGAGCCATCTATGCTATTTTGTCTGTGTTACCTCAGCATATAAAGGAAATAACACACTCATTTCATTTAAAATGTCTTAGCATCTAGAGACCCTTTTTTTTCAGAAAAAGATGGGGAAGAGGATTAAATCACCCACCTTTTTGGAATTATCTGCATTCCCAACATTCTGTAATGTTTCTGACCACGTATGATTTTTTATTTTCATCTGTACTTTCAGAAAGGCAGCCTTGGAATAGTGCATCTGTAGGTTTCATCCTCTCCTAATCCCAATATTTGTACAGCAGATTAGAGCTGTGCAACAGCACTTCAGTCTTTGCATGACAGCTTCGTTCTCTCGCATTTATTCTAAAAACAGTTCATTTCTTACCACTTCTAAGCTTGATTATACTGGCTATACACTGCCTATACGTGTCTCTAGTGAGTCCCAAGCGTGCTGTCTAAATGTACCACTCAGTAGTCTGCATTTTTTATTTTTAAGAATGCAATTTCATGCAATAGTTTAATATACTAATATAATATACCACTAATACTGAATATCAATCATAGAATCATAGAATCATAGAATGGCTTGGGTTGGAATGGACCTCAAGGATTATCAAGCTCCAAACCCCTGCCACACGCAGGGCCACCAACCTCCACATCTAGTGCTAGACCAGGTTGCCCAGGGCTCCATCCAACCTGACCTTGAACACCTCCAGGGATGAGGCATCCACAGCCTCTGTGGGCAGCCTGTTCCAGCACCTCACCACTCTTTTGGTAATCGTGCACATGAAAGATTGAGTTTGGAGTTCAGATTGGCCGTTTTCATCCAGTAGTTGCTCTGCATTTTATTTTAAAGCCTAACTGTGGGGATTTATTCTTCATTTGGTAGCTTCAGTAGTCTGGCAGATATTATAAGAATATAATACAGGAAATTCAACCCTAAAACCTTGTCCATTCTTCTCCCTGCTATATCAAGGAGACAGTGGAGATTGCTGCTCCCTGCATATCCTTGCTTAGTCAAGTACAGCCACGGGTTCTACCCCTCTTTCCGACTGAAGCATAGCCTAGATCACATCAGCACCCTGAACAGAGTACTTGCCTGCTTGTAACAATTAATGACATTAATAAATATTTATTCATCACAAATCTAAATAAGATGGTAACTCATGCAACACTTTCCATCACAATTTTGAAGCTTTTCATGAGTGGTGTTGGCTTCTTATTTACTCTCCTTAATTCCAGTGATGTAATAAATCTAAAATACCTTCGTGGCATGATTTAAATACTTCAAACAGCCAACAGAATTTAAAACACAGAGAAATAAAGTATCTCCCACGAAAAGCAAATAGACAATAGGAATAGCAGGAGGTTTCTGGTTTTAATTTTTCATTTTCCTAATACTTCGATGAAAGTATTGATCTTCTATATTTTGTTCCTGATGCTATTCCTTTTTTTCTTTTACATGAATGCAAACAACCTTCCACGCTCAATCAATGAGCAGGTTCATCTCTGGCAATATGCTGCCTCTCACAGTGGTCTTTAGATGTCTATCTAGATGACTGTCATGATGCTCATGACTGCAGTTCCCGATTACGTGTATTACAGAAAGTATTCCATGATCATGCTACTTATAAAATTGTCTTATTATTGTGCCCAGCATGCCCAACAAGTGCAAAAAGAGGTCTGGGATAAGAAATGGACAATGAAAAATAGCTGTGGGTGTTTGTGAAGAGTAAGTCAGCCTTCAGCCCCAAATGTGTTCATCTTGCCTTACAAATATTAAACATAATCCAGTATCAGCTGTTGCACAGGGCTGGTGTAGGTTTGCCCCAGAGAATGAGCACAGGCAGACATTAGCAGAACAAACTGATATCTGCAGCGTGTTCCTGGATGTGTTAATAAAAGAGCTGCAGGGTAAAGCTCAGAGGAGACTAATAAGTACATTAAAAAAATATATTTTAGTGTTCCTTTCAGACATATTTAAGAATTAGGCAGTCTAAGCAGTGAGAACATTAAGTAACAGTAAGTTTGGCTACAGTGAATAAAGAAAAAATAGATTATGCTCTGATAGCAGCAAAGCCATCCATGAATATGATATGATATCAAGATCAAATTAAGATGAGTGGGAAAGATATGAACACTGTCTTAGAGGGGAAAAAAGTCGCATAAGAATGCTAAATAAGATGAAGCTACCCATTTTTCTATACTTCTAAATCACTATGAATCACTGATGAATTTGTCAGCATGTGGAGCACTACCAGCAAAGGCTCCCTTCAAATGAAACATGTAACATGCTTTAACATTGAAATGGGATTTCCAGCTTCTTTTAAGACTGCATTCTCCTCAAGTGTTTCCACGGGAGAAAAGCAGACTTCCTTGGGCAGACTTTCCCTGTTTCATACCTACAGTCTTGCAGAATACCTGTTACCTGCAGAGCAATAGCCAAGTCATGGCTTGCTTTCCCATCAAAACAAGTTTGCCTCCAGCAGATTTGCACAGGGGCTGTGGAAAAGAAAGCAGCCATCTCTGTTAGTACCATTGTCCATGTCACAAATTACCATTTACCATTACATTTCCAGTGGTTAACAGAGCACAGACATCAGATAATAGTTAAGCTGAGATTTTTCTACCATTTTCCCTCTGTTCTGGGAGGATCACTGCGTGGTATCTAAAACTGCCCTGTATGAAATGTGGTAGTGTATGAGAGCTACTGAAGGTAGTATACACATTGTGTCTGACTTTCCTCTCTTCGTACCATTGTAAATCAAAACAAACAGCACTGAAATTCAGAAACCCATCACTAGAAAGCAGGTGTAAGAGAACTGTCAAGCTCTCTGACGTGATCTGCAGAAACGAACAGTCTGCCACAACTGCCTAGTGCAGCCACTATGACTATTTCTCTTTGCTGGCCAGGCAGAGAAGAGGAGCCTGACAGTGCATGGCAGTAAGGCAAAGCACAACACTCACTGATCTCTCACACTCAGAACTTTGACTGATGGATGGTGGCACACTGCAGTCACACAGCTGAGTTGCTACTGTCCCCAGTCATCCTCACCAACTCTTTGATTTCTGATGTGAGTTCTGGATACTTAATATCCCCCCTAATGTGCTTGCTTGGAGAGCATCCTCATCTGGGTTATAATTCTGAAGGCAAATTCCATGGAGCTGTTTGGGCAGAAGGAGGCTTAAAAAAGTATCTTAATTTTCCCACCAACTGTGGATTTCACTTGGATTGTTCTTACAGTGACTGGTTCTAATTTGAATTCAGATATAACTCCCTGCCCAGTACAGGGGAAGAACTGTTTGTTGTCAGTTTAAATATTTCTTCTGATTTATTACACTGTGTGTTTAGCGGTATCGCAGCCCATCTTAACTTCAGGAAGGTGTGAAAGGAAATTCAGTAATACCAGCATGATCCTGTCTGTGACATTCATATGTAAATGGCTTCTACTGATCACTAAAGACATTTCTCCTCAAAAAGAAAAATGGTCATACCAGATGTAGTAGTTTCTCCAGTTTCGTCCACGTTGGTCAGAAAGAGGTCACTGAGAAGAGATGGAGTTTTTTGTTGCTCTCTCTTTTACTGAAAGGGGCTCACTAATTTCATCTGAAATTTCCCTGCATTTATCTCCTGTTACACTGAAGTAAGATCTAGTGACTTTAGAGTTTCTAAAAAATGTGAAAGGCCTACAGCATGGGATTCAAAATGAAATTACTGAAGCAAGTTTCACTGTTCGTGCTAGGCTGGCTTTTCAGTAGCAAAAACTGAGATGGGAGACATTCATGAAAGTAAGTACGTTAGGTTTTGTCATAGCCAAGGGAGAGAGACAGATGCTAAAAAAAGGAAAACATGCTGATCCTCATAGAGAAGGAAAAGCCATACAGTCTTTAAAGAATGGTGTGATTTTGAGTCCAGCGTGTACCTAAACACTCAGTAACATGGTAGTGCTGGATAAAGGTGGGTAAAGAATTGGTTGGATGGTTGGAATCAGAGAGTTGTTGTCAATGGCCCTGTGTCCAGGTGGAGGCCAGTGATGAGTGGTGTCTGCCAGGATTCTGTCTTGGGATGAGTGTTCTTTAACATCTAAAGCATGAGAGCAGATCCGCTGAGAAGAATTTGGGGGTTCTGGCGGACAAAAAGCTGGACATGAACCAACAGTGTATGCTTGCAGCACAAAAGGCCACCATTGGGCTGCATCAAAAGAGAGGTGGCAACAGGGGGAGGGGATTGTCTCCCTTTACGCTGCCCTCACGAGACCCCTGCTTCCAGGCCTGGGGCACTCAGAACAAGATGGATGTGGAGCCATTGGAGCAGGTCCAGGGGGTGGGAGGGCTGGAGCACCTCTCCTGTGAAGATCCAGCATCCTGCCCACGCATGAGAGTTGGAGCCTGATGGTCTTCAAGGTCCCTTCCAACCTGAGCTATTCTATGATACTATGATTCTGTGATAGTGTGCTGCAGTAGCTTGCCCTGTAGAAGTACCTTCACAAAGATTTCAGAGAACTAGAGCCCTGAACATCTGAAAAAAGGAGGGCACCTGGGAGTGGCTGTACTCATGGGTTGTTGGTGACCCAAGCTGGTCAGCACTGCTTGAGAACTGGGTGCTTTCCACCTGGAAGTGAACACTGAGTAAACACAGACTTGGAGAAACCCGAGCAGAATGTCATGTTTCACGTGTTCATCCACATTTAGATGGGTGGATGTAATTATCAGTTGAGAAAACACAGAGCACACAAACTAACAAGATTAGAAAACGCACTGCAGAGAGCTAATAACAAAGACGTAAAACATAGGGTCACTGCAGTGCTGAGGATGTCACTCTGGCAATATTTCATTTTTCCTGTGTTAATTACATTACTCATTCTGATCATAGCTGCTCTGCAAACACACCCAGAGAACAGGAATGCAATAAGTCTTACACAGATATTTTAGCCATTGTCAGTGAAACTGTTTTTTTGGATGACCGAGGAAAGGCACATTTCAGAGGGGCCTCAGTATGGTGGTAAATCCAATCCATGGTGTTTTAATTAGAGTAGGATTGGTGAAAATTACAGGTGAAAAGTGAAGGACAAATGCAGTTCTTTTAAAGATATTCATTCTTGTAGAGTTAGGAAGGGTATTCTTGACTTAGTACTTATTTTTGCACTAATACATTTCCAATATTTTCACAAGTTTTTGCCTGCCAAGAGTGCAAACATTTGCCTTGAGCTGTGGTATTTAACTACAAATATAAACACTGTTCAATTGCACTTTTAGGCATTTTAGTCATACAAAAATACTACTAAGACATATGCGTTTTATTTCATGTTTCAAAGTTTAGCAGAAGATACACTATAAAATACCTGTACAATCATCTATAGTGACAGGAACTGTATCTGGATGCTTATTTTGCAAATACACTGAAATCTAGAAGCATTTTTCAGTGCACACCATGTTTGGTCAATATTATAGACTTGTCCCTCCTAGAAAGTAGCATTGGATAAAATCTTTGGTCAATATGGGAAACATTTCACATATCAGCAATTGGTCATTCTATGAAACCAACCAGAATAGCATTTTCTGCTATTGGTCAACAGTAATTCCTGGCATTTACAAGACATTTTTAATCTGAGAATCTTGTATTGCCCTGCAATAACCTTCTAGCCCTCTACATTTGTGCAAAGGAGGTGCAAGTTTGTTACCAAAGCAGGTCATTAGGTTTGTACCTGCTGCTCAGTTACTCTACATAGTTGTTAAGTGTATCTGCAGTGACAACATAAGACAGTAAAGAACCGTGTTTCTGAGCAACAGTATTACAGAGTAGGAAATGACTGGGAATAAAAGAGAGATTCAGTTCTGAAGAAGGATATAATGGGCCACACATGAACTATATACACAGATAGAGCTTTAAGTGTAATGGCAAACATTCTCTGTGCAGATGTCCTTGAGAGCAGAATCAGTTACAAAAAGTGTGGATCTGTGAAGAACGGAGTATAAATAAGGAAACGTCAGGGCTTGCATTTAATCCAGTTCAGAGCAGAAATTGAATGTGCCATGGAGTGAAGCACAGCTTCTTTAGACTTCTGGAGAAATACGACATTTACAGTAAAAATGCTATCAAGATTTTTGGTTGCTTTATGATCCTTTCCTTTATTATGCATAAGAACAGTAGTGATTTACAGGATTTCTGTTTCTGAGGTTTGCAGAAGGTTGAAAACCCTTTTCTTTACACAAATCAGATTGCAAATCATATCTAAACTCTCATACGTTTAATAATATAGACAGTTAAAAAAAATCCTCTTCTGTATATTGTGCGCTGTGTTCTGCTCTTTCAGCACTTCAGTACCTCAAGCTTTGAAGACTATGCTTTCATGCTCGTTTCATAGTTCTGGTTTCTAAATCTCATGTCATTCTTCTTCTTGACAATTGCAAATTTACCTTTATTTATACAGCAAAAGGATATTTACAGCTTAACATTTTAATAACGCCGTAGTCAAATTTTATTAGTGATTCTCTGTCAGATTTTATATGAGACAGGAGAGTAATGAAGAACATATCATTGTGAGTTTTTAGGCGTACAAGCTTAATGTATTATGATATAACAAAATGTATTATATAAAGTCCCTTACTCAGGAAGGCAAGTGAGAGCACCATAGATATGACAACATAAAGCAGCAATCAAACCAGCAATAACATTAACATTCTGTAACTGGAAAAACATTTTTTATAAAACATAATGTATAAAGGCAGATAATTTTTAAATAAAGAGCTTTCAGATTGCCAGCATTGGCTGTACACAGGTAGTAAGAACAGAGAATACAAACAAAACAAAACCTATTGCCTAGCAAGATCTAATGTGGTCTCCAAATCTGCAGCAGACAGTTTGTCCATCTGGATAATGTATGTGACAGGATGTAATAAACCATCAGTTCATCTCAGTACCCGTGATTGGAAAGAATCCTTTGGAGACTTTCTTAGAAAGGTGAGTTTTCAGTAACCTTAGAAATCACTCTTGATTTCTTCCTATGCTCTCTTGGCTACTTCTAGCCCTGAACGTAACCTCCAAAGAGAACCGGACAAGCATTACTTTGTTTGGAAACAAATTAACATAAACCACAGAGGAGTCCTCGTTTTGCTTTCATTACAAATTAGAATGAACTTAATTAAGTTGAAATTTCTCCCCAAACCTAAATTACAGTAAATATTCCTTTCAAAAGCACCGGCATGAGGATGTTTGCCTCCCCTCAGGCATGAAGGGCAGCCGACTGTCGGTGTGTGCTGGCAGCCACTGGGACAGGCCTTAAGGCAGGCAGCCTAAGGGACAGCACACCGGAGTTCTTCACTGCCAAGCAGGCTTTGAACCTGCTGGCAGGTTTGGTCCACGGAGTGGCTGCTTTGAGCCTGTTTGGTCACTGAGTGATTTTAAGGATTGCGTTGGAGGAGCTTTTGGTGCCCGGTGGGCACTTGCACATGTGGCCAAGCTGCTACAGAGAGTGGCAGAGCAGGCAGCGAGCACTGCCACGTCCGGGCAGGCTGTGTGGCAAAGCAGGGGCCTGGTGGGAGTGAGATGTGAGAAGCACTGCAGGGAATGGCTGTCATGAGCACCACACACTCATACTATGGCCATTAAAACAGCAGAAGAATATTTATTTCAAAATATGAAAAAAAAAAAACCCAAAACTAAACACATAAAGAAAACGCCACAGGCTGGCCCCGACGCCTGACGCCGAGCAGAAGCCCACAGGGCGCAGCCGAGGCCTGCGGGCTCAGGCCGCTCTCCGGCCCCGCACGCCCCCGCAGCGCAGCGCGGCGCAACGCATCCCGCCTTCGCGCGGCCCCGCCTCCTTCCCTCAGCCGCCGCCGGGGGCGCGAGGGGCCGCGCGCGCGCAGTACCCGGCATGCAGCGGGCGGGCGGCTCGCACCAAGATGGCGGCGCCGCTGGACGAGTATGAGAAAGAAGCGGGCTGCGTCCCCATCCTGCATCCCGAGGTGAGGTCGGGCCCGCCGGACGCGGCGGCGAGGTGCGGGCTCGGGGCGGGCTCGGGGCGCGCTCGGGGCGCAGCGGGAGCGGCGCTCGGCGCCGCGGGTAGGCAAGGCGGGCGGGCCGAGCGGGGCGCGAGAGGTGCGCGAGGTGCGCCGCCGCCCCCTGGCCCGGGTGTGCGCGGCGGGGCGGGATGGGGCGGGCCGGGTGGAGGAGGGCGCGGATGTCCCTGTGCGTGTGGTGGAGAGCGAGGTGCGCGGCGGGTCCTGTGCGGAACCGGGCCGAGGAGGGGGGCGAGGCCCGGCCGCCCCCGGCCCGCTGCGACCGAGCCGCCTCTCCTCGGCGGCGCCGCCCCGCGCAGCCCGCCCGGCCCTGCCGGCCCGAGGGAAACGCTCCGGGGGCGGAACGGGTGCTTCCTGTGGCTCCGTGGTTCTGCCTGCGCGCCGCTCTGCTCCCATCCAGCCGCCGGTGCGTGAGTTTATATAGGAGCCGGCCGCGTTCCGTGCCCGTTGTGTCGGTCGGGCGGTGGGAGGAGTGCTGACAGGTAACGTGCAGAGGTCGTTTCGTGTCGTGTTTTTCTTCTCCTTTGTGCCACCCGCCTTTGTCAGCGGCACCTGTGCTTTCTTGAGGACTGCTATGATTGTTTCAAAGGGTGTTTTGAACGGTTTCTAAAGCCTTATATGTGAGCTTCTTACCTGATAGTCCCTACCATCCTCAGCCTAATTTTTCAGCCTACAAAAAAGAGGAGTGCATATGCTTGCCTCCACTTTCTGCTAAACAGATGGCACTCTTTTTTTTGTAAACAACATCTTAAAGGCACTTCTAGTTTCCTTGATGACTGAAGGGGCTCCATAGGCATCTGTATATAGTTGTATATTCTACCCACTCTTCTCTGCCTCTCCAAACTGTGCATACTTAAGACTTTGAAATGCAGCAGTCTATTTGAAGATTGATGCATGCACTCCTAACGTGGCTTGATGGTTTCTTAAAATTTATTTTAAGTGATGTGCAAAGACTGGTGCTATGTGTTTCTGTAGAGTAGCAGGAGAAATACTCTCTTTTCCTGTTTTTCAGAAGTGAGAGAAGTTGACAGTAACCATCCAAACTGATGTCTTTATTTGGAAGAAGATGTTCTGAACTTGTTGAAAGCTTAGAGGGGAGGATGAAAGCTATAAAATGGAGTAACAAACACATAGCGTGTTAGAAAGCCTCATTGTTTTTAAGACTGATAATTAGTATTCAGTAAATTAACTTTGAGTAAGGGCTGCAGAGTGAAGAAGTATCTTAATGTAAACTGATGGAAAATTCTGGGTGAGGTGATCTGGTAGAATGTGATGTTTATACACTGAAGGCATATGTTTATGATAGATGAGGAAGGAAGTTAATCTAACATATTGTATACCACAGCACCAGCCCTGATTTGTTAATGTGCAATAAATACCACTAGTCTAGAGTTTTTATAGATGGATCTGGCTGGAAATGCTGAGCATCTGACTATACTGACTGCATATCTCACTGACTATCTGACAGCACTGAAGGGGAGTGTTTGCATAGATTTCAGTGGGTGTTCCCTTAGCCTTAAAATTCCTTTATGCAGATTAACTCTCAAAGAGGAGGATGCTTTCAATGTTGGTGGTGATGGCTGTTTAAAGTGTGTTTCTGTTTTATTTTATTAGAAACTTCAGGATTCTGTACCATCACAGGGCTGTATTGTTGCAGACCTGTTCAGTGAACAATGTAGTGCCATCTGTGTTTTTTCTTCTGAAGTTCAGATGCCTTTGTACTCAATGACTTCCACTTTTTAAGGAAATAGCACCATATCCTTATGTAAGTGGTGACGTTGGAGCACATAATCTGTTCTTACGTTTGTATACACAGAAAACGATGCTTTTTATAGGACTGTCATAACCTTTCCCACTTTCTCTTATTTCATGCTAGTGTTAATCTCAGCGTCATGCATCATTTTCAGATATCTTTTTGTGCTTTTAAATTTCCCTTTTTTGTTGTTCTTTTTTTTTGTTGTTTGTTTTGCTTAATTTGTACTACTTTCTAAGTTTAAGGGGCTTTTCTGAAGAGAAAAGTGTTTTTATGCAAATAGTTTTGCATTTTCCTGTGAGGTGTTTTTGGACACTGTCTGCGAGTGATGTAGGAAAGGTGGTCTTAGAAATACAATACAATACTTAAATACTCAAGTGCTGAAAGATGTATTTATTTGTGAAAGGAACAGCAGAAAGTGACTCCAATAACTTTTTGTTAAGAAGGAGTAAAAACCACTCTGGAAGTGTGACTACTGGTGATGGGATCTCTTTTTACATGGATGTGGTGTTTTTTTTAGGGGAGGTGATGTGGGCGTTGGAATGGGGAGGGTATCTTGTTGACTGTGTATAGGAGCTGTTGAATCATGGCCTGAACCTCTGATTGATCACCTGAGGTGAGCACTGAGTCAGCTGCCGAGCGCAGGTGAAGGCAATACAGCTGTGTGACTGGAAGGAGCGGAGCCTGGCTGCCCCTCTCCTAGACCCCATTTAAGGGCTGACTGCCACAGAGGAAGGATCCCTTCCTGGAGATTGCTCCCTTTGGAATTTTCTTGGGAGCCCAGGACACAGTGAGCATTTTCATTTATTTTCGATTATCCCTTTCCACTGCGATGATGTTTCTAGCTATACGATCTCAAGATACCAGCCTAACCACACCATTGCATTTTTGTTGATTATACACTGTCATTGTGAGTCTCCCTCCTTCACTAGAAAGGCAGCCTGGTTTTTATTAGGAAAACTTGTTTTAAGGGACATTCTTTTTTTTTTTTTTTTTTTTTTTTTAATAATCAAAGTTCAGATCAGTGTTGCAGTGTAGAATCATGGAATTGTTTTAGGTGGAAGAGACCTTTAAAGGCTGTCTAATCCTACTCCCTTGCAATGAAGAGGGATCCCTACAGCTAGGTCAGGTTGCTCAGAGCCCCATCCAGTCTGACCTTGAGTGTCCCCAGGGATGGGGCTTCCACCACCTCTCTGGGCAACCTGTTCCAGTGCCCCACCACCCTCATTGTAAAAGACTTTTTCCTTACATCCAACCTAAAACTGCCTGGTTCCTCTTGTCCTTTTATCACAGACCTTGCTAGATTCTACTCTTCTGCTAACATATTTATAAAACTAATAATGCAGTAAAGCATCTAAACATCATTTTTTTCACAAAGTACGATAATTAATATCCACTTTGCATTGTATGAGCATTACACGATCCGATAGCAATAATAAATGTATGGAGTTGGCTGGCTAACTGTAGCTTCTCAGAAGTGGTTGAATAGAGGGAACTGTTCCTGAAAGTCTTATGGGAGCAAATCTACTAGACTTAGGACATTTTTATGAATAATTTGGGAGGAATTACAAAATTATCACTAATGCAACTTGCAGATGAACAGGGCAGGTAGATGTTAGGCAGTGAGGGACAAAACAATGACACAGACCCATCTAGAACCCATGTTCAAGCAAAGCCCATCTTTGTGCAGCCGTGTTCTAAATCACATTGAAGGTGAGGGGTGTAGGCACAGGGCTGTCAGGTTGTGCTGTAACCAGGTGGGTGTAGATATGAACAAGCAGTGCAGTGTGTTCTGTGGTTAGTTTTAAAGGTGGTTTACTGATTAGGAACAAGGTGTTTTTTGGCTAAGTGTGTAATAATACAATGAAGTGCTGCACTGAAGATTTGGTTTTAATATTGTGTTACAGTGGAAGTGTTGGAAAAACTATGCATGCTATTAGAAATAGTGAGAAGTGACTTCTGTGCAGCACGCTTAGTGAGATGCAGTGTTTAGTGTATGCTTAATAAGATCAAGTGGCTGGAAAGTGAAAACAGATGGGATCAAACTGAAAGGCACAAGAAGTAAACAGTGAGGGTGAGTGACAAAGAAAGAAAGGAAACGATGGCTTATCCATCTCCCGATGCTTTCAGATCAAGTTTGCGTGTCTTTCTGGAGGCTAGATGCAGTCTTTGAATTTGGTACATGAGTAACTGGTGTTTCAGATCCGTGGCTACAAAGGAGCTGTACCACAATGGGCTGGCTCTGGTTCTCTGAGTGACATGTCACTGCTTTCATACCCATGCATCCTTCAGCATGGTGCTGATGGGGTGCAGAGGCCATCAGCTGTCCTGGGCTGTGAGAGCTCTTCTTTAAGAGATGGGATGTATGTGCAGAGCACCCTGGACAGCACATACATGGTCAGAGCAGGCCCTGCTGGTTTGCCTCCACCTTTCAGTGTTCACCTTACATATGGCAGTAACAGTAGCAAGCCGCTCAGCTTCCAGCTGTGCCTGTAGCTGTAGTATGGGAATGGTTGTGCTGTTTGTACTGAACGATTGTAGTAGTCCTTCTGACCTTAAATTCCTTGGAACTTCTGATGGTTCTTGGAACCCTGATTGGTTCTGTAGTAGGTAATGGTAGGCTTGAAATAAAGGAACTCTGAGGGAATATTTAGGAACTGGCTTTTGTTTTTACCATTCCTTCTCTTTGTTTGCAAAATATTCTTAGTGTGCAAGCTGATACTGCCTGAACTGCCAAAGGTGTTTCAGCTGTCCGGGGCTGTACCTGTTTTCAGCTGATGGAGAGGAAGCTCTGCTTTGTTACCGCTATGTCAGGTGCTCTGCAGCTCTGTTTGTGCTGGGTGTCTGTGAGAGAAGTGGAAGCTGTCAGGTATTACCAAATTCCTTTGGCACTGGGAAAGTCTTGACTGTGAATTTAGATTTGTTGTTTAAACTGAAGTCAGAGGCAAATCTTCCTGCGAAGTTGAAAGAAAATTGTGAGAGTTGTGTGTTCTGATAGATATTATCCCAGTTGGAAGTATATTATGTTTAGTTTAGTTTTTGTTTTTTTGTTTTGTTTCTGTCCCTGTGGTACGTAACAATGTAGGAAGTCAGAAACATGGAGGTGGGTAAACCTACTGCAGCTAACTTTGGCTCTCCTTTTTCCCATCTTAGGAAATAGATGATTTGCATAGTCTGAGTCTATTTGCAGTGAGATTTGGTTAATGTCATTGAGGCTGTGCTGGGGTGCATGTTGTTCTTTCTTGTCCTGTAAATGAGTGGAAATTATTCCTTAATTTAGTCAGGGACTCTCTGGGAGCTAAACATCTATTTGTGATCTTATTCAGACCAGTTATTATTTATTGTGTTATTTTTGGAAAGAAAATGGAACCATGAAGTCTCAGGCAAGTTAGCATGCTTAATATTGAAAGCAATCTTGTCTTATTTAATGTATCACAGTTGGCTCATAGGCTGTGAGGCCTGAGGGGACTGAAAATCTAATCTGACCTTCTAACACGGCCATTGAAAGGTTTTCTTCAAGGAAAAAATTCTTTTTATAACCAGGATACTGCTGCTACTGTGAAGAAGAAAATAAACACAGTTTTACAGTAACAGTTATTCCTGTATAGCTGGGCAAATTGCCCCTAAATTTAATTATTCTGTTAAATACTTCAACCTGCCTTTAGAATGAATTAAATTTATTTCAGATCACTTGGTCTTGAGTTATATCTGTCCAAACACAGATCTGTCTGTATGTAGTTAATACTTGGATGATTATCAGATCCCGAATTGCAGTTATGGTCTGCAGTCATACTGAATCTCCTGAGTATCTTGCTAAGATATGAGTGTTTTTTCCTCCTCCTTTAACAGTTTTCATAGTGTTGTTCTTAGAACAGTGTGGTAGTGGACTCTGGAGCAGCAGTGGGTTTGAGAACAGAGCACTTTCCTGGCATTTGCATGGGGCCGGGTGCAGCTGTAAAGCATCTTCATGTTCTTGCTCGCTATGCATAGGCTACTGTAGCAGTCTTGTTGGAAGCTTGTGCAGGTGATTTCTGACTGATTTGTTATCACTTCTTTTGCTCACCATCAAAACTTGCCTGTAAGTTGTTTGTTCCAGGGTTGTAGAGAAACATGAAGAAGAATGGGATCAAAATACAAACTGTAAAATGCTTAGTGCCATTTAAGTGTTTTCACATTGGAGTTCCATGGAAGGTTTAAAAATATGTATGAGCTGTTGAACAGCCTTCTTTTGGCCCACACAGTTAAGGACAGTCTGTATAGTACTCACAAAATGAGCAGTAAAGCTCATTGATCTAGCTTTGAATATATATGCAACATTTTTGTGTTGACTCCATTTGTCTTTGTGTGTTGTACACACTCTTAGTCTCTCTAATTACATAGAATTCTTGTCTTTCAACAGCATGTATCTCACTGTGTCTGTGTACCCTTCTGCTCAGGAAATCAGTGGGGCATAAAAATTTGGGAGAGGGTAACACTAGGGTAAACTTCTCAGAAGTTTAGTTTAAGGGAATAAGGAGGGAAACGCTTAAAAGGTTTGTTGGTTGCTTAAAAACTAGCTAGCATTGTTATTGATGCTGCCATGTTTAGATGTCAGTGTTTGCTCTGTCCTGTGCTGCTTTTTAAAGATGATATGAAATAAGAATTCAACTTCTATAGCATCCCTGTAGTTGAGCAAGACTCATTCTAGTTAGAAAGGAGACTGCTCAAAAATCTTGTCATGTTAGAGGGGGAGTCTGTCTGAACCATACCCCCAGGCCTGCTGTGTGATATAACATTAGATTACAATTTGTCTCGTACAATCTTGAGATCTAGTAATTCCTTCCTATGCTCCTAAGATGTCTGAACAGATGTCTCTGTTCAGGAGGGAGGCACCAAGACTGGAGAGCGGTGAGAGGCTGTGGTCAGCTCAGAGGGCTGCTCGGGTCACAGCCAGGGGAAGATGACTCAAAGGGGGACAGTGTAAAGGGAGAGAGGACAGCAAAGCGTGCCTTGAAAGCCCCTATTGCTGTACTGTGCTTAAGCTGATCTAAAGCGCAGAGCGATGCAAACGCAGTCCCTCGTTCTTCCTCTTGCAGTAGGTCAGTAGGTGAGCTGGGACACTGATTGCTTTATGGGTCTGTGGTCTGGTCTGACTGCACTGTTGGGAGAGCTGGTAGGGAGGGGGAGGAGTGATGGAGAATGGGTGGCCAGGACCATGAGTGAGAGCACCCCATCTGGTGGCAGGGCAATTTTAGCTGGGCTTAAGTCAAGCTTGCCTTTAAACAATTCTGGCCACATTCCTCTGTGTCTTTGACTTATCATAGAGTGAACTAGTTCTGGGAAGTAAATTGAGAGAGGTTTAATTCCATCCAGTTTAAAACGAAAATCATGAAAAACAACGTGAGTTCACGAGTCCTGGTTATTGTAGAATCATAGAATGGCCTGGGTTGAAAAGGACCACAATGATCACCCAGTTTCAACCCCCTGCTATGTGCAGGGTCACCAACCAGCAGACCAAGCTGCCCAGAGCCACATCCAGCCTGGCCTTGAATGCCTCCAGGGATGGGGCATCCACAGCCTCCTTGGGCAACCTGTTCCAGTGCGTCACCATCCTCTGTGTGAAAAACTTCCTCCTAATATCTAACCTAAACCTCCCCTGTCTCAGTTTAAAACTATTCCCCCTTATCCTATTGCTATCCGCTCTCATAAACAGCTGTTCCCCTTCCCGTTTATATGCTCCCTTCAAGTACTGGAAGGGTGAGATGTGCTTCCGTACTGATAGAAGAACAAAGGAAGAGTGGTGTGACCAATTTGGAAGGTGAGGAGTTAGTGAGACTGCCCACACACAGCAGCACCCCGCAGATTTGTTGAACTGTTACATACCTGACCTCTGGCCACCTACCAGACTGCAGGTACCTTTCCTGTGCTTCTTGCTTCAAGCAGGTGAATTGGCCTGTGCTTGTTGTAAGTGGGAATGAGAAGTTATGCAGCCATAGGTCTGAAGGTCTTTTTGCTGAGTGAGAATTGGCCAATTGAAGTTTTCCATGAGGGCTTATTGCATGTTGTACTAATGGTTTTTTTTGTTGTTGTTTTCTGGTATGTGCTAAAGAGAAAAGAGGAGGTTCACAGCTGGGCAGATGACTGGTTCTGTAATGCTCGCTTGCCAGTTTGGTAATCCTTGATTTATTTTTTTCCCTGTTTCTCAGAGATGAGTTAGTTACAGACTCACTAAGTGGCATCACTTACATTTGATGTCTGTGCCTTGGCAGCCTGTTGAATAAGACAGAGCTTTCAGTATGCTTTTTTTTTAAAAAAAAAAATAATTTTTGATGATGTAATGGTAGGAGAGTTTAATGAAGAATCAGAATCATAGAATGGTTTGGGTTGGAAGGGCCTGTTATGATCACTAGTTCCAACCCCCTGCTATAGGCAGGGACACCAGGTTGCTCACAGCCCTATTCAGCCTGGCCTTGAATGCTTCCAGGGAGGGGCACCCACAACCTCTGTAGGCAACCTGTTCCAGTGTCTCGCCACCCTCACAGTAAAGAATTTCTTCCTGATATCTAGGCTAAAAGAGTCTAAAGAATCTTCTGATTGTTCCTTTCGGGGAATTTTAGAGGGTTGTTTTCCTCTAAGTCGTTGAGTGTCAGGATTCAGCTGCGTATGTGCTTAAGTGCATTTATGAAATTTGAACTTGGAGGGTAAAAAAGGAGAATTTTTTGTTGGTTTTAAGTTACTCTCACAATAGCTAAATACTAATGCTGGGTCTCTGGGGTGTGTTTGATATATGTTGTGAGGTCTGCAAACTCTCATGCTCTTGAGACCTGGATATGTTGAAATTACTTGGAAAAATATAATTTCATTTCTGTTAAAATGTTCTGGTGGTGGATGAGAATACAAAGCAAAACTCTTTGAAAAGAAAGCCAAGGGAATGGAGGCATGTGTTAGTAGAAATTGCTAAGTAAGGCAGCAGCTGTATGGACTTACCTTGCTAGGAGGAGGAAAGGAGTTAGAACTGGTAATGTCAGTGGACTTTGAGCTGTGAGTATCTGTAGTTATTGCGGTCTTTAAGGCAATTACGTGACTTGATACACAAAACAAAGAAATTGGTAGCTCAGGAAATCCTTATTGTTTTCAACATCTTATTGCTATGTATTTATGAGAATCTTTGGTTATTGAAGTCCTGTAAGTGCATAAGTGTAGCAGGGATCCAGAGAGGAGCTTCAAAGAGTCAAGTTTGAGATGAAGTACGCATCTGGTTGTGGCCCAACCTCCTATGGCACCACTGCTTCTGGTGGTTATTGCTACTGAAAGGCTTTGCTATTTCTCACTGCTAAGAAAAAATGTTTAGAGTAAAGCATGTAGTCAATTTAACATTTCCTAGCACTCAGCAGTTATATTTTGCCTGTGTTTATTCACTTTCCTAGCATATAAACTGGATTTTTTTATTCTGATTGAACAACCTTCTCTCCAGCACACTTCTGTTGCTGGGTTTAACTGGTGATGGGACAGTTTGATGCTGAATACTTCATTAGAGAAGCTTCTGCTGCTGAATGGCAAAGACATTTTGTTTTCATTACTTAAAATGACAGAAAACTCATTTATTTGTAATACGCTCACCTATAAAAGGACTGAGGAAATAGAAAAGCATACAACTAGAAAATACCACAGAATGTGGGATATTTGTGCTATTCAGATAGCTCCTTAGACCTGTAAGTAATGTAGCAAAGCACTTCAACTCACACTTCTTTTAGTAAGTAATAATTTGTACGTACCTGCAATTGGAGCTGGTTATTGGTATGGGGTACCTAAGAATTTCTGTACTGTCAATAAACCTGTTGTATGGGAACTGTTGAGTCATGGCCTGAAGCACTGCTAGGTCACCTGAGGCAAGGACTGGGTCAGCTGTGAGAGCGCAGGTGAAGGCAAATCCTAGACCCTACTGAAGGGCTGACTACCACTGGGGAAGGATCTGTTTCTGGAGATCCCTCCTTCGTGAGCCTGAATCTTTGAATACGGGTTATCATTCACTGTTTCTTTCTGTTTCTCCACAATATTCTTTCCAACTGTAACGCCTGTGTTTACTGTTTTTGAGAACTTAAAGGCATTTGAATGGGTAATAGTGTGATTAAGTATATTTTAAATGATATTACTGTAAGCTTTTAATCGTTTTAACTATTTCAAATGCTAGTAAACGTGTCTGTCTTCATGCTTTCTGGTGACACAACCTGTGCAAATGGGAGGCGTTCTGATCAGCCTCTGTGTGAAGCTGATGTGGACAAAAAGGTAATGATCTTCAATTCAGAAGCACCTGTAAGTAAATGAGGAGGAAGCAGCTGGCTGGTGATGGACACTTGCTTTATGCAAACAAGACTGAGCTGTTGCCAGCTGTGCCTTCAATCCCCAGATCTCTGACCTCTGTGCAGTGGTTGGATTAAAGGCTCTGGCTGAGCGGCTCTGGCTCCTTGTTACGTAAAAGCAGAGGTTTGCATTGGAGTGTGTGGGGTTATTCACTCGCACGATGGCTGGCTGTTGTAGGTGGAACTCTGCAGCAGCTTCACTCTTCTGCAGCTGCACAACTTCGTTGTGTTTGAGATGAGGCTTTGCTCAGTTTATCTCACCTTTTAAAGAAAGCGCCATCTTCAACTGTAACTTGCTTTCCAAATACAATCAGAATGTTGTTTTAGCCTCAGGATGTTTTTCCATTGTGTGTTAATTCTGTAATTAGCTTCTCTGGGGATTTCCATAAGTTATCTCACTTTCTGTGGGCATGCCAAGGATCCATGCAAATAGGGCAAATTTAAGAAACCATGAAACAGACTTAACAAGATGCTGTCAAATGTGAAAAGTAACAGGAAACGGTGACGGAATTGGCATTGAGTGGAGAACTTTTGTCAAATCACATGAATTTTGTGTAATTTAATGCTGTTCTGAAGGGCAGTGAGAATCCCAAGGTACACTGTGTGTGTCCAAGTAAAAGATGGCTTTTTTCTAAGGTGTTACTTGGCTAGTTAAGATTCGCATGAAAGTGGCATTGAACATCCTCTCGTGGGCAATGCAGACTGGTTTGGATGAGAGTTTTCTGGCACGTATTATCTGAATGGAAGGCGTGTGCACACATCACCCCAGCTCAGCAATCAAACAGCTCATAGTTGTGTCCTGCAGCAGATGAACCCATACAGCCCTGCAGGCTATTCTTGTTTGAGTCTTCATGTGCATGAATGTAAGAAAGATGAGGCTCCCGTTTGATGGCAGTCAGCAGTTAGGTTAGCTGTACACCTGCACTGCTAGCACTGTTTCTGGAGAAGAAGAGACTGTGCTGATGTGATTCTGCCTGAAATCAAGGCATCGTGACTTCAGTCCCTGTTTCTGTGACTGGCAGCATTAGCTGAAGGGGCAGGGAAAGGAAAGTGTCACCTGTGTCTAGAAAAGAGACTTGCAGTAAAAATGTTATATCAGCCACATGATCTTAGTACTGTTATTAACTGATTTGCTTTGATTATTTTGTATTTTTCTGTTAATGTGTGAGGTGCTGGCTAAGGGGCATGTGTTAAGACACCACTGTGAGTCTGTATGTGTTGCATGCAGTCAGTTTCAATCCATTGGTCTTCACAGATTCCTGCACTTAACAGTGGGAGGAGCATTGCTTTGAAGAAGCTTTCCCAGTGCATTCTAACGAATGGAGAACATAGAAGTTGAATATATAATGTGGGTGAAGAAATTCATTAGTATTAACTCCTAATAGTCTGTATTAAATATAGTAAACACATACAAGAGTAGGTTCATTATTTAGCTACCCTGACTGCCTGGCTGCTGTCTATGATTTTATCAAGATTTTTTCAATTGCAGCCACATATGACGTGTATATATAAAATATATCTGACTGCCTAAATGTTATGTTTTTTTTTTTTCTTCTCAATTTAAAAACACAGGAAATAGCACACAGTATTTTATTGCTGGTAATGCTTCCATTTCTATGTTTTTATTTTGGACCTTGTTAGTATTTTCTTTCCAAGCGTCTGTTAATTAACTTGGTTCCCATTCAGAATTTGACTGGCTGACTTCGATCATTATATCTCTTCCTTGCAGCAATATTGCATAATGTTAAAGGAAAAGCAGCCCTAGCCATCTGCTGATGCCTACCATAGCCATATGCAGCAGCTATAAGCAGCAGTGTTTTCCTCCCTTCCTTATGTCCAAACAGGCACACTGACCTATTCGTATCCTCCTGCTAAATATAATTGAGAATTAGGAGACAAATCAGAACAATTCCATCTTTGTCATCTTATTTTTTCACACATAATTTTTTTTCCCCTGCAATTACTGTTTTTGGAATTATCTTTGAACTTATGTCACGTTTGGCTTTTTTAATTGGAAGAGATTAAGATTCAAGTACTGAGGGGAAATTGGCATAGCTGGAGCCCTTGGTGATGAAAAGTGAGCAGGAATGCTGGTATTGCTTGCATTTGGGAGTCATCCTCCCTCACCTCTTCCTTCCCTTCTAGCCATGTTTTTCATATTTTGCTCTATTTTCTGTTTCCCCAGCTTATTGCTCCTGTTTTCCAGAGGAGATTCCCTTTTCTCTCGCACCCTGTTTTTTCTCTGCGTTATTCTTTCCTCACCCTTCATTGCTTATGTATCTGTGCATGCAGTCTGCACAGTTTGTGACTAATGAGTAATGACAAGCTAACCACAGATGCATGCGAGTCATTAGGGTGCTGTCAGAGGACACTCATTGAAGTGGGAAGCTCGTCTCAAATAAGTGCCCCTTAGAAGTAATGAGGGAACCAAGTTCAATTATAAAACAGCAATCTGTTTCTCTTGCATCCTTCCCAGCCGATCAACTCGTTCTTAGATGCAGCATCGTTCTGTTCATCCTGTCAGCCCAGTGTCCTTCAGTATTTCAGCGCTTGTGTAAGGTTTCTGATTGCTTTGTCAGATACAGAGTGGCAGCTGCCAATTGTGCTCTTGGTGCCTTCTCTGTCCTTGTTTCTTCCCTACCAGTGGCTGTGGATCTTGTATCTACAGCAAAAATGGATTCAGCATGCTGCCCTAGGAGAAGAATCAAAAAAGGAACAGCAGAATCGAGTCTGTTTTCCTCTCATAATGGCACTGGCTGATTGTGGCAGTGATGTGATGGACCCAGGCTGGCTGATTTGGGCTCAGGGAGTGCATGGCCAAGAGCACCAGGGAGGCTGGATGGAGCGTTGATCTTTCTCTTCTAGGAGCGCTGTCCTTCTCCTTTGGCTCCAGTCCCTCAAGTCCAGCCCTTGGAACTGGCTGCTTAAAACAGGGTGCAGTGGAGATGTAGCATTTGCAGCCTGCTTATCTGCAGGCAGTAAAGTCAGGCCTCATCTCTAATACCTCACATTTAGCTTTCCTGGCATTCAGGCTGTGTACAGTGGGAGATGGGAAACCTGTTGACAGTAGATAGCAAAATAAATATAAAACAAAATTTCAGTCATGTTTTCATCTGTTAGTTAGCTGATAGTGGTTGTTAAGTGGATATTAATACAATTAATGATGTTTCTTGAAATAACTGTTATATTACTGTTACATATTATTTTACTCTCAGTCTGTCATATGCTTAGAAATGATTAAAAAAACATTCTCACTGCAAAACAAACGAACAGTTGTAGTGATTGCAAGGATTTTATCTGTTTTTGTTTGTGAAGGGAAATGACAGTGAAAGTAACAAAACAAAATGTTCTATGACGTGCATAATGTAAACAGGGCATCATTTTTCACTTGCTTTAATGCTTTTTCCCGTTCCTTTAAAAGTGTGTAACTATATCAGAGGGGGATTTCTAATCAGAGCTTTCTCTTCCAACAAGTCAAAGGAAATAATCTGTATTTTTGTGCGTTTTAATCTTCTTTTGACCTCCAAAAATAGATGTCTGAATACCAGGACTTATGATTTCTTGTATTGTAGCCGCTGAGTGACTGGTGTTGGGAAATTCATCTCTGGTACACCACCACTGTAATCAGTCTTACCAGGGATGAGCAGGACATAGCACATCTTTATTTGAAATTGGGTTTTATTTTTGCCCTCCCTGATCCATTTATATATTGTCCTTACGAAAGCAGAGGTAGCGTGGTTGAGTTCTGTTGGCCAGAGGTTGGAATATCACAAGTCAGGAAATCTGAGGTGATTAAATACAACAGCTTATAGTTTCCTGAGAAGTTAGTGGTCAGTCTAATGACGCACTGGAACAGGTTGCCCAAGGAGGCTGTGGATCCCCATCCCTGGAGGCATTCAAGGCCAGGCTGGATGTGGCTCTGGGCAGCCTGGTCTGCTGGTTGGCAGCTCTGCACATAGCAGGGGGTTGAAATATGATTGTTGTGGTCCTTTTCAACCTGGGCTATTCTATGATTCTGTGATTTTAATGAGTAAGCAGAGACGTAGAGGAAATCAAACTGTTCACTGAAATGACTGAGGCTGGTAGTGAGTGCTAAAGCAAAAGGTGGAAGTCCAAGGGAAGCTGTGTTCAGTAGACTGAGGCAGTCTATGTTCATGGGTTTTGGGCTCACCTGTTGAAAACAGTGCAGAAGGAGATACTGAAAATTAAATTTCCAATGGTAACGACAATGTCCTTAACATTTTAAATGCCTAGTAGACCTAGTAGGTAAGTAGGAGTAGGGGCTAATAGATATAATTTTTCACTTTATTTTTGATATGACATTATTAATAATTAATATTCAGGCTTTTGCTATATGTTTATAAACCTTTTTGTGAAAGCATTAGTATCATAAGGCTGTGGTTTCATGGTCACTTGGGGCTGACATAATCACCACTTTTAAATGAGCAGCTCTCTTTTCTGGTGTGGGCTCAGGGGATGGGAAGCCTGATTTGTGTGCTGACAGTGCTCAGGAAAATGCAGCTGAAGAGAAATAGGAAACACCTAGTAAATAGGAAATAGTAAATTTCCTAGTAAATAGGGAATTTCCTAGTAATAGGAAATAGGAAACACCTAGTAAACTCACAAATGTCTGAACATAAGTTTCTCAGTTTGCTTTTAATACCTGCTGGATAACAAGATGGCAGACTTATTTTTTTTCCCCCTTTTCAGTATCTGTGGTAGGCTAAGAAATGTGCACCTGCTGTAGGGGGCCTGCTTTGCAGGGGATTAGAACTCATTCTCTAGAGGTCCCTTCCAGTCCCTATAATTCTGTAATTCTATGAAATATATCTCCTCATCAGGGTATTCCAGGACAGCAGATTTCCTTTGTTCTGGCCTCTGCCTGTTAGATTTTTCCTTTAGATTTTAAAGGTCTGAGAGTTATTGTTTGAAAAATACTGGTGTGATTTTTATAGTGTAACAGGAGAACAGAGTTGGTACAAATCCTGTTTTTTCTAATGTGTGGAGAAAGAGAAAATGGCATGGCACATAATAATGAATTTAGTATGCTATTATGTTTTGCTTTCATTGTAATATCGTCTGTTTGGTGCTTTTTGCAGCTTTATTTCAGAAGCACGCTGGCTTATCTAGTAGCTGGAGTGGAGTGGGTTTGGTTGCTGCCTTAAAATGCAAAATGGAGCAGGGCTTTTGGGTAGTAAGAGAGTTGGTTGTGACTTGCGATTTGGATGGCAGCAGATGCCCTGTTACAGTTTTAGGTTTTATCCTGTAGAGATGGCAACAGAGCAGCCTTCCTGCTGGGCTGGCAATGCTTAAGTGGTTAATCTAGTTAATTTTCAGGCTTAGAAAAACAATGAGAAGATTGAGCACCACAGAAAACATTGCGGTCGTGTATAGATGTTCTCTGGTTGTTTGAGTACCGAGGAAAACTAAAGAAAATCCTTCTAAAAAGGATTTATTAAAAAAAAAAGCCTATGAACAGGAATAAATCTGTTTTGGTAATTGTGTATAGAGGTCATTTGTTCTTGAGATGATACTCCTGATGCAGTCAGTGGGTGCAGTAAGGAGATGCTAATGCTTCATTTTCCAGAAGTAAGTGCAGAGATGAGAGAGTGTATGAAGTAGCAGAGCTGCTCATCTTGATAGCAGCATGTCCCCAGGGCTAATATATCTTCAGTCACTTAGATTAGCTGGAGAATGTTTGTTTTCAAGAAGTTTGTGGAGATTTGAGACTGCAGATCTTTCTGTTAAGTTTAGGTGTGTTGTAGCATGATTGTCTTGGCTCAGGATAGCTTTATTTGTAAATAGAAATCTGTCTCGTATGAAGAAAAAGTCAATTACCAACTTTAATAACCTTTCAAAAGGCATTTCAAAGTGTCTCCATGTAAATACATTAAATAAACAATTTCTGCTCATGTAAATACTTGTGAAGGGAAACTGAATAGAAGTACAGGTATAAGAAGGAAATAACATTTTATTAAAATCAGTTCAAATACATTTTTTGAACTTTCAGGGAGCTTACTACTCTATCTGCATGCCTTACTGTTGCAGTTCTCCTATTTCATGCAACTGTGCTGAACTGAACAATTGTCACCCAATGCTACCAATTTATGTGCTACTTGTAAGATACAGAAAACTGTGAACTATGTAAAATCCACTCTATTTCAACTTGCTGATTTATCTGAATTTCTACATGCGTTCAGCTTTTAAAGAAAAATGTAATGTTGCTACCTGAGTGATTTGTCAGTGCAGTATTTTAATGTAGATTCCACCAAGGGAAACGTTAAGGGTTGAAGTGTTTCCATTCATCAAAATAATTAAGCAAACAGGGAATGGTATGTGACAAAGAACTTCATACTGATGCCATCTATTTCTGTGCTGAGGAGCCCTGGCAAAGTATTAAATTCCATTCTTTATGTTTTGCATCAAAAAGGGGCCTGTTGATGAAGTATACATAAATGACCTCTGAAGCTGGGACTTGAGCTGAAGAATCAGTGAAGTATCAGCAGATTCTAGGCACTATTATTAACTGTTTAGTTAGTATTTAGCTTACGGAAGATACTTGACTGCAATTTGGTGTCAGTTACAAAATAAAGAAATTTGAGTAGTCATCTACCAGATTTGGGTAGATTTACAGCATGTATAGAGTACTACTCACTTATATTTCATTTTTTTTTTTTTAAATGATCTTTTAGCTGTGCTGATTTTGGTGTCCTAACAACACATTTCTTTTTTAGGAAATAAAGCCTCAAAGCCATTACAACCATGGATACAGTGAATCTCTTGGACGAAAAAGCCACATTGATGATTACAGCACTTGGGACATTGTCAAAGCCACACAGTAAGCTTATTTTTGAGCTTTAGATTTGTCTTTCTGTGTTAGTTGAATAGTATTTTTTAATGTGAAAGCAGTTCAAGGCTGACTGTATTTGTGTATGTAGTAATGCAAGATCTTGTAAATGATCTGTATTGTTTTAGATCTGTAAGCACTGTGTGAAGCATTGATGTTAACTGTAAATACAGGTGGTTGCTGGGAGGATTGTTGGAAAAGAAAGCAATTTTTTCATGTTTGTGCTGGAGTTTATTTTCTCTAACTGACGATTAAAAGGTAGGTGGGCAACATGTTGATAAGCAGACATGAGGATTTCCTTCATTTCTTGGCATCATTTGTAGGTTCCAATATGTTACGTACAGATGAATTCTGTTTCTTATTCGGCAGTTTCAACACTGCTATGAAACTGAGTTATTGTTAAGAGAAAGGACTGTAAGAATAAATGGAGAGAAAATCTAACTTAGAATTATTTTCTTAATGCAGATTATACAGATTTGTCTTCTGTAAAGTCCTGTAGTAGTTCTCATTTGCAAGACATTCTGAAGAATTGTCATTAAGCTACCTTTCAACTTTCCATTATTTACTGTTCAGAAACTAGCAACATCACTTCCATCTATCTTCTTCAGTTAGCTGAAAACATGATAGTTTTACAAAAAGAAGTCTTACATTATTTTGAATGCCTGCATGATTATGTATATTGCCAAGCTATTTGCCTCTTACATATATTTTTATATAGATTTCCATTTATTTCCTAAAAATTATTTTTAATTAGTACATTTGCAGCTCATTTCCTGACTTATGCCACATTTAGGTGTAGATGCTTTCCTTCACTTTCTGAATGGATGGGAATTTTTAACTTCCTGATATAGACGTTGACTGAACCTACGATTGTAACTCTAAAGATTTAAATAGTAATACTAACCTATAATCCTCTTAGCAGGGGATTCCTTGAAATGAAACCATTGGTATAACATGAAACAAGGTGCTTCTTAAAGACATGGGACTGTGACAGCAGAAGTGATGATTTTGCAAGTTACTTTCTTCTGTTTTTCCGAGCTCATTATATGCTTGAAAACCCAAAACACATTTGTTATTATCCATTAAATTTAGGTTGATCTGTGCTTACAGCTAATGGATTTTAATTCTTTTCTGGTCTCTTCTAACATACAACTGATAGACCTGTTAATTGTTATGCTCCTTCACAGTACTGGTGTGATGAGATTGGTGAGATGTCTATATATGCAGACTGGGGGATGAAGCACTGGTGAGCCACTCTCACCAAGTAGAACATGAGTCAGCAGTGAGCCCAGGCAGCCAGGAAGGCCAGCCATGACCTGGGATGCATCAAGCACAGCATCACCAGCAGACCAACAGAAGTGACTGTCCTGTTCTTCACTGCAGTGGTGTGTGCTCATCTTGAGTACTGTGTGCAGTTTTGGGAGACTGAGAGATGTATCAAGAGCAGCTGAAGTTCCTTGGTTTGTATAGCCCCAAGTAGAGGAGACTGAGGGAAGAACTCATTGCAGCTTATAGCTTTTCAGAAGAGGAGCAGAGGGGCAGCACTGATCTACTCTCTCTGGTGGTGGTGATGGGACCTGAGGGGGTGGCATGGAGCTGCATCTGGGCAGGGTCAGGTTGGGTGTTACTTAAAGGTTCTCACTAGAGGGTAGTCGGGTACTGGAACAGGCTGTCCAGGGTGGTGGTCATGGTGCTGAGCTTGCCAGAGTTCAAGAAACATCTGGACAATGAATTCAGTCGTAGTCTGATTTTTTTCAGGTGGTCTTGTGTTGTACCACGAGTTGGACTTTATGATCCTTACGGGTCACCTCCAATTCAGTGTATTCTACTACTCTATGTTCTCTTACATGCAAGAGAGGACTCTGTTTGCCATCATAGCTCAGGGATAGGTGGCTGTCAGCATGGGTGTATGATCAAGTTATGTTAGTAGTATTCCATGGAAACAATCGGACTAGAGGGAAACCTCACCTCTACTTTCTTTTCACTGGGTTAAGTTTTTACAGCAGTTTGAAAGCCCTGTTACATAAAATGTGGGAAACTCTGAAGTTTAAGGCAGAAAATAAGCTTACCAAGTATTGTAAGGCTTGGAATAACATAAAAGCTGCTACTACATTAACTCAGTGATAACTTATCAGCAGCAACAAAGTCTTTAGAAACACGGTGTCCGCATTAGTATCGAAAGTGAAGTTTCACTTGATGAGCAGCTATTGGGAAGAGGTGCAGCACTGATATTAAAATGAGCAGTGTAGTAACTTTGGTAGAAATATAACCTCTCTTACTTGAATGGAAATAGATGACCTTATCTTCTAGCGCTTGTCCTCAAAACTCATTGTTCATTTTGATTAAAATAAGTGGTTTAGTTTACTTTTCAGTTCATTGCTAATGTAAGTTAGATGCCACAAAAAGCTTTGCTAAAAAGTGAAAATACAAAAGAATGCTTATCTGTCTTCTAGACCTTCTGTAACTAAATCAGTAAGTTCAAGGAAAAGGTAGCAAAATAGAATAGGATTTATTTTCATTCTTCTAAGTTCTGGTGGTGGTTTGTTGGCTTTTTTGTGTGTTTTTTTTTTTTCTTTGTTTTCAATTCAGTGTTTTACATTGAATGCATATCATTCAATGCAAGTTGGCAGCACATTTTTTTTTTTTTTTTTTTTTTCCCTTTCAGAACATTTTCAACCTTCCCTAGAAGAATGTTATGATTTTCATAGCATGATAACATTGAATGATAGCTGGGGTGCTTACTGTTAGTGGAAGAATTTCAATTGGTCTCAGGACTGATTGGATAGCTAATTATAATACGGTTGCATGTCTTGCAACTTCAAAAGACAAATATGTCATCCGAAATACTTGATGTTTAAAGTAAGACCGTTGAAACTGCAGGCTTCTTGACAGATGGAAGGTGCATTTCAGTGTAGAGTAGAACTGTTGGCTCTCAAGTTTGTGATAATCCATGGAGAAAGCAGTCACAACTTCTGAGTAGCTATTCAGTTATTTAACTTATTGTCAGTCGTTGTTGTTCATGCTGTTTTTCATGTACTGCACTATTAAAAGTTTCTGCTGTGAAATCAGCTGTTTGTTACTGTACAAAATTGAAATGAGAAACAGCTCCTTAAACTACAAAGTTGATTAAAAAAAGAATGAAAATGTTTTAGTTTCTCTGTATTCTATATATGCTGTTTGTAAAATTTGACTTTAAAATGTTGACTTTCTTGACTCTTAACTACAGAGAAATAAAAGTTAGTAAAATGATGCATTCAGCAAGTGAAAATGAAAGCTTGCAAGCTCTACATGCTTTTCCAGAAGAATTTTTATTCTTTGCCGTTCGTCTCCTGCTGGAATGTTCATCTGCTTTATCCTACTTTGTAGTTTGGACACCTATTCAGTTAACATGCTTATGCACTGAACTACACAATCTGATAACCTCTTACAATCATCAAAGTTTGGTATAGGAAAGAACAGTTCAGTCAATATTCTCATTGCAAAGAGGACTGTGTTTCTCCTGTTACATTCCTCCTCAGATCTTGCCTAGAAGTGGATCTATTGATTTACCAGCAGAATACTTTCCTTGTTTTGCAGAAACTTCTGCTGAGGTAAAAATGATAGTAGTTGGTTTTTACACACATCAATAAGAAGGGGCATTTTTCACTGGAATGTTGTAACATGTCCGAAGACATCTAGTTAGAGTTAATAGACAAGATACTGGTACTTTTTCCGTCTCTTATGTTAAGCACCTGCATCATTCAAGACTGGAGTTAACTTTGAATGTGACTTATAGGAGGTACCATGTTAATGTAGTGACTTCAAGTTGATTGCTGACTGTTTAAAATTGGTCAAGCCATGAAGCTACAGGAAGGTAGGTATTGTTCACAGATCAAGACATACATGGTGGGTTATGACTAGAACCCTAGAACCACCTCTGAGACAATTTAATCCAGCTATGCTGGAAGTGTGTTAAATAATATTCTGAACATTAGTGTTAAACATTAACGATATTAAGAACTACTTTCCTGGGTTCCGCAAGATTGATTCCTTGTGCCCCAAGTATGATTTTCCTATTCCAAGATTAACTTTCTCTTAGTTTTAGTTTTAGTGTGGTGCAATGCTTGCAGAATCTGTGCTGAAGCTTCCTGGGGAAAAAAGAAAGTTGGATATATTTAAGAACATTCATAGTATATTTAAAGAAAAAAAAAATCCTCCAGAATAGTGGGAATTGGTGAGGGCTGGCCAATGTTACAAATACCACTGTTATTTTCAACCATTCAGAGGACAGGATGGGCAGACTTTGACAGCGGCATGCATGCGCTTTACCTGCTTGTTGTTTTAGCCTGTGGGTTTTTTTTTATGTGTATATACCCATACCATTTTCAGCAATATAATCAAAGCTCAAGTGGAAGGGTGTGAATTTCCTGTTCTGTAAACCAATTACCAATATAACTACAACTGCCTACCCGCTCTGAGACTTTGGAATGCATGCAACAACTGAATTTCTCATTTCTCAACATCATTGTTCGTGGTTCATTAAGCAGCTCTTGAGTTTGCTAAGGAGCAGCTTTGCTGTTGAAAACAAAGCTGCCTTTCTGTTTCACATATTCCTATATTGTTTGTGTGTTAATAACTGCCATCATTCACGGAATGAGACTTGAAAAGATTAAGGGGAAAAAATGATCGTTTTGTTACTAATTGCATTTCCAGCTAAAATAGCTTTGATTGAATTTGCAGAGATGGCAAGATGAGGGAGTAAACTCTTGGCTTGGCATAGTGATGTGTTCTCTGAAAAGAGATTCCTTGCTAGTATTGTGTACTTTGTGTTGATCTTATGGCAAAGCTGGCAGTGTCTGTTTCTAAAACTGTGCTTGCCGACAAAAATGGATTCCATATTTAAAATGGAAAGGGATTCTACAATACTATTTTTGAAATGAGTTTCAGTTGAATTTAGATATCTTTGACTTATGAAAAATGAGATACTACATTAGTTACTGCTGACATTAGACAGTAATAACGAAATGAGCTTACACAATGTTATTCTTGCTCTAGAAGAGCTAGTCAGATTTTTCCCAAGAACAAGCCGAGCTTAGTAATATACTTTCATAATTACACTCCATTGGTATTTACAAATATCATCCTCTAGAATTCACCCAAGCGCAGAATTTGTTATATTGATGTACAAACCTCTTGTGGGATTGGAATTTTTTTCCTCCTTCCTCTTTCTTGAAAGGAATTGCCAGAACAGGTTGTTCAGAGAGATTGGGGATGCCCCATCGCTGGGAGTGTTTAAGGCCAGGTTGGGTGGGGCTGTGGGCAACCTGGTCTGGTTGTTGATGTAATGGCTGGCAACCCCACCTGTGGAAGGGAGGTTGGGACTTTATGATCCTTGAGATCCTTTCCAACTCGAGCCATTCTATACTCCTTTATAGCTACATTAGGAGTGTAGTGAGTATAATGTACATTTTGTAATCTAACAGTGTGTCATGAACTTTTGCAGAAGATAGTGCCAAGTCAACTGCAGCAAACTGATGAAAGACTAGCTGTTATGTAAGAGAGGGGTGCTGTGCTTCTAGGGCAGAGCGCAAGAAGCCAGAACTGCATCAAATTCACTGTTTTCTTGTGGAGAGCATGCTTTTTCATGGAACAGGAATGAATTGCTGTAAATTGATCTTTTCTGCCTGGTGATTTTTGTATGTTTAGAACCTTATGACCTCTTGTGACAATAAACTATAGAGTTACTAAATCACACCTCACATTAAATCTTTTATAATCAGTTACAACCTCTGAACATTGTAAAATGTCAGTGTGAGATAAGCAGCTCTGGGAAATTCCTAAAGCATGTTGAAGACTATTTCCTGTTACAAGTACTTAGTGAGCTAACCAGGAAAGGTGCATTCCTACATCTGCTGTTTGAGAATAGAGAAGGCCTTATGGGAGATACGAAGGTAGTTGGCTGTCTTGGCCACACTGATCGTGAAATAGTTGAGCTCAAAGTTTTTGATGTAATGAGAAAAGAAATCAGTTGACTTGCCACCCATTTTAAGAGAGCAAGCTTGAAACTGGTTGAGGAATTAGCTGTCAGTGTGCCTTGGGAATCACGCCCAGTGGGTTTGCAGGTCTCTTAGAGGATTGCATTTCAAGAACCACCTTTTAAAAGCCCAGCGGTTTGCAATCCCACTCTGCCACAAATGAAGCAAGTGGGGTAAAAAACTGGTTTGACTGAATGGGGAACTCTTAGAACAAGGGCAGCAGAAGAAAATATATATCTGGAAGCAAGGTCTTGCTTCACAGGGGCAGTACAGTGCTGCAGTTTACCTCTTCTGGGAAAAAACAAAAAAAAGCCAGAGCTCAACTTGTCAGTATAATGTCAGACAGTGAAAAAAGACAAGGTCTGAAGAAAACATTGGACTGATACTTGATGGTCACCTAGGAAGTAAGGATGAGTAAAAGGCAGAGGCATTTAATGCATTTTTTTTTAGTTTTTTTTTGTACTTCAGTGTTTAACATTAATGACTTGGGCTGCCTGGTCCTCTGTGCTGGAAGACCATGGGAGAGAAACAACTTTTCAGCTGCAAGGGACCATCAGTTGAATGTTCATGGGATCTGATGAGATTCACCCCATAGTATTGAAGGAGTTAGTGATGTTTTATAGCTGGATCCCTCTCAATGATTTACTGCAGCTCTTTGTAGGCTGGGGAGGTTCCCACTGACTGGAAGTGTTCCCTTCCAACTGCCCTATTCAATTCTATGTACTGCCCTTACGACCAGAATTAGCTATCTTGCTTTCAGAAGCTCTGTTATCACCCCTCTTGCTGTTTTTTCACTAATCTTCATTTTTGGCTGATTTGCCTGTGGTTACCATAAACCTTTTTCAGTGGTGCTTTTGACTGCATGAACATCCAGGAATTGTGTCTTAACCCATTTGAGCAATCACTTGTCAGGTCCCATTTTTGATCTAGACTTGAACTTCAAAGATTGGCCAGACTAAGAACCTTCTTGATTTTCTTGGCAGGTGTCTTTACACGTGTCTGAGTATGTGTTCTAACTGATTGCATACTTCTGAGTCTTCATAAACCACGCTGTCCTTCCGTGTCATCTCTAAAAGGGAAAATGTAGAAGCAGCGTAAGGAAAATGTACTTAAATTCCAGCTTTGAGAGGATGTTAAACTTCTGCTCCAGCAGAAGTCAGATATTGCATGGAGAGAAAGGTTTGGACTTGATTCCAGGTTTTGCTTTTGACTTGGGAAATCCCTGTGGGTTGTACAAACATTCCAGTGTAGTCTCTACAAGCCTTACTACATTGCTTTTATTGCCACTAAGAACAGGACAAATATTTAATATTAGAGTTAGGTGCTCTTTGTTTGTTATCTAAGAAAACAAAATGGTAAATGTCTGAAATATGTTTGTTATGCTTATAGCTGATCTGATGATCTTGTTATCTGCTGTACTGATTTTTTGGAAGATATTTTCTTATTGGTTGGTCTAATTATTGAGGCCTTCCAGAGATGGAAAGGAAGAAAAACGGGCATGTGAGAAACAAATACAGGAGAGTTCCTGGGAGGGGTTTTATTTCACCCTTCTTACTGATGTGTATTTCACCGTGTTCTGCTCTATAGTTTCCTGTGGAGAGAAGTCCTTCGTAAAGTCTTGAGTTGGTTCATGTAACTTCTACAAGTGGAAAGCTGTTGCTGCAACAGATCTGTGTTCACTTAGAAACTGAATATCTCTGCTTCATTTCCATTTTGTTGAAGATAGAGTATCATAATCATTATGGTGTTTGTCTAATTCATTTTTTTCCCAAGATAACAGCTTTGAAAATAATATTTTCTTCTTCAAGGTATGGAATATATGAACGATGTAGAGAGTTGGTGGAAGCAGGTTATGATGTGCGACAACCGGATAAAGAAAATGTGACACTTCTCCACTGGGCTGCAATCAACAACAGGATAGATCTGGTGAAGTATGTACTATATATAAGGATTTATATAAACTAATTACATTTTTTAAAATGCTGATTTCATTTTTTTTAAAGACCATTAGGTGCAGTGGCTACTTCCAAGAAACATGTTGTCTAGTGAGCTTGGTATCTCATAGGCGATGTTTAGGTCTAAGTGACCTTGTCTTGCAGTAGCAGATCTCAGTGCCCATCTTACTAGCTGTGGACTATTTTAGGTCATCCCGATGAAAGAGTTGAGCAGTTTGTATGTGGAGAGTGCAAACCTGGAATTAGGCTTCCCTTGTTTCTTTATGTTCTTCTGTTGCAAAACTAGGGTTTCAGCCTAGGTAGGTGTGAAGTCCATGGATGCTTTGTAATGAAAACTACGGAACCCTTTTTAATTTCTACAGGATCAGGGAAAAGTGTTCCATAAGTGTCAGACATCTATAATGTACTTCTGTTTAAATGACTGCACTGATTTTTTTGTTTGTTTGTTTTTGACTCAATGTTATGAAAAGGCAAAATTAGCCATATACCTCTACAGTTATCTAGTGACTGACATCATCAGATGCTGCCTTTAGTATTCTCCAGACAAGGATCTATCTGTCTTCTGCTTTTCCTCTTTCTGCCAACAGCAACTGCATGCACTTTAATTCCACAGCTACTGAATCCAAGCATAGGCAGTTGTCAAGTGCTTGGCCAAGACTTAGTGATTCTAATGTGGAAATCACTGGAAGTATTTTCTTCCTAAGCCAACCTATTATAAGATCTGCTTGCTTTGAATGTAAGTAATTTGCTTAAATAAGACTTGCACACCTGGCATGGATTTCTGAATGACTCATGGAGAGTCAAATCATCTAGCTTCTCCTTTCAATAATGTTCTCACCAAGCACAAAATTGGGAGATTTACCTAGGCAAGATCAAGTTATTTGATTAGTTTTGCAAAAAACTCACCATCTATGTATATGAAGTAGAGTGATAAACCTCAACTTAGTCTAGAACACCCTTAAATAAACGTAAGTTATTTCAGTGCACCATCTGGCAGGAGATAGTCGCCTTATCTTTTCCCTGTTGTCAAACTGTAAGTTTGTCATTCTAAATAAAATGTACTAGCCAACAAGCAATGCTGCTGCTCAGTAAATTCTGAACATATTCTGCATTTCTGCAGGGACTACTGTTTGAAAGGAGACAATCTGTTTAATGTTCACCTCCCTATGAGTGGCTGTCACATCAGTGAGATGGATCCAGGCTTTGCCTGTGAATTTTTGTGTTGTCTTCTTCTCTAGACAGATTGTCTTGGAAGCTTCTTCCCCAAATGGAATAAATCTGCTTCTTGGTGTCTTTTTGAAATTTATATGTTGGTGTCTGAATCTTGCTTCACAATGAAATGAAGTCCCTATAGCTTATGTAAGCTTTGTCCCTGTCCCCACTTACATAGGACCAGGTCTTTCAAAAAATCCTGCTTGTTCTCGTTGAATTGTCCAAAAGCTTCAGCAGGGAGATACTGCAGATTTGTTCCTTTGATGTCAAAAAGCAGTGAAGTGGACTGTACTGCATTGGTCAGGGTTAGATAACCTGTTTGTCTGACACTGGCAAGTCTTTATATCTGATACCTTTAAACCTGCTGTGTAAAGGACTCTGCCTTTTAGCATGGATATTGTTAGCTAATGCATTCTTCAGTTACTCTTTCTGTAAGTATCCTCTAGACTCTTTGAAGCTTCAATCTGAGAATTGATAAGCACTTGAGCAAAAGAAGGTAGTTGCTTTGAGTAATGGTTTTCAGACTGTTATGTTTGTTGTCCTCCTTGCCATCTGCCTTGAAATACATACAGAAAATTGAGGAGTGAGAAACTCTGTGCTGAGGATTTTGAAGGACGGTTTGTGTGGGTAGGAGGGTAGGGTTCTCATAGACCTTGAAGGTATTATGCAAGCAAGAAGTCTGCAGGCACAGGTACTTGAAATGTGCAGGCACTTAGAAATCTGTAGGTAGGTGGCACTTTTCAAAAATCTATTAGTTGTAACTCTTTGCCATTGGCACTTATGGTACTGAATGAAGAATCCGTGTTCTCAGCCTTACCAGAAAACTGTTTTTTAAAAAACATGAGTTTTTGTAATATGTGCATTTTCTTTCACAAAGGAAAAATAATACTGCTGGTTTTGTGTGCCAAATAAAACAGCAAGGAAAGCAGTTTGCAGAAACATTACAAATGTCTATGAATATGAGTTGCTACAGTTAAATAACGGATTACTTAATGTGTTCTTACAGGTAGCTTGTCTGTTTTAAAATGTTCTGGAAGAAGAAATGAATTTTAGGCTGTCGTTTTTAAAGTATTTTTAAAGTACTCAAATATTTCTGTTCTTTATTTAATATTGTACTTCAACAGAGAAAAGTGTAAAATCTTAAGACTTGGTTTAAAATGTAGCTTGAGCAGTGACATTAGCAGGGCTGTTCCAATGGTGATGATACGTGCTGTGAGATGAATTACATATAGCTTTGTCATCTTTGCCAAATTTCTCTAAGCATGCTAGTCTTCTAGCAGCATTTCTTTTACTATTAATTCAGAATTATTTTTTATCCTAGTGAGCACCCCAACAAATTTAGAAGAAACTTTTTTTTTTTTTTAAAGATACTTATATGGTGGCATGGTTTTTATTAATATACATAGCAATTATTATGTTTTGCTTTAGAACCTAGGTAAGAAAGAGCAGCAAGCTTAATATACAGGAAGAGGTATACCTGTTCTCCTCACCCATATCAAAAAGGCAAAAAATTGATCTCTGAAAAGGAAGTTTAAATGAAGACATGGTGTTTTCCATAATGTTGAACAACATGCCTACTGTGTGTCCTTTCTTTTGAAACAAGATGAGCATTGAAACAAGATTAACATTTACTGTTTTTTTGTCGTACAGATACTATATATCAAAAGGTGCAATCGTTGATCAGCTTGGAGGAGATTTAAATTCTACACCACTCCACTGGGCAACAAGGTGAGGAAAAGTCTTGGGATTTTCCTCTGTGTTTTTCATAACTTGGTATCCACCACGGATTGATTTATACAGTGGCTGTATTTTATGGGAATACTTGTGCAGGGATGAACTCAGTCACTGATGACAGGGAGTGCTGTGAATGTGGCATGTTTGATCTACAAGAGCTTTCAGCATGTGGTTTGATTTTTTTTTTTTCTTATCTCTTTCTGATGCGGAGGAAGATTTCTGTGACAGGAGAAAATAAAATAAAGTTAGAGTCTGTAGTCACTTTGCTTTATTCTTATTTTGAAGATCTTTGCTTTATCAGTCTTTGGAAGATCAGTGTATGCCCATCTGGGGCTTGGGGTGTGATTTTGTGTGACACTGTCCTTGCAATTTTCTAGTATGTGTGTAGATATTTTAAGAGGCACTTTAAATCAGTCTTATGGTGTAGAAGGTGGAGTGAGGATGATGACTGGCTGGAAGAATTGAAGTCAGCCTTCAGTAGTGGCAGACAGCTGGTAGCAAATAGGCAGGAAAGTAAAGAAGACATAGAAAATCAGTTTGTATCAAGATCATTTCTTTACTAAAGATGAGAACTTTCTTATTAGACCCCTTTAAAAATCTTAGCTTGGGTATTTCTTGCTGGTACAGATCACATCCTACTTTCTATATGTTAATACACGAATGTTTGATTACACTTCCTGGTATTCATAAGTATAATCTGTTCTGTGAAGCATTGTGCAAAGCTTCTTCTGACACACACAGATTGTTTTTTAGCTTATGTCGGTAAGTGTGCTCGTAATTGTACACCCTATCTGCTGGAAGAATAAGTCTATCAAATAGATGAGATTCAAATGTATGGAGAAAAAGTAGGCTTTTTTCTCCTGTGCTGTTTTTAAAAGTAGGAAAACGATATATACTGCAAAAAAAAACGCCCACAATTATATATATATAATCTGTTTGGCATCTTTTACAACAACAGGTTTCAGATGTGGATGGGAAGAAGCCACAATAGGCTAAATATCTGAGCTAATAACTTTGTTGTTGCTGACTGACCTTTTACTTCATAGCACACCTAAGCCAATTGCATGTGATCTGTGTGTTGGCTGCATAGAATTTGCTCACGTGAAAGGATTTAAAAACTTGGTTGCAGACTCAGGTCATGGTGATCACTTTTGTCCAGGTATATATTAAAGGTCATGTTTGTTGTTTTAAAATATTTTAAAATTGCATGGCATACCTGTGTATAGTTATTCAGTTGTTTGTTTTCTGTGTTCTGTTGCATTTAGGCAGGGTCACTTATCCATGGTTGTACAGCTGATGAAATATGGGGCAGATCCGTCGCTAATAGATGGAGAAGGATGTAGCTGTATTCATTTGGCTGCCCAGTTTGGACATACTTCAATTGTTGCTTACCTGATAGCAAAGGGACAGGTAAATTTTAAATAATATCATTTTAAAGTAGTTTCTACTCAAAACTGGAATAATGAAACAATTAAAAATTGTATCTATCGGTCAGAAAGTGCAAAGCGTTTACCTGACTAAAGATGAATCAGTATCTTTTACTGTAGACTGCTGTATTTTACCTGATGCACATGTATCTGTTAACTTAATTTCCTGGAACAATGGTACCTTGGCTTAAATTTACATCTTACTGTAACATATGCAAGTTGTAGAATGTATTCCTTTATCATTCTTTATTTCCAATTAAGTTAGTATTTCAATATTAACCAGGACTATTATAGCAAATATTTTTTAAGTCTTCATAGAAACATCAGCTTAGGCAATGGTAAAGAATTTAATAACTAAGAGTTGACATACATATTTAGATTTAAAAAAAACAATCTTGATGCCTCTTGTATTATTGATAGATACGTAAGATGTGTATGTATAGCACATGTGCTCACTACTCTTCACATTGTCTCCCATCCTTCATTCTCTGTGCTCAAAACATTGTTCATTTTTTTGCTACTTGCTCTGCATTATTCTTCATAGATTTACTCAACCACAGGTATGTTCCTGAAGCACAGATTTTATTTCCTTTGTAAGCCATATAGAGAAGTCAAAACCCTTCTCTCTTTTTACAGTCCTGCTAATACTGTTCCAGTTCTATATTGTACTTGTTCTTTCAAATATCAAGTGAGGTACAATCTAATGAGTCTGATAGAGTATGAGTATGAAATTAATTGATTTAGGTCTGTTTTCAGCTGCAAAGTGCTACTGTATTGTAAAACAAAACTAGATTTGCTACAGAAGATGATCTGTGTGTATACAATTTTTTAAAACTGCATTTTGCAACAATCATTTTTTTATCTTAAAATTGTTTGGTGAAACAGTGTTTAGGGTATGGTTGAGAGTAAGGTAGATACAAGAGGACGCCAGTCTTACATAATCACTGTTTTGCAAGCTAAATAATGCTCTCATCTTATCTTTGCAAGATAATAAAAACTCTTTGGTCAGGAACAAGTTTTATATTTTGTTCATAAATTATCTAAAATGAAAAACCCATATTCTTACATCAGAAAAACCTTGCAAGTGCTCTGTATTTGCAAAGTTGCTTAAAGCATAGCATTAATGAAGTATAGATATCCCTTATAATATTTTGTCATTATTACGAAATCTCACTGTGAATGTTTACTTGCCCCGATGTTTATATACAGACTTGCTCTATTTATTTATTTGAGCATATAATGCTTCACTATGAGAGAAGCTGTGTGTGTTGTGTACATGTGTATGTACATGGGTGCAAAAATCTTACTTCAAAATTTGAGTCCTATTATCTTGGTAACAGGTTTCTTGACAATAACTCTTTCTTTTAAAGATAAGTCTTAATAAATCCCCCCAGTGTAATCAAGCATGATTTCAGTGTCCTTTGCGTGCCTTTCAATGTTTGAGTTAACACTTACTTCAAGCACTTCAGAAAAGATGAATTAAAGTTATATATTGATTTGTATATTTAAAATAAAATAAATAATATAATTATAAAAGATATAAATAACACTGTAATAACAGTCCCTGAACTCAAAAGTTTTCTAGCTATACTATGGTAACTATTCAGCTTCTGTAGAGGCTGTGTGAAACACATGATTTTACTTTTTACTCTTCTTTAAAAGTGCATACCAGTTTGTTAATCATGGAATAATGGAATTGTTTGAGTTGTAAAGGATCATTAAAGGTCCTCTCATCCAACTCCTCTGCAATGAACAGGGACACCTACAGGTAGATCAGGTTGCTCAGAGTCTTGTCTAGCCTGATGTTGAATAACTTCAGGGGTGAGGCGTCAGCTGCCTCTCTGGGCAACCTGTTCCACTGCTTCACCACTCTTAAAAAAAACAAACAAAAAAACCCAACTTTTTCCTTATATCCAGTCTGAATCTTGCCTCATTTAGTTTGAAACCATATTCTCTTGTCCTGTCACACCAGACCCTGCTCTTTGCTGACATGAATGTTTACTTCCTTTATAATATAATGATTTGGATTTGGAAACTTAAACTACTTTTGCTCATGTAGACTTACCCTATTAGTCTTGTAAGCGTTTTTCCTTTTTCCTTGACAGAGATTAGGCTCTCTTACATTTCTGAGAATAGGCTTGTGTTTGTTCTGACCCTAACTGTAGTATCTGGTGATGAAAGGCACACGGGTTTAAACAGAATCATGTTGGAAGGACCGTCTGGTCCATCCTCCTAATCAAATACAGACATCTAGAACAGGTTGCCAGGCACCCAGTCCATGCAGCTTTTGAATCCACAAGGGGGATGATTTCACAACCTCTCTGGGCAACAACCTGTGCCAGCTCTCCGTCGCTTGTCAACACTGAGCATCATTCTTGCAGCAGCACTAAGGCCAGAGGAAGCTGCTAACCAAGCATTTACTTCCTAAACCTACACAAGAGTGCATTAATTACAGAATTCTGAGGCCAATCATGATTCTTCTTTATGGCTGTTGAAACAGACTCTGATGGACTAGGCTCAGAGCAGACCTCTTGTGCAGAAGCAGCTTCTTTTGTTTGCCATACCTGGCTTGTTAAGCTGCCTGTCAGTCTGCACTGGATTTGTTTTACTAGAATCCTATAAAGTCTTTTCTTTTGGAGAATAGCTGGCACATCTTTCACAAATTAGAAAATGTTTTCAGTTGTACCTCCACCTTCCTGATAAATTTTCTTTACTATTTGCTTTTATGTATTCTATTTCTTTGAGAGTCTGTTTCATTTTCTCTGGCTGACAGTCCATGTGAGAGATCTTTACCTTGTTCAGATTCCTATTCTTCATAAACATATGATGGATCTTTTTATAAAGCCTATGAGATGTGAAATAACCAGTAATGTTTCTGAAGATGATCAAATTTCCAGTCTGTTTTTGTCCAATTCAGTGTATTTTTGGCTGGAATCCCTTTAAGCTTTTTGTGCTTTTGAGAAGGCTGGCTTGAGCACCACTATTAAAAAGCCCTGGTAAGCAAAGTGTTGCTGTGATCTCTAGTGACTGTTCAGAAATCAAACTCATCAGCTGTGTTACTTTGGAAAGTGGTGTCAAGCAGCAGAATTAGTTGATACAGCTCCTTTTTATGTAAGAAGCTGTTTCCTCCCCTGTGTTTTCTACCCTTCTTGTGGAATCCTGTATTAATGCTGTAGAACTAAAATCTGGCTAATCTTTAAAGTCGTTCTCTTTCAGAGCCAGAGTTATCCTATTTCAGATACGTTTTAAATAATAACTGATGTTGGTCTGTTGTGTTCTCTCATTTGAATTGTATACATGGCATGTAAGTATACTTTTTATCATTGCATCACTGTATTTAGTATTGAAATCTGCCTCTTGTAATGCTCAAATTCCTGCCTTAGCAGCATGGACAGCTGTCCAAGAGCATTATCAGATTGACCTGTCACCAGGAGTTAACAAGAAGTTAATGCTGAGATGCCTGTTGGTTCACACAAGAAAAGAACAGTCTTCTGATGCATTATACGTTGTTTACTTTTTTGTTTACTTCTTTGCCTCAGCATTCTGATACAGAAGAACAACAGAACTTTCTGAAGCTTACTTTTTGTTGTATGAATGTAGCATTCATCTGGCAGAATGACAAAGAATTTTTAACAGGAGCTTTGGTAGACAGCATCTCTTCTGTGCATGTTGTGCATCATTTTATCACGCACATAAAACTGTGTGCGAGTCTTAGTTTCTTTTCAGTTGCTACATTTCCTTTGAAGAGGGATCTGCCTCAGCCCATGTTGGAGCGTAGTATGAGTAATAGATATATCCTGCTCATCTAGTATAGTAATTTGGAGCTCATCTTCTTTTTTCCTCTTTTAACTGTAACCTAGTATGCAAGACATAATTTCAATTTGTCTGGTGGTATCACTGAAGGAGTCTTTTTTTACCTCCTTCCAAGCAATCAGGTGTCTGCTGATCACATCGCATTGCATTTCTGCATATAATCTAAAAATTAAGAGAGTGATTGTTTATGTCTCGTTAGTACACAAATGTTTAAAAACATGTGGTTCACACAGTGCGACCTGTGAACTGAAGTCATGCTTCTTAAGGATGGATGACCTTGAGGCTCAGCTGTGGCTCTAATTTCCTTCGCAATCTTGGCAACAGGAGCTTGAAGGGAGCAAATGCCAACAGTTGTGTGGCTTTAAGAGGTTCTAAAGAATACAGTCTATGTGCATACATAGAGGAAATAGACCTAAGTATTGGTCTTAGTATGCACAACTTGCTGGGCACTCAAGTAGTGGTTTTCCTCCCCTCTTATCAATCGCTTTTTATTTCTGATTTTTTAAATTTTATTATTTTTAACTTAGCAATTGAGTAAAAATTTTAAAATGCACAGGTATCTGCAATCTGGCTATCTTTTAAAAGCAGTTATTTAGTTATTTAATAGAAGTAAGTTGGATTTTCTGGATAACTTTTGTCTGTTTCAGGCTAGTAGCACAGTGGGTGGGAGTCCCAGACTGCTGAACGTTTGGCAGATACCAGAGCAGAGAAGTGGCAAGTAGAAAGCTACTTCTGTATTTTGAGTTTCTCTCAAGAATTTCTGAAGTAAATGGTTTTATTAAAACACTTTCAAACTAATTTTCTTAGTAAGGGCTGAAGGAAATAACATAGGAGATACTGATGTAGCTCTGCCACCTCTAAGTACAATTGTTGCGGTCTTGAATTAAATTTAGTGTAGAGTAATTTTGTGCTGCCAGGCTGTGGAACTTGCTTGCATGTGCTTGAGGGTCTGATCTGGCTCTGAATGTATATAGGAGCCACCAACTTCCTTGCCTCACTATAGGCAGAGATCTGTAACAGGACAAAACACTGTAGGTAGTAGATGTTTTCCTTTCTGATAGAAGTTAAATAATCATTTTATTTCAGGTGTCCTGTGTACTGCTGTTTTATCTACTTGAACAAACATACTTATCTCAACAACTTTTTTTTTTTAGGATGTAGATATGATGGATCAAAATGGAATGACACCTCTAATGTGGGCAGCTTACAGAACACATAGGTAATTGATATCCTCGCTGCAATTTTTACTTAATCTTGGTGTTAACTACATACGTCGCTTGGAGTAATGACTGATTTTGAGTTTTTGAGAGTGCTTTGGTTTAATTAGTCAGTGTACTTTTCACAACTGCCACTTTATCTTTCTTAATTTGTGATCTATTCCAGAGAGAAGGTACTATCCAGATATACTCAGTATTATGATTTATTTTTTTTTTTTTTTAAACTGAGTAGGTCTTCCTATGGAGACTGCTGGAACAAATTGGTGTAAAAAGGCAATTCTCCAAAGAACAAGTTAGTTTGGATTAGTTTCCTGCTTGGAAACTAACTTGTCTCCTTTGTTTTTTGAGTGAAGCATAAGTGAGTTTTTGCAAATACTGCCATTTGCCACCAGCATTTTTAATGTGCATCTTTTGGAATGTGAAGTGGAAGTCTGAAATATTTAGAACTTTGATTTACTGTTTGATACAATCGTTTGTTTTCTTTTACAAATCTATGTTAATACTGTTGAAAGGTATGATAACAGAATTATGTACTAAATGTATTGCATGACATTTCAGAAGAAACTCCTTTAAAATTCAACAAAATTGCAGTTGTTCTTTGGTGGGAGTAGAATTTGAGCCATTGATAATCAACAAATATGTCACTTCTACATAATGTCAGTGATGGATATTCTGTACAGAAGTTGAACTCAATAACAGGAAGTTGGAATGTATTGAATTCCTTTGTAGATCTAATAAGACTTTTCTTTTCTAGTGTGGATCCAACCCGATTACTACTTACGTTTAATGTTTCTGTTAATCTTGGAGACAAGTATCACAAGAACACAGCGTTGCACTGGGCTGTTCTAGCAGGAAATACTACAGTTATTAGTCTTCTGTTAGAAGCTGGAGCTAATGTTGATGCTCAGAATATAAAGGTAAACAGTCTGTTTTTATTGTAAGTGGTTTGAGATAGAAATCTGAAGAATAAATTATTCTTGTGGGTATGGTGGGATCATGAAGATGGAGCAAAAATCATGCCATTAATTTTTATCCAAGTGTCAGTGTTTATTAACAGTGATGCCTAACTACTAAATCTGAACCTTCAAAAGTACCCATGTAGACAATTTGTGAATGGTTAAGTACAAATATATTTGGGGTGGGGTGCAGCTTTAGATGGCATGCATGATGAGCCATTTATTTGGATGAAAAAAAAAAATCTGGCTGAACATATTCTATGAAGTTTTGGGGTGACTGTCTTTTTAAATATATTGAGATGTGGGAAAGTTCATCTCCCAGTGGCAAGGAAATTGAAGACTGAAAAATACCAGTAAGAGTAGATTACAAAAATGGGCTCTTTCTTGTATCAGAACTTCAAGTTGCCTGGTTATTTTGCCAGAAGCACTTCATGAAAATTGGTTCTGCACTAACTTAGCCCGTCCTTAGTATGTGTTAGACCAGCCACAAAGCTGCTAGGATTTATGTGGTAGGCACGGAGTCTGTAAGAGAAGCTTCTCTGATGGAGGGTGGGCCTATTCAATCTCTGCTCTGCAGTGTTTTTGTCCAGAGCCTGTCCATTACTGTTATGTATAGCAGATCAGATGTACTTTATCATCTAAGTTCTTTCTTTTTGTGTAGCAAATCAAATGTACTTTATCACCTGAGTTGTTTCTTTTGTGGTGTCAGAATTCAAATTTAGAAAAAGAATTTTCCACTACTCCCTTTCTCTTCAAATATTTGTATTTCTCACATAATATTAAATGTTAAAAATATTATAGGTAGACTGCAAAAAGACAGGTCCACACCTGCATTTATAAAAGATTAAATGTCTAATTAATTTGACCTTTCACCATTTTTCCTACCAGTTAAGATGGCCAGGCCTTACTTTAGTTGGAATAAGTGATAGAGATGTGCTAAAAACAAACAAAGCTAATCATCCATTTTCTTGAACAGCATGTAACAGTGTTTCTAGGGATGCATTTTAATTTACTTATAGCTTTCTGGGTTCTACATGCAATAGTTATGTATTTATGCAAATACTTTTCCTAGTTTGTAAGACCAGTTGTGAGACAAATCGTAATTTAGCCACACTTCTTGCAAACTGTTAAGAAGCTCAAGCTCTTCTCTGTGCCACCTAATGGTAAAAATTAGTAAGTAGGGCTTTTTGTGGAAAAAAGATCAGTGTGTCATAACTTGCTTCTCATGACACACTGATTAGTGCACCTGAAGTCCTCACCTTATCTACACTTCTGGACTCTTGTGAAATCTGTAACACAAATTGATATGTTTGGCCAACTGAAATGATACCAGCTAGCCTGCAGCAGTTACGTTATTGACAGACAGCAGCAGTCAGTAGGAAAAATAGGCTTTTGAACCTGCTGGATCATGATGTCTTTCCGGTCATGCCAGAAGAGACACGTGCCTGGTTTCATTATCTGCAGTGGATTCAGGATTACTTGTATGCCTTCCTGTTGGTTTCTAGGATCTTCAGATGTCAAAATCCTTCTAGCAGAGATGGTTTCACCATCCTGTCAGTATTTATAAAGGGTGTTGATTTGGGTGATTTAGTATATGTTCATCACAAGCACATAATAAACATGAAATTGTTATCAGCTCTAGGCAGCCTATGTTAGAAAACGGCATGTTGCTGGCTTTCTAGTTTTGGAGCAGGTTGGAATCAGTCATCTCAGTAAGGTCCTACTTCTGTGTTGCATGAGAGTTTGAATGCTATAGTGGAGAATTAAAGGAAAATACAATCACACTACTATTCCAGAATAAATCTTGATAATTTGGAGGACAAAAAAAATAAAAAAAAGAGAAAATGTGCATTCTGGAAGTAAAATTATATAAATCAGCAATGTGGATTATTAACACCTAAACGTGTATATATCTTTGGTACAGTTGTTTCAAGTTAATCAAAGTGGATTTGTCCTGTTCTTGTTATTTATCCTATTTGTATTATGCTGTGCAAGAAAATAAGAATTTTCTTTTGGTATTAAGAAAGGGGTTTTTTTGTATTTTTTTTTTTTGTTTGTTTGAGACCCAGATTACAATTAGAATTGGAAGCTTTTTAGGAGTCAGGGGAGAGTTGTGGGTTTTTAAGTATCTTGCCTTAGTAGCAGACAGACTGGGCAGATGAGGACAGGATTTCACAACAACTCAGCTTATAATTGGAATTAAATAATTAAAATCTGTTAATAAATTGCTGAGTAGATATTAGGTGTAGTTTGTTGATTATGCAGCGTATCCATAGGTTTGTCTGTGGAAGTCTACATGTAAAGTTCCCTATAGTAATGATGCTTCAGATTATTCTTTCTGTCTAATCACTCAAAATACACACTCTTGAAACCTTATTGCTTTCTGTCAGTCCAAGTTGTTTACTAGACCAAGATCCCTGATTTTTTTTTTTAATTGCTTTTTAAGCAAGTCAGCCATCCATCCCTGTGAATACAAGGAAAATATTAAAATACCCAGATGATTAGACACATAGTCAAAGATTTCTTTAAAGCTCCCTCAATCTTTTTGTCTAGGCAGTTCCTAGGTGTCTCATGGCCCTCTAGTGGAAGGGATGCTCAGCTGGACCCCAAGACAACTTCAGGATTTACTTGGGAGATGAGCTCCCAGAGAGAATTGCTTGTCCACAGGTAATCTTTATGGTCTGGAAATATAAAGTGATATTAAGAAAAAAGAAAAAAAAGAAAATTGCGTGATGTCTGGAGTTTTCCAGATACTAGCAGTTCAAAATGAGATGCCATTACATTTTGTGATGAAGCAGGCACCATAGTTTGATTTCAGGCATTTCTGCTGAGAATCAAGAGGCCTCAGTCTGTTTCTTAATTATCTATCAAAAGGATATTCTTTTTTTTACCAATTTTGGTAGTTGAATTTTTTGGACAGGCAGCCTGCAAGATCCTGTTAGTCAGCAAAACACTTCACCTCATAATCTGTAGCTTATGCTGTTTGCCCTTCTTTTAGAGATCTGGAGCAAGATTTCAAAGGCAAGGATGACAGCTAAGTCTTTCTGTGCCATATAGATAGCTAACTGTCTTTTTTGTTTTTGACACCTCTTCTGTCTATAGTAATGATTGCCCTTTGTGGGTAATTTCAGTTTCTGGTACCTGTCTCACTTTTTTTTTAGGAAGGGGCCAAGCGATGGAGGATTCAGCCATTTTTCAAGCCTCCATGAGTGCTTTGTTTAGGAGGGGATTTAACTCCAGTAGAAGAGAGGAGGAGTCAAATGCAAAACTGAAGCTGGAGGTACCTGCAATTAGTTGTCTCTTGCCTCCTCTATAATTTTAGACCCAGTCAGTAGCTTTCATTTAGATCTCTTCCTGGAAGTTTAAAAAGTAGTGATATCAAATCAGTCTGTTAGGCTCCTTTGGCCCCTGTATCTCTCTCTATCTCTCTTTGCTTTGTCTGTCAGTTCTCGTAAGGTAGGGAATGTGAAAGCATGCACTGTTGCTGGCTTTGCACCTGCAGTATGTGAAGCACAAGCCAAGCATCAAAGCTCAGACTTATGGAATAAGTTGTACATGAGCAATCAGTTAATTCTTTCCCATTTTCTTCCTTGATCTTCATTAACTAGACAAACTTAGAACAGTAAACTTTCGGGAAAAAAAAATCCTTATTTAAAAAATGCTATGGTATTAGTAACCTCACTCTGCCAAGAAAGCAGAGAATTAACTCGAGTCAGGCTTTAGACTGGGAGAGTTTCTGTGATCCAGTGGGTTATGAGTTCTATTTCTTTGCTGGATTTCTGCTGCCTGTCAATAGCTAAGGAAGAAGCACAGTCTTTCTTTTACAGACTGGTGGGCTGTGTATAGAGCAAGGAAACAGATATGTTATGCCAAAGGCAACAATTACTACTATGTCAAGACATGTATTGTCAGAATTATTTAATGTGCTGTTTGAACACTTGTATAGTTATGAGAGTGTGAAAAAGATCAAAAGGGATGATGAATGAATGATGATTAGTGTCAAATATGCTGTAAAGTAAAAATAATAAAAATCAATGCCATAATTCTGTTTCAAAAGTGCTCTGAATGCATTTTATTTTTAAATCAGATTTTTTCCCACTTCTATGCTCTTGGCAGGGAGAATCACCACTTGATCTAGCAAAACAGAGGAAAAACGTTTGGATGATCAATCACCTACAGGAAGCAAGGCAGGCTAAGGGATATGACAGTCCATCCTTTCTGAGGAAACTTAAAGCTGATAAGGTGAGAAGTAGTATAGCAGTGTTACTGCTGACTTGGGTGGGGGCAGGGAGTCATGTTTGTTGACTGTAAGCAATTCAGCAATGTATATTCCCCGTGTTTTAGTTCTAGGAAATGCTGTCTTTTTACACTAAAAATAATTACAAAAGAAAAAATAAAACAGCAGAGCAAACAACAACAGCAACAAAACTGCAACCCACCATAAGCCTCCACAGTAACCTTTAGCTTTTGTGCAGCTTAAACATTAAGGAAGTGCCAAGCAGTTCTGTTGGGGAAAATCCAAGATTATTTCAAAGCTGATTCTCAAGTATGTAAGAGAAAACAGTGTTTTATATACCCAGATCACTGATCTCCTCACTGTTATATAGTATTTTGTGTTCAGTGATTAAAACAGTTGGTGTTGACAGTCTTATAATGTCATGAGAATCTTTAATGTGGAGGCCTTTTTCTGCTCAGGTTAGTATCTGATGCTGTGGAGAGGAGGAGACAAGAAATGAGGGTATAAAAGGGCACACTAGTGTGAGGAAATTCTGTTTGCCCATAGTCTGAGGACTTGTGTACTGTTAATGTTTTCTTATTGGCGGCAATACTGTGCTGGGTATTAAGTGTTGCTGTAGTTTGTAATTGTTTCTTGATTTAAATAGACATTGCATCTTGGTGGTTACGGCACTGGCTACAGCCTCTGCTGTAACGGTATGGCCATACAGTAATGCAGCAGCTATGGCCCTTATGTGATCTGTGTGTTGCATTATCTGCGTGTGTGCATTTTCAGTGTCCAGAAAAAGTTGAAAGTTCCTTAAAAAGGAACTGCACCTCCATAATATGACCTATCTTTCTTCATATAGTCTTCAGTTTGGCAGTCTCTTACAAGACTTTTGTCTAGGCAGTTTAATGTGACCTGAGATTATCTGCACTATAGTCTATAATATCTCACTGCATTCCAGTGCTTTTAAAAAAGAACTGCTATTGCCTTTATTGTGGATTAGTACAATCTCCAAAAGGTGATTCTTATAAAACAAATAGTTAATTTGTCACAGATTATAGGAATTTTTTTTTGCATATATGCTGCAGATACGTAAGTATAGGTTGATTTAAAAAAAAAAAACTTGGTACAAGTTTTTGTGTCTGTCTTTTTTATTATAGAATATTATTTTACTACCTGTTCCTAAAAGCAGAATTACTTACAGTTATTTGTTTCTATGCAGGAATTCCGTCAGAAGGTGATGCTGGGGACTCCTTTCCTAGTTATTTGGCTTGTTGGGTTCATAGCAGACCTAGACATTGATTCTTGGCTCATTAAAGGGCTGATGTACGGTGGTGTTTGGGCTATGGTGCAGTTTCTTTCAAAGTAAGTGTTTTTGGGCATCTCATTTGTTGGATAGATAATCTTAAATTTGTCTTTCATGTGTGTTTTTAGACATGCTACTTTATTTACTTATTTGTATCATTATTCCTTGGAATGGACTCGTGCAGCTTTGCTCCACTGTCTTGCAGATACATACGGAATTACCTTGGTTGGATTACATTGAGTTTATAAAAGCTAGCGGCAAGGCAGAAATTCAATCATTCTCCAGAGGAGGGTGCTGAATGTCTGTCTGACAAAGAGTTATCAGTGTAAATTGTATAGAAAGCAATCAGTGGAAAAGCTACAGGGACAGAAAAAAGACCTGTGCAAGTATACAATCAAAACCCTGTTTTTGTGCAAAGAGGTGGCTGAAGAAAACGGCTGCTTTTTAATAGTGTTGATTTGTTAACTGATCTTAGAGAGCTTTAAATGTTTGTGATTACTTAAATGACTGTAGATGTACATAAATGTGTAGCTGCACAGGTGTACTCTGTAGATTTTCAGGATCTTTAGACTTCTTAATTTGTGCTTTGCTTTTCTTTGCTTTTCTTTGTCATGTGTGGTGTCTGTAGAAGAACCTGCTATATAATTGTACTTACAAGCTACCTCCTTTTCTGGCATTGAATATCATGGGGTTTTTTTAGAACCATTTGCTCTTCCTTCCTTTCTACGTAGAGGAAAACAAAATATTTCTGCTCCACAAAACAAATTCATGGAATCGATATGACGTTAATACATATGGGAGGAGTGGTCATCAGACTCATGCCTCTGAAAGATCTTTGAGAAAATCTGTTCAGTCTTTTTGTTATCTGAGGCTGTTCAATCTACTGACCTCCTCCTACTGCTAGATCCCTTGGTAATGGAAATCCTCAACCACACTTCCTACAGGCAGGGATGACGTTTCAGTTTCTCAAGATGTACGTTGGCATCATTTCTGTTCTATTTTTTATCTACTTGATACCTGCTCAGGATTAACATTATTTCTCTTATCTTTTGCTTAATGTTCAGTTATGCAGGATTTTCAAAGTGTTTTTCATAAAGTAGAGATTTGAATGAAACTTTTGCTATTATTCTAGTAATATTTCCTTTGCCTTTTAAATTCTAGCAAATTTGCTTAGCTCTGTTTTCTTCCCTCTCTATTCACCAAAAAAAATAAAGTGTATAGGGATCACTGAAGGAATAATTACTGCAGTGTAACTGCTGTTTATCCAAATTTATATTCATATTTTATTTGCCACCTTAACTCATCACCTTAGCATTTCAAGATTTTCTCAAAAGATTTAAAAAGCTTATATTAAAGGAGAGAGAGCTACTACAAAGGAATACAGGAGTAAAATGAAACCTATTAAATGTCTGTTAGAGGAGAGTTACTGCAAGGGACTAAAGGAGTAAAATGGAGGCTGTGCAGTGTGCAGATAACCATGGCAGCTCAGAGGCACTGTCAGGACAGAAAGCCAAAAGCTTCAATGTAAGGATGTTTAAGCAGGAAGTGGAAGAAGTTTTATTTCAAGGAGTTAAGCAGTTTAGAAGATGACTTTTCATATGTTTAGCAGCTCTTCCTTGAATATGGAGTTACCAAGTCACTAACATAGTTTGTCCCAACTAAATTCAAATTCTGTGCAGAATATTCTTTAAAATGCAGAGAATGAGAAGGTAAAAAGAATTCTGATGGCTTTATTTTTGCTTTTGTTAATGTAGTAGCACTCAGGCTTGCAAATTGGCACATCTACTGTTATGGGAAATGCCTAATTTTCCTCTAATTTTCTAATGGAAACTCTTACAGAAGTGGAAGATTCAAGAATCAGAAATATTTCTAGTATGTAGGCTGATAACACCAAAGTCTCTTAAACCTTTTCCTTCTTGAAGTAATTTTAACATCTATTTTCCATTGTGTGGGTTTCGTAAGTATTTTTGGCATTGGAATCTTGTGTGTAAATGCAGCCTGCAACCACCATCCATGCTGTAGGTTAGGAATCTCACAGATGTGTAACTGCTATCAGTGTAGTTTTAGGTAAGTAAGCATTTCACATTTCTTGTGTAGTTCTTGATTGCTGCAGTGCTGTTTGTTTACAAAGCATTATGCTCAGTGAACCATGGTACCTTCCAAAATAGCAACAGAAAAAACATGAGTTTTTCAATATTGTGAACAATTTCAAAACCAACTGAAGACTTTTGTTTTCCTGTTAAGAAGACAGATCATTTTGATTTAATGTATGTAACAAAGATACTATTTTTAAATCAGATAAGGAAATATTATGAGATCATATTAAAGTGGTGATGAGTCATTATAACCTAAGAGTTACTGATGGATTTTTCTTAAATCAACTATTAACATCTTATTTTTTAAAAAATACATATTTCTGTTATGGCTGTTATCTTGCACAGGATGTTCAGATCAGGTTTACCTCATTTATCTGGTATGGAGGTTTACTTAAAAAAATGAATGTACAACATTCTTATGTACTTATGACATTGCTTCTGCTTTACAGGTCATTCTTTGATCACTCCATGCACAGTGCATTGCCTCTTGGAATATACTTGGCAACAAAATTCTGGATGTATGTGACGTGGTTCTTCTGGTTTTGGAATGATATCCTTTTCTGTGTACAGTAATATTTTCTTTGTGTTAGTAGTATGAGGTGAAGCCCAGGGTTATTCTTCATGAAAGAGTAAGCATACGACTTAAAATTTTGAAGGACCTGTCTTCATTAAAAATTGCTTTGTGTCTTCATGGTAGTTATTTTTTTACTTTAAAAAATATGATATTGCTGTGCTTCAGAAAGTAGAAGATCTTCCTCAAAACTGCCTTACTGCAGTCTGCAAAATCTCCTATGTTTTGCCAGTTTAAGTGGGGAAATGTAAGCAAGTCCATAAGATATGCTGTGGCTGTGAGCTGATGAATTTTAACTTCACAAAGAACAGTAGGCAGTAGATAAATTTGGTTTTAACTATTTTCAGTCTTTGAATATGGATGCATTAACAGTGCTAGATTACAGATTACATTACCCATCTTTTTATGTTTTTGAGTGTCTGCCTAGATATGAACTTACGTATTCATTGGGGTAGAAATTGTTTCAGAGTTCAATGAAAAATGTCCCTTAGCCCTCTAAGGAAACGTATTGAAATTCTTGAACAACTTTCTTTTGTATTTCAAATACAATAACTTAAAAACTGAATAGACATTTAATGTTTTTTTTTTTAAATATTTAATGTTTGCACATAGTTGAAGAGAATTTTACATTTATGATGGATATTGGTCATAAGCTGTGCAGTTTCAGGCACCGTAATATGAAGACTGGAGAGCATCCAGAGGAGGGCTGCAAAGGTCGGAAGAGGTCTGAAGGCAAGATGTGCAAGGAGGTCCTATGGTTTGTTCAGCCCAGGGCAAAGGAGCTGAAGGGAGGCCTCTTGGTGGCATACGACTCCTCAAGAAGGGAGCAGAGAGGCAAACTGAGCTCTGCTCTCTGACAACAACAAGAGAATGGCATGGAGCTGTGTCAGGGGAGGATCAGGTTGGAGGTTAGGGGATGGTTCTTCACCAGAGGCTGGTCAGGCCCTGGGAACAGGCTGCCCAGGGCAGTGGGCATGGCCCCAAGCTGGTGAAGATCAAGGAGTGTTAGGACAGTGCTCTCAGACATAGGGTTTGATTTTGTGTGGTCCTGTGTGGAATTAGAAGTTGTGGTGATCCTGGTGGATCCCTTCTAACTTGGGATATTCTGTCATTCTGTGATTTCCTGGAAAGGGTTTTTCTGCTTCAGAGAAGTTATACCACGAAACAAGGTAGTAGCAGTGCAGTCATTTTATTATCTTCTCAGTATGTTCTTCAGTCTTAGCTCATAGTTTTAAGATGGAAGTGTAATTTTCCATGTTTGACAGAATGGAGTAGATAGTCTAAATACACCATGCCTTTAGAGTGAAGTTGCTTTTTCTGTTATTTTTTGGTGAGAAAACATGCCTGACGTCTGGCAAGTAGTGAAATGAAACTTTCTTAGGCAGGTTTAACAACTGCAACATCTCATTTCTGATCTCTCTATACCTTGTAGAGTTTGTTTAGGAACTTGTGGTTGAGTAGCAAATGTTGAGCTACCTTGAAAAGCTTTCTTGTGCTAACATAACATCATCTTGAACTGTATGTAAGTATGTGCTCAGTTTTCAGTTGGAGTCCTTCACTGGATTAGAATTGCTTCTACAGCTGGCCTGGCATGGTGATGGCTTCCATCTTGATGTGAAAAGCTGTGTCTTAAGGCTAGCAAATTATGAGATATTTTTTCTTGGAGTGTATAGTTTGTTCATATTCCAATGAAAATTGATGTCTTTAATGTGTACCAGCTTGCTCAGATTTTTATTTCTGATAGCCATCCTGGTTAATGTAACTTGGCATTTGTCTCTGGGTAATGTTCGCTAGAAGTAGTGAGCATACATAATTAACTAATCTGAAACTGTGACTTGAGAACATTGATAAAATACTGTACTGCTGCTGTAATTGAAGTTTGTATCAAAACCTTTGCAAAAGCTTTTTTAGACACAAAAGTAGTCTGAAAGATTCCATTTCTACTGATTGCATTCATTAGAGCTGACACAATTCTGTGTGACAAGCAGCTTTGGAGACAGTACTTGGGGCCATCTTCCTTTAATTGATGATTTTAAATTGGAAGTCTTTGCAATAAGATTCCAGATCCATTCTTCTTCTGGAAAATTGCCCTGTAGCTTTATTGAAGGGGAAAAAAAAAAAAAAAAAAAGAAATTGCATGCTTGTTCTATTTTTATGGCATGAGGCACAATGCTGTGGTTGGGGAAAAGATTCTTCTATTTTTACAGCTTTATATAATTACTTACAGCAGACCAGAGTACTTCTTTATACTCTGTAATGTTCATCCGATGATGAAACCTGTCCTGGTCATTTCATGAATTGTGACAATATTTTGCTCAGGAAAAATGTTTTGAACTTTAAACTGTCAAGTAATGCCTTCCTGGAACTTCAGACGTAATATTACAAATAACATAAAAGTCGTCATTGCTGCAAGCATTACTTTAATATTCAAGTATTTGTTAAGAGTTCTCTTGTTAAGAACTCTCATAACAAGAGAACTCTTGCAGATTTGTTGAAGGTGTCTGAAACAGCATCCAGTTCACTGGTTTTAATCCTAATGAGGCAGGAAAGAGCAGTAGAAGAAGTGTATCATAAAGAACATACAAAGCTGAAGTTGATCAGTGTAATTTCTTGAATTTAATGATTGCTGCGTGGAAAATAAGGTCTTCTATAAATTACATGACTTAGTGATCTGTCATTTAAAGAACAATCCTGAAAGTAAATTTGAACAACTCATATGACTGATTTGCTTAATTTTGTGCATGTTTCCTTTCGATTGAATTTTCCTTGTGATTTCTGAGACTGATTTATTTTTTAAAATAGAATACTTCTCTTTATAGGAGTGAAGAAATTCCTGAACCATGCATTTACACTTCCCTTCTGCTGTTTTGCCTGTAATGAAGGATAGTTGTCCTATGCTCTTAGTTTATCTGCTGTTTGTGGAGCAGGGTTATTATTAAATAATCATAATAAAAAAAAAATCCTATACACAGAATTACCGTATTTTAATCTACTTTTATTTTTAGGGGGGAAAAATGCATTGAAATTACACTTACAAATAATAAATCTGTAGAGTATTTTATTCCTCTCCTTTAGCATTTTGTAGGTAGAATGCTCTCGTGTCCTATAGAAATTCAGGGCACACGTATTGAATTCCTTTGTCAGTTGTTCATGCCATCTTCCAACTACAGCTGAACAAATTGAGCTTGTTGTGTTGGAGGTTTTTTGCTGCTCTGTTTTTGTTTGTTTGTTTGTTTTTTAAGATTTCAGGGATTGCTATAACCCAAAATAATCACAGGAGAATTTTTTCTGTTCTAATGCTTCCATTTGATGCAATTTTTAGGATGTAATTTTCTTTCATTACGCTCCTTTGGTATGGCGTACCACTTGCTATGCTGAGGTAATGAGATGCAAGGCAAATTCAAAATTGTTAAAGAATTGTCGTTGACCTTATTGGTTATCGTTATGACTAATGTGCTTCATGTATTGATGTTTTTTAAGTGAAGGAAAACGTGATTTCAATTAAACAGTTGTTAAAACTTGTTCTAGGAGAATACATGATTATTTTCATGCTTTCACGAAGCTGTTAGAGTAGCATACTCTGGAGGCCCTGAGGCACTGGCATAGGCTGCCTGGAGAAGCTGTGGATGCTCCATCCCTGGAGGTATTCAAGGCCTGGTAGGATGGGATCCTGGGCAGCCTGAGCTGGTGTGTGGCAGCCCTGCCCATGGTGGAAAACTGCAACTGGATGGACCCTAAGGTCCATCCTAAGGGGATTTCTCTTTATCAACAGAGGATGGAGGTCAGATGTAGAGGCCTTGCCAATCTTTAGCTGGTAAACATGGATATAATCTAATAAATATCTAGCCATATGAGACCTCTTGTATACCTGTAGGTGTGGATGTGAATGTACAGCTGTTACAAATTGGCAGATTAATTAGCTTGTGTTGATCTGACATCTGATCCTAGCTGCGGATCTTTAGGAGAAAAGAATTTATTATTGGCTTTGTAGTTAGTAGAAGGGAGCATCTTGCTATATAATGTGCACTCTGGCTTGGTTTCAGTCTATTGTCTGATGTGTAACTGTGATACCAGGAATTGGCATTTGATTGGGCCATTCTAAATAGGCTGCAGGTCAGGATAAAGTATTAGCTGATTGTGTATTTGCGTTACTCATGGGGTTTGGAATGGGATGGGGATTGCTTGTTTGGTTTTGTTTCTTTCTAATGAGGCACTCTTTAGGTTCCAAGTGGTTTCCTGGAATGATTTTCAGCCTGTTCTTGTTCTTAAACAACCTTATTGACTGTGACTGAAGGTAGGAAGCATTTTGTGTTTGTTTCTGCTTCATCTCTCACAGTGTAAAGTGGGGAAACCTTATAAAAGGCAGAAGATTAGTATGGTGCCAGAGGTAAATGTTGCATCATGCTTTTTCAGCCATTAATATGGTAATGGGTTTTTTTTTGGTACAGTTGCAAATGAGGATGTTAGGACAAAATGAGGCACTCTCTGGAGAGTCAATTCTCTACTGGGTAGCTAATGCAAAGTTACAAGGATTTTGTTATATATGGAGAATTTTGAGAGATGCTTGTGATACAAGTTGCTAAGATCTCTTTGGAAGTAAATGTCAGAAGAGAATTCATGATTTTTTAAAAAAAGAAGAAATTGTATGGCACTGCTTGTCTGACTTAAGGGCCTTAATGCTGACATTAGGATGTGGCTTTACTTTCTCTTGAAGGGTCCCTTCTAAACCCTTGTGGTTCTCTATGTTGCTGAGTGATTGAAGGTAGGTGAAGTGAGTCTCACGATCTGAGTTTTTTGTCTACATGAGATTCAAGAAATGTATTGGAAAGTACAATTCTTAATTTTCTTTCTCCTTCAGGCTGTGGCTGGTTTGTATCCCTGCTACCCAGTTTGGTTTAAAATTTATGAAAAATATCTTGGGTTTATTTGAAGGTACTGGTTTTCTTTCAGTCTTCACAATTTATGTACTAATAGCTTGCCTGTACATAAATCACCTTTCTCGTGTGATCTCCCAGCATCTCCTGTCTGTGGTATTTATCTGCCACAATTTATATCTGTCAGCATTACATTCATCTCATACCACCATGGTAGAAGGCAAAATTTAGAATCTGTGTTAGAGTTTCTTAGGCTTTCCCATGTATTTTATGGGGTAAGATGTAGGAAGGGCAGATGTAGAAAAATTCTGCATGCTGAATTTCCTATGGCTTGAATCCATAGACATGCCACGTTGTACAAATTGTGATCAGTTAAAAAAAAATTCAAAAAACCTTAATGTTATAAAACCATTTTACTAGTTAGAAAATAAATTGGTTTTTCTCCTATCTTTTTTAGAAGTCTAGACATGACGTACAGTAATTAGGAATGGTCCATAACTTTTTTTTCAGTTGTACCTTTATTGTTTATAACAGCTGTCTGGTTAAGGCATTTGTAATGTGAAGTTTTCACTGTTGCAGCAAATAAAACTTAATGACAATATGAGCATTATATAGAAAACTTTTTTTTTTAATAGCCTTAGAGAAATTAAGTTGAACCAGCTTAGTTTTGGCAGCAGGTAAATTTAGAAAAAAAAAGAGGAAGAAAGTATGTTGTACATATACTGAAGTCAGAGCTTTTCATCTGTAATGTATCAAAAAGAACATTGTTCAGTTTATAGTACAGCTGGCCAGTTGTTTTTTTCCCTGGAAGCAGCTGTCAGAAGAAAGGTGAGTCTTTAATGAGACTCCACGACCAGGTTGGATGGGGTTTTGGGATACCTGATGTAGATATCAGATCAGGTATCCCAAAACCATGATCAGGGAGATGTCCCTGCCTGTGGCAGGGGAGTTGGAGCTAGATAGTCTTTAAGGTCCATTCCAACACAGACCATTATTTGATTCTACGATTTCGTAAGTACAAAAGTCTTAATTGCATTTACTGATATTTCAGGGTTCTTCCATGCCACCAGAGTGTTGCAGAAGGATTTGAGAGGCTTACTGTTATTCTTCAGAACTTTAATTTTCTTTCAGTTAATATTTGCTTATATCTGTGCCACATAGATTTATTTACAAATGGTTTTTATAATATTTTTCTAATGCTTTTTAATGCCTTTCTTAATCTGTTTTTCCAAGAATACAAACAGAATAGAATATATTTATATAGTGGAATATATTTGAACATCTAGGTTCCAAATCAATTTTTGTAAAGCTTGCAAAAATGCTTTTATTATGTTGCTTTTAAAGCCTTATATACTAGTTCTATACAAGTTTCCACGTGATGTTTTCAGCTTTATAATGCTTTCTGCTTGTATGCAGAGTTTTTTTTTAACACAAACAGTTCCATATTAAGCTTTAGTTACGGAAGTCTCAATGACTACCAGAGTAGAGAGTAATATTCATCCAAGTAACTCAGAGTAACAAAATAATTTGTGCAGTGCTTTCAGATATAGCATCACGTTGCATTTGTGAGTAACAGCTGGCAGGTATCGTTAGTGTTGGTGAAGTACTTTATAGGGTCACTGAACAGAGTAAAGACTCAGTTTTAGGGGCAGAGGCATATCTGAAGGATTTGCTTTTCCAACGTCATTGCTAAGAAATGTTCTAGTTCTGTGAAGAAATGTCAAATGTTGCAAGACTATGCATGTTATGGAGAATCATTCAACACAGGAAATATATTTTAAACCTAATGGTTATTTTCTGCCTTAATATGGTAAATTGACTTTATAAACACTTCCAGGGACCTCTGAGTCTTGTGGTTGTTTTCTTTTTTTTAAGCATTAGATATATTAGTATGTTAAAGATAACTTTCATTGGTGTGAAATATGGGTAATGCCTTATGATAGGACAGGTTTCAGATAGTACCTTTCTTGGAGATAACTGATGGTTTTGACATGATTTGTGATCACGGTCCAGCATTGTTCCATTCAGTACAGTTCCTTAAAAGGCTGGAAACAGGCGTTTTTGTCATCTAACTGGAATTTCAAGCCAATGAAGACTTATTAGTCCAATGATGATTTTATAAATAGAACTTTGAGATGTTTGTTGTGAAAACAGGAAGTACTTTTGAGAAGATACATTTAATGGAATTTATTTAAAGAGGAAAATACTTAGAAAAACTTAACTATCGTTATTCATTTCTAGAGAACTAAGTACTTTAGAAGCATCTCATAGAGAGCATTTTACGAGTTTGGGATTTTGAGCAATAGAAAATGCTGAGTACAAAAAAAAAGATCAACACTGTGTATTGTTATTTCAGACAAGGGCATCATCTTAATTTCATTTCAGAATTATTAGTGGGTGTTTTCAAGAGGAAGTTCGGTTTTAAACTTTAAATTCCTTGACTTCAAACACATCTCAATTTTTTTTTCATCCATCTTCCATTCCTTGCTAATAGCGTTGCACTTTTCTACAATTTTGGAAAATCTTGGAAATCTGATCCAGGAATCATCAAAGCCACAGAAGAACAAAAGAAAAAGGTAAAGCTGTGAGCATGTCAAACTTGTTCTTCAGGTGCCTTCTGCCAGTTGGTTGGAGTATGCGGTATAATCCATGACTTTTCAATGAAGTGTTGTGTAAGAAAGAATCTGAAATGTTGAACATTTCGCTTGTCTCCCAGGTTTCTCTCTTCTGTTCAGAATAAATATTAGAGGAATTGTTGATGATCTTATGAGATCTAATGTTTTTCATCACTGATGACATTACCTCTAATTTCTGTGCATTCTCAGCAGCCAAACTGAGCACTGACCATGCCAAATGCACCAGAAATGTGGGTTTTTTGTTTCATTCTAAGTTTTCTGGAAGCTCACATATCACCAAAAGCTGAGCTCTGTGTTCCTATTTTTTGCTCTCTTGTGACAACAGCTGTGTGGATTACCATAAAGCCACTTGGAGTAATGGCCTTGAGAAGTGAGAAGATATCAGCGACTTTAAAAGATGGTTGTGATGGCTTGAATGATTTTTTTCTGATAGACTGTTACTGAGTTCTGTTGATCGGTGTACAAGTTTTCTGTTACTGCAAATTTGCCAAAGTAAAATTCAGGCTAACTTCTCTTTCTTCAACAGGTCTAAATTAAGTCCACAATTGCTTATTAGTTCAGATTCAGCAAATTGCACCAACATGCGATTCATTTTATCCACGTGCACCAGTGGTTGGTTATACATGGGTATGAAAGCCTTGTTGAACTGTACAGGAATGTTAAAAGACAGCTTCCTCGTTTAGATGCATATAATTGTTAATGTGCTAATGCATCTAACCCAAGTGTAAACTGATTTATTATTGGGGGCATAAACCTCTATAGGATATGTCTTAATGGGGTGCACTGTAGTATTTTCTCATGTCTCCATAATTTGTCTCCAAGTGTGTTTACACTAAGTTTGCCTTTAGCTTTTCAGTAAGTAAGCAAAAAATTCTTTTAATTCCAGATGACTGAGTTAAGGATGTTTGGAAATGTTGCTGTAAGCAGCATTTTCAGATGTTTATTCTTTGGATGATATGTCTTTTTTTTTTAATTTAGCATTTCTATATTACAAAATAACCTGAGTTTTTCTTAAAGTAAGTCAGTCACTTTTCACAATCAAATGTTAATAATTTGAAAGCACAGAAGGTAGACCCCCAGGTCTCATGAAGCACAAAAGTATGTTTGTAACATCTCCTCCTGGATCTCTCTGTGTTGTAAGTTCAAAGGAAAGCTTGATTTGAAAGCATTCTATATGACCTTTTCAGCTCTATTCTCATGAGTTTTAGGATGTTGCTTGTGGCTATATTGAACTCCAGTGTTGATCATCGCATGTAAATTCCTTTGTGTATCTTCTCACTGGTGTGCAGTATAGTGCAAACTCCCACTGAAGTCAGAGGAACTACTTGTGGTTGCACAGAGTGAGTCTGGAAGGTTGCTTTGATGGAGATGAATTCTGCGCCAAAAGCAATCAGAAGCACAGCAAGCAAAGCAAAGGAAAAGTCAAACTTCCAGTGCTTAGTTAAGAAATGTTAGAAAATTGTATCAGACTATTCCTCATTCATCTGAGATCAGCAGGGGAAGCGCTAAGACACTGTTTAGCCCTGGACTGTTTACTGTAGCTTTTCCCATCTAGTTTGAGGCTAAGAATCCCGTAAATGTTCCTGACTAATTAGTGTAGTACTGCGGGGAAAGCTTCTGCACCTTCGGTCAAGTTAGCGCTTGTCATCTCATTAGGGAAGTGACAATTCTATTGCTGCGATGAAATAATACTTGTAAGAACCATATTACTCCTTCTCCAATGAGAAGCTACGCTGATGTGTAAGCTATATGTTGTTTGAAAGGGAGCAATAGATCTGTTTACTGTTAGGCAGTTTATGCTGAGTGAATTCCTTCTGGATCAAGGAAGGCTATTTAGGCAGAAGATGATTTCAGGATATTTTCCATATGTGACAAGCATCATTTAAAAGTCTCATGTGAGACAGATTTCAGGTGCTGAATTTTGGAATTTGTTGGAAAATATATCATGGAGTTGAAGGGTTCTTCTGTTCTGTCAATGAAGTAGATACTGAGGGAGTGCACTAAATAAAAAGTTACCATTTAGTGTGAAGGAATAGTGGTGCTTTAGCTGATACCTCTTTATGTTCTTCAGTTAAGCTGTGAGTATAACATAATGTCTGCAGGAGGTTTGGTTTGCATTCTTTCTAGAAACTTCAGCATTTGAGGAAAGAGGTAAAGGCAGGTTTAAGATTTTTGATGTGATACCTCTAGAAATGGTCTTTTTTAGACTAGCTGATCCTGCTACCTTCCTGAAAGGTCTTCATTGTGTTCCCCTGTAGAAATTTAGAAATCAGACTTGAATTAACATTGGATTAACAGAGTATGTTTAAAATCAGTTTCAACTGAGTTTAACTTAATCCTGTATGTAAAGAGTACCTGAAATTCATTAGAGTTCACAGCCTTTGAGTCAGACACGTTACAGTTCTTGTCAACATTTGTTTGTATGCTAAATCCTATTTCATCCTCTTTTTTCTTTTCTTTTTTTTTCCTGCAGACAATAGTAGAACTTGCAGAGACAGGAAGTCTGGACCTTAGTATATTCTGCAGTACCTGCTTGGTATGCATATATATATTTTTTTTTCTGTGCCAAAACTGGATGATCCTATACTGAACACACTCTTGTCTTTACTAATTCCATATAAAGGGCAGAATTTATTTGCAATCTTTGATTCATGCAGTATTTTCAAGGAACAAAAGAATTTACACAAAAAGCCTTATGCAACAATAAGGAAGGAAAGTATTCATGGTAAATGAATGTGTTTCTTTTTTAAAAAAGGCAACTTCCTAATTATCAGGGCAGTCAGTATTGCGCTTTAATGATCTGAGCTGTGTAGAACATGAATGATGTTATATTCTTAAAATCAAATCTGGAATACGATGGACAAATGCAGCAACTTAAAATTGTGTGTGTATCTGTGTATGTCTCCAAATAGTTAATATCAGATCTTTTTTCTTTGTTGCTATTTTATATTTCTTTCAAAACGCGAACTTGAAAAAAATAATTGAGAGTAATTGAGAGTTTTGAGTTGCAGTTGCTGAATAGCATTCCTGTCTTTAGAAAATAAGCAGAACAGTTTAGGGCTTCATTATGAATACTGCTGACAGAATCGTGGAACTGGAACTCGTTCTGTACATTCATTGCTGAAAAGCTGAAATGAAACTGGTTGCTGTACAAAGCTCAAGAGCTGGAGGGGATAGAAGAACTTTGGGGGGAAAAAAATCCTTTATGTAAGAAAATTAAGGTTGCAGTCTGTGTGTTTGTGTTAAATAACATATAGGTTTAAGACTGATAGCTAAGATTGAGTTAAAAATTGAAGCTATCTGGGGAGTTAACAAAATAAGTTATTTTGCATTAAACTGTTCTTTTGGTGTTGTTAACAAATGTTAATAAACATTTCAGATACGGAAGCCAGTGAGGTCTAAACACTGTGGTGTATGCAATCGATGTATAGCAAAGTTTGATCACCACTGCCCGTGGGTGGGCAATTGTGTAGGTAAGTAATCTGCTGAAATCTGTAATAGATCAAGAAGGCAAAACCTTCTGGAAATGATCCTGTGTGTTGTATGGGGTTTGGCCTGTTCTTCTTTCATGGTGGAAGTGAGTTGGCAGAAAAACCGTAGAGGACTTTTAGTAGAAGGAAGATAATTTTTAATGTTGGTCTTAATTTTTCTTTCTACATCTGATTCTATGTTTTATTTTTACCTGTAGTGTCTGTTGTATACCCAGACTCAAAATTGTTTTCTGTCTAGTTCAGTTTCTTATATGTATATTTATACTAACTTAAATTCTGATAATTTAAAAGGTTATTTAAGCTTTTAATCCTTTCTACACTAAGAACATCTACTGATTCCACCACTAACTGCTTATCCATTTGCCTAATATAAATTTTTTGATCTTTCCTAAGAATTTTCTAGTGGGAAAGTGTACATATTAAAAAATGCAATTACAGTACAGATACAGAATGGCTTACTACTGACATATTTCTTTTCTTGACCCCCTCACACCTTCCACCCTGTAATTCCCAGAATAAATTCATTTTTTCTCCCTAGTGGTAATATAGAGAACTGATACAGAACAGGAATCAAGTCTCTAAATGCTGCAGTTCCCTGTCTTTCTTCTTGAAAAACTTACTTGAAAACATTTATTATGCAGGGGTGTCATAGTGAGAAAATAAATATAATTGCTTCATTTATTTACTTTTTTAAAGACATGAGTAGAGATAACTTTAATCTTGGGAAGGAATTAGGACCTGGATTCATTAACAGAAGCTTCACTGTAGTCCCTCAAGTATTAATAATAATAGATAGTCACTGTAGTTTGACTGTTCTTAAGGGACAGGGCAGTGCTGACATTTGAATTGTTAACAAAACACTAAGATCTCACAGAGATGGGCTTGGGTTGTTCCATTCTATGGAACAATTTTTTCCATATTTGTCATTTACTGCTATTGTCACTCTGTGAGTTACTTTTGATTTATATTTTAGATGTTTTACAGTGAAGAACTAAGAAATCGTTAATGAACACCAGCAAAAAGGCAGAGTGGGCACAAGCTCAAATTTTGGAGACGCTGCTGATGACAGTTTGATATTTGTTTTGTGAGAGTGCTGAGAAGAACTTGTCAATGGGACAGAAAGATCCAGAGTTTTAACCAGTAATTTGAAAAGCAGAAAGATTGGGTGGGAAAGGAAAAAAGAGGCCTCTTAGTTTGTGAGTAATAAGAGAGTACGTGTGTAGCAGGATTGAGTTAGGGAGAGGTAATGTAATGGACTTTTTCTTGGTGTTTTTTGGGGGGTTCTTTTTAGAGTGGTGGTAGTGATTTGTTGTTTTTGTTTTTTTTTTTTTCCCCCTAGAAACAGTAGATGAAAAAACAGAACCTTCTTGGTCTTGAACAAATCAGGATAACTGTTGATAAAAGTAAATATTAGGAAACTGGAAAGTATGCTGGAAAAAAAAAAGTCACACCATGGGAAGGGAATGATGGTCTGATGACCTTATATGGCTTTTCTGCCTCCAGTTCATAGATGGTGACTATGAGCACAGGATTACAAAACAGAATCCATTCTTAAAACTGCATTCATGGCATGTTTCCCAAATAGGGAAACATGAATTATGATGGAAAGGTTAAATTTGGAAATGTTTTGTATAGTCTTGAAATGTGTCAAAAGCACAAGAATTTTACTAAAGATAAGGTTGAGGAAAGAGTGTGTACAGACACTCTAAAAATAAACTCTTTGGGGTTTGTTTGCTATGCAAACAGATGAGAAGAAGGACAGGCTTCAAAAAAAAAAAAAGTTTGGCAGTAAGGAAAAATTATCTTCATCATATCTGCAACAATGTCATTAATGTTGCATGTTGCATTGAGCGGGTCTCTGAAGGTGATTGATTGCAGCTGTCTTTCTAATGGAATATCAGAATGACAGTACACGTTAACTAATACAGTTAAGCAAATGCCATTTCAGATGCAAACTGTGGACTTGTAACAGAAATCTAATTTTCAAAAAGCAGCACAGAAGAAGCGATAACTGAACTTTTTCTTTTACTGTTAGGACATGAGTTGTGCTGCCATACAACTGAGATGCTACTGAATGGAACGTTTCATTGAATACCTATCAGTTGGGCCTCTTGGTCTGACCATTTAACTTCCTGTTTTTGAATTTGTTTTTATGAAACCAAGCAGTTCCAAAAGTGGAAGTAATACCTTACGGGCATTCCCAACACTCCTCCTTATATACTCTTAGTTGATTGAAGGCAACGTTGCCGCGTATTTTACATCCAAAGGAACTTGTTTGATTTTCAAGGAAATGTCTTGTAGTCAGTCTAGCTTGCGTTTATGGGTGTTTTTCCTCATATCTTTTTTATGTATAGTCATTCAGTTTGCTTGCAGAAAGCACTTGATTATTTTCTGCCTCCAGAGGATGCTCTTTATTTAGCAGGCAAAACATCTGATATAATGAAGTAAATATTGTGCTTGTAGATGATGACAGCCAAATCTTTGTAGCCCATTACAGTCTTTGTGGGTTTAACTTACAGCCTAGTGCTGTTAGGAGGTTAAAGCAGTGGACATATTTTATAGATGGAAGGTTGAGTCCTTCAGAATTAGGGCCTGCTTGTGTAAGAGACATCATCTTAGCTGTACTAATGTTTAGAATAGAGCGTTCTTTTTAAAACTGATTTTTCTAGTTTTTAACTCCAGTTAAAATGTTGTACTTGTTTTTGTGCCATTCATTATGTTAGCCAGTCAATTAGGCCTTGTCTGAAGCTTTTATCTGACTTGTGCTACATGTTTTGGTTGGGCTTAAACACACTTGATGAAGCTAAGCTTTGAGTTAATTTGTTCTCATCAGAGATGGTGTATTTTTTCATATTCCCGTTCATTTTAAGAACTCTGCAGCCTGATTTTTTCTACTGTCATTCTAAAGAAAATTACATACTGATGTGTAATTCCTCACTGTTCTGGGTTCTGTAAAGCTGTTAACGACATTGTTCTAAATATTGTATATTAATAATTGTATTAACTCATGACAGAGGATGCCTATAATAGGAAGTTAAGCTTCCTGATGTGTTTTGTCTTTTGAAAGTGGAATAATTTGATCTCTGTTGTTCTTGTGCAACTTTAGGAGCAGGGAATCATCGCTATTTTATGGGATACTTGTTCTTCCTGCTGTTTATGATCTGCTGGATGATTTATGGATGCATCTCTTGTGAGTAGATGTGGGGGGTTTGTTTGTTTTGTTTTTAATTACTTATAAATACTTCATCTCCCAGTATGGATTTCTACAGGGTTTTGCCTTATCAGAGTTTTTTATATTCTTTATGCTGGACTTGAACTGCATATTAATCATTTCCCATGTTAATTTAAATTAAAAGATCTTTCCTTGTCCTGTTTTTTTGTCTTCCTCACAACCATGTGTGTGTCTATGTCATATATTCAGTGATTTGGAAAAGGAAGCCAGAACAAGTAAAACTCTTTTGGTACACTGCTGTTTTCATATTTCATGTAACGTGTTCTGATGTGAGGTTTACATTGATGTATAGTAAACATATCTTAAATCTTCTCTATGGTGTTTGTTGCTTTCTTTTTTTCTCAGACTGGGGTTTCCACTGTGAGACAAGTTATGCAAAGGATGGATTTTGGACCTATATTACACAGATTGCTACCTGTTCTCCTTGGATGTTTTGGATGTTTCTAAACAGTGTTTTTCACTTCATGTGGGTGGCTGTGTTACTCATGTGTCAGATGTATCAGGTATGGAAGAGCATTTCATTTGGGAGTGCATAGGTATATTGGATAGTTGTTGATTAAATGTTCATGTTCATTATGCAAGACCAAGTGCTCAGTCTCAGCCACAGCTGAAGGAGGGAGGCATCTGTTTGTCTCTGCATAATAGAAGGCATCACTCGCTTCTCATTCATTTGCACTTCTTTTATTTTGTGTAAGAGATTAAAATACTTACCTCCCACTTTCCATTCTCAGAATGACAAAAAGGCAAAATAGACCAGAGAAAGGCAATAAAGACTAATAGAAGCCTAGAGGATAAAATCTGTGGGTAGAAGTAGGAATAATGCAGTATGTCATTAGCTGGGTGGTAACTTCAAATGGGATGCAATAATTTCTTAAACTGCTTCAGGGTGATTCATCATCACATGACTTTACTGTAATCTGACCAAACCCATTTTTTTCTGTATCCCTTTTAATGAAAGACAAGTCATGCTGGAAGCCTTTCAATATTACTTGTCATTAATGAGCAGCCAGACACTGATTTGATCTGTCCACAGATCCTGGAAATAAAAATCACACTCTAAAACTTAAGTACAACTTCTTAGGAAATTGGGGTTTTCTCCTCCTTTCTGTAGAATGTTTATTAACAATATATGCCAATTTCAGAATCTTGTGTATGTGACATTTGTCTTGACCAGCAAAAGACCCTTACAAAAACAAATGAGCAAAGATAACCATGTCATTTCATGTGGCTTTCAAGCCAGTTTGGACCACAAAACTTCTATAGCAAATGAGATGAGTGTGTAACTTTGCAGAGAGCCTTCTGTCATACTTGTTGTGACCCGCTGAGCTCCATGTTGGGAATCCTTGTAAATATCATCTGTGTGCAGATGAATCTTTGAATTATGCAATGCTTGGAAAAACACATTGCATTGTATTTTGTATCTTTAGTGTAATTAGGCAACGTAGTCTTAGCACTTATTTATTAATCCTGGGAAAATAAAATAAAAAACATACTCATGTTTATAATACAGTGTTGCCCTTAGAAAACGTAGGATCTTGCTCGACAGATCTTTCTGTCCAGTCTGACATAGGAATTGATGAAATTATTCTCCAGATTATTTCTTTGGCTGTGCAGCTACACAGTCTCTGCTATTGCTCCTTGTTTTTTCCCTCCATTATCAAGTTTTTACTTGCCCTTTATATTGAACTGGCTGAGACTCCTGCCAAAGTACTACGTATGAAAGAAAAGTAATTAAAAAACTGTACTTCAACTTCAAAAGTTGGCCATTAACACCTCATTTATATACATGGAAATGAAACTCCACTGGGTTTCATGGAGGGAGAGAAAAATGCTTGAGACAAGTAAATCCAAATGAGGCAAGCAAGCCCAAGTTTAATTTTCTCAGTGTTCATGTTTTTGTAACATGTAGCAGAGTTGATTTGATATTCCACTGGGAATTATAAGATTTTATCTTGCTGTAGACTATTAAAGGATTTCTCACAGTTCTGTTTCCAATTACACCACATTGCAGTAAACTGCAGTTTTATATGTACCCTGTTAGGCTGAAGTAGTTGGAAAGTTATTACATAAAATGGTATTCTTTTTAGCCAAACAACTGTGGTTTGAAACAAACAAACAAAAAAAAACCCTTTTTCTAGTCAACTTTTTGTCTTAATGACAGAAAAGTTTGCTGCAAAGTTTTAAATGAGAGGGAAATATAGCACTGTCATAATACCATACTATTATGAGAATATCAAGAGGAAAAGAAAGTGATTCAAATGCTGTATAAACTAACTCCTGAATCTGTTATTTACAGTGCACTTCAGTTGGTGATTAATAACGGCATCTCTACCCTATGAACAAGGCACAGTTTGTTCAGTGATCATGATTTATTTCTGATCACTCTTAAATATTTTGCACAATCTGGTACAACGGTTGTATGGCATTTTATGTTGGGATCCAGCTGTTTCAGCAGGACAAAAATTGTTCTTCAAAGGAACAAATGTAAAAAAAAAAAAAAAATTCTTTTTCTTCCTGTCTGACACAGGGCTTGTTTGCCTGTTTTTATGTTGGCTAGATTGCTTACTTTATTTTTTTTGTCTTCAGATATCTTGCTTAGGAATCACTACAAATGAAAGAATGAATGCAAGACGATACAAGCACTTTAAAGTTACAACTACATCTATTGAAAGCCCATTCAAGTAAGTTTTAAAGTGTAAATGTGCATTTCTCACTTGTGTTGCTCCTCATGTTTGAATTGTGCAGCTTTTTGAAACGGAACATAGCTAAATACTGGTGGGGAGGGGTGCAGGATGTCCCAGGAGCTGAAGTGGATGCTGTGTAGGTGAGACACAGGCTTTTCATTATCATGAAGAGTAGGGTATAGTGAGGTTCTAGTTTCTGTAGTGAGAAGAGTGCAAGCTAAGAGAGGAGAGCTACAGGATGGTGTAGCACTGGGATGTTAGCTCTTGTAGGAGGGGAATAAGGCAGAATGGACAAGCTTGTAGATCAAAGCAGGAAATAAATGAAGGCGTGAAGCTGGAATATTGGTGGGTTGAGGACATATGATGAAGGAGCAGAGAAAAGACAGAAGCACATTTCATCCTGCAGTGAATGCTGTCAGTTCTGTGGGAGCTGCTGCTCTTTCAGAGAGTACCTGAAGGAAGAGCAGGTAGAAGTCCTAGTTGTATGTAGTTTGATTTTTGTGCTGGAATAGAAGTTTGTATGATTCTTTTAATTTCTTTACATATAAAACCTTAATTGAGAAAAAGACAAGCATCTCTCTATGGTTGACATCTTCCCATAGAAAAAAGTTGTAGCAAAACCAGGTAATTGCATTTTCTGAAAAAAGAACACAGAGCAGTGGGCAGGATAGAAAAAATACTACTGTTTTTATCCCTATATTGATATCCAATTCACAAACCATATTTGGTGGAACAGCTGCTATTATAAAAAGGACTCAAAAATTAACACCATGTATCTAAAATAACTAATTGGCATCACCTGTCAAATGAAGGAGTGGTCATCTTGTTGCTTTGACCTTTTCTGGTGTGTTATTACATAGGCTTCTCTTCCAGAAAATCATGAATGTATTCAGCCTGTTTGCAGTTACTAAAAAAAAAAAAAGTGTTGGAGTTCTGATGCAAGCATCTTAAACATATGACGGTGAACTAATTCAGCAGCAGAAAGCCCTTGAACGTGTCATCTACTTCCTTAATGCTTCCTTAATTTTGTGTTGCCTAGGAACTTAATTGATCTTAGGCCCACAGCTGTGAACTAGGTATGACAGAAATAAGTGCTAGGAAAGATAGAAGTGATTCTGGGTAAGAACAGTGGATAGCTGAAGGAATAAGAGAGCAGGTAGCGAAGGAAATGTAGTGTCATTGATTGTGTCCAAGGACAAAAATTCATCAGTATAATGACTTATTTTAGAGCTTGTTCCATCAGCAAGCACTAAGCCAATTTTTATCTGAGTTGGTTCTGTGCAGTTGGGAACTTAGGGTGAGAAACTGAACGTGTACAAAGAAAAAACAACGTACTTTGTTAGAAGAGCTTTGTTGTTACTTACACGTATTTCTGTTCTGTTTTTAGCCATGGTTGTATAAGGAACATTATAGACTTCTTTGAATTCAGATGCTGTGGTCTTTTTCGGCCTGTTATCGTGGACTGGACGAGGCAGTATACGATTGAATACGACCAGACGTCAGGATCAGGCTACCAGCTGGTGTAGCACCACCTTCATCCTGTGAGCATATCATATCTGAGTGGTGCCTGAAATTTTCTTTTCTCTCTCTCTCGAAACCACATCCCTTGAAGAGTAGCATGCTATGTGTAGGGCTGGTGATGAATCTTAAGGTACCTTCTCTTCATCAGAATTTTATTAACAAAAGTAAAAATGGACAGAATAAACTGCCAAACCTGATAAGGAAGAGGAGGAAGATCAAAAAGGGATTTTAACAGTTCTTAACATGAGAATTATTCGCAACAGCATATTCACAGTATTTGTTGCTGTTTTTTTTATTTAAGATCTTTCACAATGGAGCATGACATTATTGAAGTATTGACATAAGTAGTTATGTTGTGCTGAGCAGAAAAATTCATTTCCCAATATGAATAATTCCACCGAAATGAGAATCTAGAATATAAAGCTAAATTTCATGGCGCAAAGTTCACGGATTGCTTTGGCGTAGTTCCTGTAATGTGATTTTTTTTGTTGTTTTTAATTACAGATTTTCTGTAGTATTATGTACATTGAAAAATGTGCTTTTCAATACTGTGATAAACATCACGTGGCGGGGATCCCCTGTAATGTTCAGTTATAGCAGTAATGCACATCTGGTAATGCTAAGAAAAAAATACATTGCCCACATTTTTTGGTGATTATTATTGTCACCGTTTACTGGTACAACTAAATACTTGTGGAAGCCCTGGTCTGAGATTGTATAGTCTGAAATAAAAGATTGCACAAATAAGGAAAGCTCTTCTGTCAAAGTTGAACCCGTGCTTATATGCATGATGCACCTGCAGAAGTAGGTTACACTATATAATGTTCAGGAAAAAAAAAAAAAGTAGAAAAGAAATCATTATCTTTGAAGTAAATGGATAAACATTTCACAAACTAGCAATGCTTCAGTACTGGCTTTGGTCCCCAGGCAGCACAATGTAATGTGGCTGCAAATGTGTTCCAAGAGTAGTTGCATGGGGGAAACCAAAGATGTGAAAACAAAAATCTCAGTTATAAAAATATAAAGTAAAATAGTTTCAAATCAGCTGCAAATGCAGAAGAAGCCCCAGTCATCTGAAATGATTATTTTGTACGGGCGTAAAATAATGGAAACCAAACTTTAAAAAGAAAAAAACACAAACAAGAAAAAAAGCATGTCTCCAAAATAACACACACACATAGAAAATGTATTGCAACATTCTGAAGAAGGTGGTGTATTGGCAAGTGGGAATCACCCTTAGTGTTTTTAAGTTCTCATGCTACAGAAATGTCTGGAAGGTAAGGCATCAACTGAAATGGCATTCCAGGGGGGCTTTTCTTGAATGTGATGCACTGATTTTTGTTATGGTGTTTTCATATACTCATAGTGAATTGTTCACTGCTTCCTTAACTATTGTTTACAGAGAGACTGAGAATCAGGTTAGTTCTTTTCTAAGTGCTGTAGCAACCTAGTGGTTCGAGAATCCTGTGAGGGGAGTCTGGGGAGGGGACCTGAAAGCCGATGTCTGAGACCAGTGTAAAGAATGTGTATCTGTACATAAATAATTTATCAAATAGTTTTCTCTCTGTGAGTGTGTGTTTAGTATATTTAAAGCTGCTCATTTTCATTTTATTCAACCAAAAAGTATAGGAAGATATCTAATGAGCTTTTAGTGATGTTAAATATTGCTGTTAATAGGCGTTACGCCCTGCAAATTCACTGCATGTTTGATGCTTGGCAAAATTAGCGTTTTCTGTAAGACGCAGATTACAGGTAATAAAGCAATCTAGTGGTATTCCCGCCCCTTGCCTTAGTAAGAGGAGCAGTGAAACTGTAAATAGTTGATGTTCAGTATTTGCAAGTAAACATTTTTTTTTCTGTAGTTGTTTGTGGATCTCGAGACACACGCTTAGTTTGCAAGTACCAGATATCAGGATTTACAGAAGTGCAGCATTAAAGTACTTGAATGTTTGATACTGGAACAAACAACATCATCGTGGACACAGTTTGGATGGAGAGGTGTGGGTACAGGGGAGGCAAGAAGCTTTGCTGTTCTTGTCAGACAAAATTGTAATCCCAATTCCATTTCAGTGAAAACAGTTGCTATCAGTTCCTCATCTTTTTTTGTAATCTCGGAACAAAGCTTGAAGACTTTGCAGCGTCATTTATTTATTTATCGGTAATGTTCTGCATACTTGTTCACTTCTCACATTTCTGTTGGGGTTGGTTGACTTGAAGAACTGAAGTCCGCTTTGTTAAAAGCCGCCTCGCACCAGAAGAGCGGTTCAGCACGTGGTACAGGTTTTGGTTTTCGTTGTCCAGTAGCATTAACTGCCATGGATTGTCACGCAGTCCTTTTAAAAAGTTTGCAGAGAAGGTGATCTTTGGTGATACGTGGTGAATTCTGCACTTTTCACTTGGTAAGAACTCTCTGGTGACGGTTTTGTGAAGGCCTGTAGAGTTGGAGCAATATTGATTGTTATTAATATTAACCTGTGTGTGGATTTGGGATGTGAAGTTTCCAGTGCAGACTGACTTGTCTTGAGTAACACTGAATTTTTGGATCAGGAGTCATAGAATTGCGCAGCGGGGGGAGCCAACTATGCAGCATTTTTCTGTCAAGTTATCAAACTTGCAATTCATTTGTTGAACCAAAACTGCACTGCTTCTGAAACTCGATGAAGCTCATCCAGACCAACAACAGATCAGACCAGCTTGATCTGATCCAGGTAGAATAAATGGGAATTTTGTCTTGGCCCTAAACATGTGCTGTTCGTTTGCAGGTTTCTGTATTCTTTGATGTCCACCAGATTATTTTTTTTAATTAATGTGTAAAACAGCATCACTACATTTTAAGCTATGGATTTTTTTGTATATTCTTTATTTATAACTGTGCCAAGTATTATTTTAATACTGTCAAGATCTTGATGTATTACATTGTGAACAATAAAATCTGTAAAATGTTTAATAAATTAGCTCTCCTTACATAAATTAAATCTGTTAAATTTTGTAAGTTATTAATCAAATAAATATTGACTCTTAGATGCAGTGTTTGTCTTGACTTCTGGTGTGGTTATGCACAGCACTGGCTTTGTCCATTCTCAGAAGTCTTTCTGGAAATGGACATCACTAAGAGGAAGCACTTCCATCATGTAACAAGGCTACAGAAAAGTGCTACTGTAGTTGTCTTTGTGTCCTCAGCTGTTGGGGATGGATTCGGCTCCTAAGGTTGAGCTGGCCCAGTCCAGGTTACTCTGCAGTGGGGGGAAGCCTTGTGCCTGACAGGGGACTCTTTGGCTGCAAAGGCTGCATTGAGCACTGCTCTGCCTTTCCCTCAGCCTCTGCGTGGTGCAGGAGGGAGATGCAGTTTGCATCTGGAATTAGTCTTCCTTCTTCTTGCAACTGTTTGCAAGGGAGCCGCATCTATCACAGGTGTCTGGATGGACTGTTGCTGGTCAGTGACAGGCAGAGCTGCTGTCTAGAGCTGAGGTAGAAAGCATCAGTTCATTATTTCCCCTTCAGTGTCTTTTTTTCCTAAGTATCACTAAGCCAGACAGCATGTTGTCTGTGTTTTCCAGTTATAGTTCCGATCTTAGTTGCAGTACTCTGTGCTCTGTATGCTCTGAAATGCTTTTGATGCTCTGTTTGGTCACTCTGAAGAAACCTCAGCTGTGAAATGACCTTATGAAACTGGGGTGTGGTGAGGAGGAGAGGCCTTTTCAAACTCATCTCACTAAAGCAGGCCGTGCACACAGACGTCAGCTGAAGCAGTGATGCTGCTGCACGCCTCCCTGCACTTGGTTAGAAATAAAGAGAACAAAGACAATAAAAGTCTTAGCAGTACTGCAGGATTTTAGGAAGAACACACAGCATACCCTTTACTGAGCTAAGTTGAAAGTGCTTGTAGAGATTTCTGAAATAAGTAGATTTTGTGCTGTATTTCTGGCCTGCACACGGTGACCAAACATTTTCTTTTCCAGTATAAGTGTGAGCATAAATGTATTTAGGAAATTTGATCAAATTTTTTTCTCTCATTTTGTTGTTAGCTCTTAAATTCACATGTGAAGAGTAGCTCTGTCCTCAGTTGTGAGACACTCTACACATTTGAGATGATGGCATCTGAACATGATGGTTACAATGGCAAAACCCGCACTAAGTAAAATTTCATTTAGGAGCAATGGCTTATATGCTATTAAATGGTCGTAATTCGCAAGAACTTGCTTAAGAATGTCTTTCCTAAAGGATCCTGAGTTTGTGCACTGAAAGCAGTTTTTTTGTGACTACTGTATATAGTAATGCAAAAGTCTGGTAGGAGCTTATATAAAAGCTTAGGATAAGTTACGATTTAACTACAGGAATTCATTTTGAGTCGCTCTGAAAGTTTATTTCAACTTTTTTTTGTTGTTGTTGTGTAATGGCCTTCTTCCCCTTTTCCCAGAGGCCAGCTTCTCAGCTCTGTGGTTAGCACAAGGGCAGACTCCCTGGAGGCCGCTGATGGCGGTGGAGGTGTGAGCCTTTGGTGTGGTTGGGACGGCTGGAGGCGCAGGAGCCTTCCTGCACGAGTGTCAAGTCAGCAAAGGAAAAAAATCACTTTGTAGCAGAAGAGGATTAAATTCTTCACTATGAAGGACCAAAGGCTTGCACTGGTGCTTGTGCTCTCACTGCTACCCCAGCGTGTGCTGCCTGTACACTACTGGTGTCGTTCTCAGTTGTAATCTTTCCCTGTGTGTGAGCCATGCGAGCTCTTGGCTCACATTTTGATCTGCCTGTCTGCTCTTCCTCGTATCCACATTGTTCCTCCCTAACTCGTACAAAATTCTCTTTGTGGATTACTTTGACTAGGACATATTTTTCTAATCAGGCAGTTGGCTGGCGCTGCTGCACTACCTCAGACTGGAGCGGTAGACGCTGCTTGAACCTCTGCCTGAGCCCAAGCTCACACACGATTACCATTTTATTGCAGCATTCCTAGTCGTGCTTATGTCTGCATGAACTCACTCTGTAAAGGCTTTTTTTTCCCCAAAGGTATCAGCCGGCTCCCAAAACCAGACGGTTTCAGCTCTCATCTTTTCTGTAACAACTTCTGTTGGGCAGGATGAGAAGAGAAACAACGTCCCACGTCTGCCCCAACCACTGCTTGGGCTGTAAGTGCTGTAAGTCGAGTCTGCACCTGACTGACCTCCTTGTTGTGCAGGAGCCTATTCTGCACTGGAAGGGATGGGAAGAAGCTCCTCCTGCAACCTGTTACCTGCTGCAGCTCAGGTGTGCTCCTGAGGTACAGAGTGTGGGATAAGGAGCTGATTCCCAGATCCTCAGCATTTCTTCCCTCCAGTAGGCAGAAAGTTTGTGAAGGGATGTAATGATGGCAGCCTGGATGAGGATCCTGAGCACACCAGTGTTTCTGGTGCTCAAGGAACGCAGATGTTTTTAAAAACAAAAACAGCAAAGCTATTTCTACTAATGCTGATTCCCTGCAGGAACAGGAGGCAGCTTCCCTCAGCCTGAGTGAGTGACTTCTGCCTCAGTTTTAGTACCTCATTCTCACATAAGGCTGCTGTGTTGGGCTGGACCCGGGGCTTCTGTTGAGGAAGTGACCCCTACTTGCTCTACAAGAAGTGAAAGTTGAGGTGCTGTCGACTCAAGCCTAGCAATATCAGTGGGAGATGCTCCAGCCCCTAGGAGTAGCCCATCTCTTCTGGGAGGTTTTCACTTAAGATGTGACAACAGCACAAAGTAATTCCAGTAAGCCTTCAGCAAATCCTATTATGACATTTAGCAGATTCAAGGACCCTGGCTGACTGCAGGGGCCTTCACACAACTGGTATGATCACACTAAATATAGGCTACGTGTGACACATTTGTCTGTGCTCTTCGCCCAGTCAGCTTGACCCCATGTCCCACTGTCTACCCCAGTGCCTGAAGGCAGAACTGTTCTGTTGTGGCACCACGGGTGCAGACCCCAAACAACCCTCCCTGGCTTGAGGAAACAGAGGACTGTAAAACTACTGGAAAAAGATCACAAGCTTCTCTTAACATTGTGTTTCACATGTTTGTCCAGCATGTCATCAGGGGTAGGGGTGGTACTCATGTTAGTGCTTTGCAACCATGCAAACCCTGTACGTAACAAGAACTCAATACCAAGGCAGGTGTAATCCCACAGAAGGTTCTGGTGAGCAAGGATTGATTTCTCCTCCATAGTGAATCCAGGGCAGGGACAACTGCTCACTTATGTGTACAGCCAGTTAAATTCAGCACACCCAGCTCTACACCACTGCTCGCAGCAGCAGCAGATGAATGTCCTGTCCCGCTGTTGCATCCCTGTGGTAGTGAGGTGGTTACTCACCTCTGCAGCTTCCAGTCCTGCTAGGCTCTCAGTGAAGCAGTTGTCTCTCTCTCCAGCTCCCCTCAGAGCACCCCAGTAACAGTATACATAACAACCTTTTCACAACTGACAGCAAGATAACATTTGACTTTAAGATATGTCAACAAGCAAAGCTTTATTGAATTGATACACAGTATGAAAAGTGTGGTACATAAAGCAAGGAAGAAAGCAGTGCTTCAAAAAAAAATCATCTAAAAGTATGGCCCAAACACTACAGTCAACTAGCATCTGTCTCACAGTAGTTAGTAACATTTTGGAAACTTTCCTTTAGCTGAATCAGCGCAGAGCTGTGCAGGTTGTGCTGTGCTCCATCACTGGGCGTGAACGAGGGCTCCTGCTCCCTGACCATAGCCAAATCCTTTAGGGCCAAAGTTCTTTGCGTAACAGCCTGCAAGAGAGAGGTGCTGATAAGAGCTGAGGCTTCTGAGCTGTTCATGAAGAGCTGCGTTTTTCAAGGTTAAGCCACTTGGCCACTTTCTTTATCAGAACACTGGAATACAAAGCAACCCCTAACAACCTCTTCTGGGTAAATGGCATGGCTGAACACCCACATCTCTTTCATCAGGGTAGCTCCTGATTTAGGTGATGCTCAGTGAAAGCATTTCACATGCCAGCTCTGTGACTGAGTACACATCAAAGCACGCTGTCACCCAGCCATGGTGTCGGTCACCCATGGTGCCACAGGAGGCATGGCATGGTGACTGTTACAAAGCCCATCCTCTGCTTTCTTCCTTGACCTGTCTGAGGGCATGGACTGCTACTACACAGCTCAGTATGTCCAGATCCAGCAAGGTTTTCCATACGTATGCCACATCAGCAGACTCAGAACTAGCACAGTGCTCAGCTCTGCTGCTGTGACCTACAGACCATTTCTATCATCTTGACAGAAGCACAGAAGTTTCTTGAAACAGGAATAAATTCTGTCTCTGTCCTTGCACTACATTACCAGATGTGTGAGCAGCAGGTCGAGGCAGGTGATTCTGCCCCTTTACTCTTGCTTTCATGAGGACAGTACCCTACTTGGAGTACAGCATCCAGTTCTGGGGGCCCCAACACCAGAAGGAGGTCAAGCTGCTGGAGTGGGTCCAGAGAAGGGCCACAAAGATGATCAGAGGGCTGGAGCACCTCCCGTACGAGGACAGACAGAGAGCTGGGGCTCTTCAAACTGGAGAAAGCTCCAAGAAAACCTTATAGTGACCTTCCAAATACTTGAAGGAGGCCTACAGGAAGGCTGGGGAGGAACTTCTTATAAGGGCAGGTAGCAACAGGATGAAGGGAAATGGCTTTAAACTGGAAAAAGATAGATTTAGACTAGATATCAGGAAGAAATTCTTTACTGTGAGGGTGGTGAGATACTGGAACAGGTTGTCCAGAGAGGTTGTGGATGCTCCTCCCTGGAAGCATTCAAGGATGGGGCTGCGAGTAACCTAGAGGCCTAGAGGGAGATGTTCCTGCCTATAGTGGGGGGGTGAGAATAGGTGATCTCAAAGGTCCCCTCCAACCCCAACCGTTCTATGATTCTAGGATTAAACAATCATCTTGTTTCTTTTCTCACCTTTACAGTAGATTTCTCCCTCTTTTTCAGTTAGGGTTGTAGATTCTAGACTTTTCCCACACTTGGCACATCGGAAGCAGTTCTTGTGCCATGGCTGGGGGGAAATGGAAAAGACAGTCTAAATACACAGAATGCCTCAGCTTGTTTTTAAAAAGGCGTTAACTAAAGATGACTACATCAGAATTGTTTACTTATACTGGTGCAATGAAAACCAGTCGGGGTGCACGCACCAGTAACCAGTTAGGAGTGTCTGTATTTTTGGATGGCACAAAGGCCTGAATTCCACACTGCTTCCTGCTTAAAGAAGTGTTTTGAGAGGTCTGAGCTTGCCCTCATCAATTCTGATCTTAGCTATCGAATAGTGAGCCAGACAGCTGGCAGAATGCATCACACAGTGCTACATGGTGCTTGCAGAGAACATGCCCGTTCTGCTGAACATTCAGCCCTTACTGAGCTCTATGAGAAAGAAAAAACAACCATCATTCCCTCATCTGGAGGCTCCGGTACTTTAAGGAGGTACTGAAGTTTTACTTCTGAAAAACAACTTGAGAGCTCATTACCCAGAATTTCCATTTCAAGTTCAAAAAACTGAAGACTAGATTGACTTGATCATTTCCAATTCTGAGAAATGCAGTGTTACGGACCGTGCCACGGTCAGTTCTGGACAGCACGCTCCAGGAAGCCTTCATAACATACTTCACTTACTTTGGAGTTCATTTAGCAGATAGACACAAAAGTCACATTCCCTTACCTTTCCGGCACCTATGACTTTCTCCGCCGCATAAACAGAATCCCCACACCGAGAACATTTCTCTGCACCTCCAAACTTCTGGGCGAATTTTGAAGTATTTGGGTTTGTGGTGGGTCGGTGAGGAGAGGGTGTGCTGAAAAAGGACATTTTGTTTTTGTAGTTTAAGGGCTCTGGCTGTTCCCCACAACACTAACCATGCAGCATGCAACACACAGAACAGAATACCATACTTTTTCAAAACTGAAGAGATGCTTACCAAGCAAGGCTTTCTCTTTTTTTCCCTAGCTTCAAAAGACCCTAAGGAGCTACTGGAAAAGTTACTTTTCCAAGGGCCCTTCCCCTTTTCACTGCTAGAAGCATGCTGATACCAAGGCCTGTATCAGGACACGGATTTATTTTAGCTATAGCAAGCTAGAAACAATTATGTTAAATTTCTGTCATCTGATCATATCTGGATCTGATCAGTGACCCTAAGTACAGAGCTATTTAGCATCTCTGGATTTGCTCTGGCAGGACTTTTAGACAAAGTCAAGCAACAGTTTGGGAACTTGCATAAAATCATCTGTGAGGCATAGCTCAGGCACTTTTCACATGCTTTGCTTTATAGCAAGAACTTAATCAGATTAGGAATGTTTACTGTTTAATAAGCCATTCGGTTTGGCTATAATTAAGCCCAAACAGTTCTCCATTTACCAATTAAAAACTCATTCTTACAGCCCCAGATTTGCATCTCCCCTGACTCCGTCCCTGCACAAACCTGCTGAGCAGCTGCATTTGCAGCTTATTTAAGAGAGCATCCTCAAAACCAAGAGGGTGCCGACCAGCCAATGTCTCCTGCAGAACCTTCAGTGGGTCAGCAATCCCATCCCATTGCATTGCATGCAGCTCACTTCTCACATCCTCACCTGTGCCAACACCTGCCCTAACAGGGCCTACCCAGAGCCACTATAGAAGGCTTGTGCGTTGTTGGCTAACTGCCCTGCACTTGGTTACACTGGGGAATTTTGCAGCATTTCTGTTCCAGGAGGCACGAATTAGACAAAATTCAGCCTGAAAGACACCTGCGAGTGCTGCTGGTGAACACAACACACGTTGTAGCTTAGTTAACTCACCTCTCAGGCTTGATGCCTAGTCTCTCTCCCCTGTCCATGTTCAGAGTGCCTGCCCCTTGCCCATAGCCGTAGCCTTTTGGGCCGTACTTCTTTCCATAGCAAGATTTGCAGTAAACTTCAGCATCGTGAATCGCGACAGTCGTGCTGTCCAAATTCTTCCGGCAGACCACTGGAGGGAGAAAAGTTAAACGCCATTGAGCGCCCACTTCCAGCAGCACATGCAGTAAGCCTGAAGTCAAGCAAGAAACATTGACAGGGGTTACCTCGTCCAGAATGTTTTGATTAGGCTGTGAGAGCACTGGAGATTAGACGTGGGTTGTCTTTTGAATTGGTGAATTATGCATAGCCTCATAAAGGGCTCTGCGCCCTCCTACCTTCCCTTGGCCGTGCTCAGAAACCAGCAGAGCAGTCAGCAGTTTCCCTGGACAGATGCCATATAGTACAGAGCAAATCTGTGCAGGAGAGTCCCCAGCCCACCCTCCTGCCCAGTGCTGGGTTGGGGCACAGTTGGTACTGTTTCACAGCTGTCACTAGAGGGGCCTGTCTTCTCTGGCAGTCGTACTTCAGCACAGCGTAAGCACCCTGCTCAAGGCTACAGTCGAACGCTGAACTATTTCCTGCTCTTCTTAAGCCTTATTTTGTAACCCAACTGATGTGCTCTCAGTCTGCAACAACAGCTTGCTGCAATGAAGAATGTGGATTTGGGAAGAGTAAAATAAAGAAAACCTTACGAGTTTTGTCTTCAAAAAGAATTTAAGATCTTCAAAATACATGGCGGCCTTTGTTTGCGGTGTTCATTAGCTCCAAGGCTCTTTTTATAAGACACAAATATCCAATAAGTAAATCAACTCATGCACATTTGTTAGAGCATGCAGACTTTAACCCCAACAGAATTATCCACTAGGCAAAAGCAAACACAGAGGCAGACACACTAGAGCCATTGTCTGAATGTAAGTTCCAGGTTTCTTTTAATAGAAATTCCCATAAAAGGCTGAAAATGAGGCAGTTGAGACATCTGATTATTTTTTTTTTTGTGGCTGCTGTAGAGCAAAGGAAAAGGAGTGTAGGTGTGCCCAGGCTCCCATGCCAGCCCACTATGCTGACCTTATGCAGATTAATGGCAAACCAGACCCAGAGGCCCAGCTGCAGCAGCAGCTCATAGAGAAGGCTAAACCCAACTTCTGTCTGCAGGCACTGAGCACCAGCAAACAAGACAAAACAATACTTCATGTTTGTAATAAGGTAAAGTTCTCTGACTCGGTCAGACAGGCTGCTGGTTTGCAAAGCGTTCAAAACCATAAAGCGACCCTTTGTTTCTTTCATCTAATCAGAAGTCTTTTCAGCAGAGAAAGCTGTTTTCAATGCCTCAGTGGACTCGCTGGCTGGACTGGAGAACAGTGCTTTGGACTCCTTTCATCTGAAATAAGCCACAGGCCTCTGTGCCAAGACAGCCTCGGCTTTTGGCCATGCCAAAGCTTTGACAGCACAGCAATGCCCTGGGCACATCTCACCCACGCTGTGCTGAGCAGGTAGGACAGCACTTCTGCAGGCACATGGCACAGGCTCCCCTTGGGCACTGTGCACCTGCAAGCGTCCAGCCCAGCATGAGATGGTCACCACCTCACTGCCGCAGGCCTGAGCTCTGCTGGGGTGATTCTGGTGGGCCAGGAGGGCAGTACTTACTGCAGAGGAAGCAGCAGCGGTGGAAGCTCCGTCCGTCACACTGCACCTCCTCAGCATGGTAGACCGTCCGGCCACAGGCACCACATTTGTTGCCACCTCCCCAGTTCGGCATGGCGGCGCTGTGGGGAGGAGAGATTCATTAGTTGCACTGACACAGTGCCCTTCACGGCCCTGCCTCCACGCTGGGATTTGGTGCTCCCTCAAACACAACCTGCTGCATCCAGCTGTCAGGCACGAGCTTGGGATCTCACCAAGTGTTTAAAAACCTGTGCTTCCTCAGAGCAGCTTCTCAGCCGGAGCCGAAGGACCTGACAGGCCCGAGGGAACAGCGGCTGCTGCTGCCCAGCAGCGAGGAAAGCAGACACTGAGCCCATGAGATGATTCCCAGGCCATACTCAAGGCTTTCAAAGCTACGTAAACTGCATATGCACAAATTACACTTTCACGCACAAGGGTTTTACCGTACTTTGAGCTAACATCCCCCCAGATGGATGTAATTTCAGTTTCTATGCTTCATTAGCTCCAGGCTCCTCACTGGTGGAAGCAAACCAATTGTGCCAACAACAGCATTTTGTTTTACTGCGGGGCCCACCACTTGGGACGGAGCACAAGCCAAAGCTCAGCCCACTGGAGAACCACTCGCTGGGGCTGCAGGGGCATTCTGAACTCTGAGACCATGCCTGGGCTTCAAAGGGGCTGAAGGGGGACTGATTCCCACAGACCCATCACTGTTACATGAACTGGCTTTAACGAACAGGTACAGGAGCCAAAAGCAAGTGTCTGAGGGCCTGCAGCTGCTGTAAGCAGCAGCAGAGCTCTCTCTCTCCCACATGATCTGCAGCAGGCCCAGGAGGCTGGTGAAGAGGGACAGATACCCTGACACGTCCAGCTGCAGCCCTAGCAGCAGTCTCCCACACAAAGCCAGAAGCAACAGCGTCCCATCCTAATTTGCCCCACTCCCCTCCTCATGCTTTCCCTCCACGCAGCTTGACTGGGATCTCCCTTTCCTTCTCAGCAAGTATCATGAGCTGCCCTGGGCTGAAGCACCAACACAGAGTACCCTTAGCTTTTATGGGGCTTCCTCCCCCTGCCACCACCAAAGCTATGAGCTATTTGCCACCCCCTCCCCTGGTGGCACTGCTCCCTCCTGGTGCACAGCCTGGTTCTCATGGGCACCCAACTCCTTAGGACTCATAAATCCCAACACAAACTCTGCTAAGCCACAACAAAGGGACCCACCTCATCCATGCTCCAGCCAAGCACCCTGACCGGGTCAGCAGTTTTGGGTATGAGTGAGAGCTGCACGGTTCCCAAGCATGACCCAGTGCCAAGTGTCTGATAAAAGAGCTTTGTCCCAGATATGCAAGCAGCCATTTATGGCATGTGGGAAAATAAGATTAGTTTATTAACGTGAATTGGGGCATCTCTGGTACATTCCTAACCAGAGGCTTAGGAAACTTCATCAATGGCTGAGCAGTGCCTTTTACAGCACTGACACTAATTACTGAGATATTCCTTTGTTCAATGCTTTCACAGGATTAACACCATTACCGCTTGTGGTTTAGCACTAATACTCTGACCGAGCTCATAAAATTAGTTTTATGACGTTTACCACTTTGCCTCAGTCATTCTTGGCACAATCGTACAGTCTAAAAATTAAGATTCCATTTCTTTTATTCAAGTGTTTGGCCGTGCTACCGCACAGCAGCTGACATCAATCATGGCAGACGGCGTCCTCAGTCAGAGGGAATATGGGCTGTGCAAAGCTTTGCAAAAGGAGACCATTAACTGGAAAAAAGCAGAGAGGAGACTCCTTTCCACTCTGTACACTCTCCAAAGTAGAAGTGGTAGGAATTTGGCTCAAGAACTACTTCTGCCTTTTCCTCTCACCATCCCCACTCTCGTGTCCCTTTCTGCATTTACTTCAGCTTAAACTATTTTAATCGCTCCGCTAACAAACCATTATCTGGTTTCCACACACACCAGACCTGAAGACCTGGCTCGGGTTTCCAGCTTCACCCCACATTTCCCATGCAATATTCGGCAACACGGGGTGCGGCCCCTCTACCCCTCCCCAGGAGGACAAAGTATTGAAGGATCCAGCACCCAGAAGCTGGCTCCAATACCCTGATAAGGATGCTGGGAATTCGTTAGACAAACAACAAAAGGAAACTGAAGTCAGTACTTCATGCTAACCTTGCGCTCTTCCACAGAAGAGCCTTCCACTCATCCTCCCCATGCTGTTCCCATGCCAGCTCACAGCAGCACCTTTTCAGTTAGCCAGCAGCAAAGGCTGCCCCGCGGCAGCGATGTCTGGGAAGTATGGGCATAGGACAGCACACATGCACGCATGGCTGCCCACCAGCTGCTGGTGATGGGGCACAGCGGGCTCCACAAGGAGCAGGTCCCAGCCCCACGCCCTGCCCAAAGGCAGCTCCGCTTGCCAAAGGCTTCTTGGCTAGTCCAGGCAGGCCTCCAGGGAGCTCAGCAGCTGTAATTAAGCAGCCAGGTGATCTCATTGCCAGCACAAGCAGCTCTGACTTAAGAGTGCAGGCGTGTTGGCAGCCAGTTTCCTGAGATAAGAACCCCCCGGCTTCTGCGGTGCTCGTGCCCAGCCAAGAGGAGGCCACAGTACCCAGCCGGTGCTCTGCACGCAGCCAGTTACTTCATCTGCCCCGTCCTTTCCAGCGCGTTTGTTAGCAGAGAGCTTATATACAAGAACAGCCACAAGACAAACACTGAAGAACTGAGGTTATCTTTAAAGCACACAAAATTGCATTTCCAGCCACCCGTCCCGGAGCCGAACAGCCCAAAGCTGCGTTCATTCAGCAGGACGTGCCAAGCGCTGCCCGGCAGAGCACGGTGCCCCCGGCTTCGCCTCCCCACGCACCCGGGTCAGCCTCACCCTCCGCAACAAACATCAGAACTGAGGCTGGAAAGCCGGACTGCGTGCCGCCGGAGGCCGTCAGCGGCAGGAGGGGGCGAAAAAGAGATGAGGGCTCCCTCCCCGACCTCCCTCGTGTCCCTGCAAAAGCACCCGGAGCCGGGGCGGGCGACAGACAGGACCCGACCCACACAGCTACTTACCACAGGCTGCACTCCGCACCTCTCGGCGCGCCGCGGTCCCGCAGCCGCTTAAAGCACCGGGGCGGAGCCTCCGCGGGCCCGGCCCCCGCCCCAGCCGTCTCCTTCCCATTTGTTATTATGTATTTTTTTTTTTTTTTTTTCCATTTGCAGTGGATTGTGAATGACGGACTTGTGCCCAGCTTGCGCTCAGCGCTCGGCGTGGGTTCCCGTGGGGTAGGATGGTGCTGGCTGTGAGCGAGGCCGAGAGGGTGACCGACCTCAGCCAACGTTCTGCTGCAGGTTCTGAGGGCGCACGGAGAGCAGCGGGAGCGATACTGACTGCTGTGTCGTGGGCTGGAGATAGCGCTAAGGGAGAGGATCTCTTCAGTTCAGGAAAACAGGGGGTGTATGAGAAGGAAATTCTCCCTGTGACTGAAGGACAGTGCTGCTACATCATGAAACTCTCTTTGGCACTCCACATCCAACGATTACTTTTCTTGTGTCCAGTAGTCAGCCTGTCAGAGCAGCTTGGAGGGACGCACAGACATTGGTATGCCCACAGCTGTGGGAACAGTGTTAAGGAATCCATTGCTGCAGAGCTCAGGGGTCCCACCTTGGAATGGAGGAAACCGAAAACGAGAGGGGAAACTTCCACCACATGTTTCATTTCTATTGAAAATGAGTGCTTCTATCAATGCACTTTATAAATATATATGAATATGCATAAATATTATGTCTGAATGCGTGCTTACTTATATGTCTATATTCTCCAAATATGCCAAGATCTATCTATGTATACACACATACTTTATCTCCTCAGCAGATCTCTTTTTTGGTCTCTCTTCTTCCCGAGGCCGTTGTTCAGAACCACTTAAAGATAACACATACATCCAACCCTTCCACATTCCTCCCCTTGGCCCTGTTACCCCAAGCTTCCTCCTGCTCCCTGGCCAGCCCCACTGCCCCCTAGCCCTCCTCTACGCCCAGCTGGTGCCCACACACAGCTGGGCTCCTGGTGCCTGCCAGCTTCTTCCTGATTTGTGCTGTTTTGAGCAGGGCAGTCTGTAATCAGGTCAGTTTGTTCTGAGAAGCAGCACTGAGGTTTATCAACAACTTCTGCTTGCTTCTCCTATCGGTCGGTCAGCTCTGGCACGTGGAGCCTGTGAGCAGGGAGCTGTGCTTCTGCTTGCTTCTGCTTGGTGGCCACGTGTGAGCGTGCCGCTGTATGATAACCTGTCCTCCCCTCCTTTGTGCAAATGACCCAAAGCGTGTTTACCCACTGCTATCACCTCGAAACAAAGCCCACTGTTTTAGTCCTCTGTATTGTAATCTTATGTGAAAGCTGTTCTCCACGTTTTGGGCACTGAGTGGATGAGCAGACTGTCTGACCTCTTTACTGCACTGTCACACATCACTGGCCCCAGGCCTTTGCATCCACTCAATACTTTCCACTCACCTGGGATTATCTTATCCCTGTTTGATCTTGTTGGTGTGGTCCTGCAAGTCTGTTCACAGCTCAGGTGATCTGCTTGCTCCCCTGGTGCTCCTTTGCTAACCCTCGCTGTTATGTTACATGCATTTCTTTGAGATGGTTCTGATTTTACTTTGCAGGGGGGCTTAGTCAAATTCTGTTACATTTTTTTCCAGACATAATTTTAGCAAAATGTTCATACTGCAAACAGAGCTTTACCTTGGTTAATTTCTCATCCACATGCACCCTTAGTTAAAAGGGATTTTGAAATGAGCTCTGTGCAACATCAGCTAGTGAAAAGCGAATTCCTGCTCAGTTGCCCATACCCCTGTTCTAAGAGGACATACCTATGTAATTAATTTCTGTGTTTAAATATTCATGTATCTCAGTAGTGCTACAGTATTTTTTTCTGTTGTAAGTTCAACAATGATAACTTGATGAAGTTTGCACAAAGTAATGAAAATGCAGCAGACAATTGTAGAGTTTGCCGCAGCCGAGACTTTTTAAACCAGCTGCTTAAATCCCAAGTAGAGACCTCAGAAACGTTCAGAATGAGAAGGCTATGCCGTCAAAGCTCATTGCTTTCCTTATCATTAGCCTTGTTTGCCTAGCAGTTTTAAGAAACAGCAGTTTGGTCATGCAATAAACAACACAATCCAACCTAGCGTTGTTTCATGAACCACAGCTACCAAGTCTGAGTGCTGAGGTATTGCATGGCGACTCCTGAGAAGCTTAGCAAAGCACAGGCTCCATTCCAGTTGCAGCTCAGCAGAACACTAATACCTGCACCAGTAATGATGTCACCTTCCTGGCAGGAGGCATAATCTAGGTTGAAAGTATCGATTTCTTTAATAAAGCTTGATTTATTCACAGTATGCTCACGCAGCTGGATTATCCCTCACATCTTGCCAGGGGAAAACCTGCAGATGAGGGCTTTGGTAATCCCCGAGATGTACAAGCTCTGCTGCTGACTGACAGTTTCATTAGTGCAGGACAGAACATGAGGACCCATGTGACTCGTTCCAATAATGCCACAAGAGCAAGGAAATGTGGTCACTGCTAGACAGCAGACGCAGAGGGGATAACAAGGTGAGACAGTCTAGTTTGCTGCTGTTGCAAAGCTCTTCAGCCCCGTTGGGCTGCTGAGGGATTTGCTGGTTGATGTTACCTGGATAGCGGATGGCAGACACACAGTCCATAACAAAAACAGGCAGTGGTTGGGCTGGGACAAGAACCCAGGAAATATTCCCCATCATCCTGTTCCTGCGGGCAGGTTGAGGGCCAGCACCCTTCTACAGCTGCCCAGCGCTGCTGCGTGTTGTGTCGTGTCCTAACATGGGGAGCTGCAAAGGCAAGTCTGCAGGTGGGATGGCTCTGCCTGCCAGAGCACTGGGGGCAGCTGTGCCATGCCCAACCGCAGCCCTGCCGGCTGCCGCAAAGAGGAAGGGGGTGGGCAGGCGCTTCTCCAAGCATCCCACTCTTACTGTGGAGATTCCTGTATCCTCAAAAGGTAAGCACTTCGGACTCCCCAGAAGCAGCCAGAGGTTGGTCAGTGCACAGATTGAATGGTATGCTGGTGCCTGCTGGAAAGCAGGATGATCTCATTGGTGCTACAAAATAGATCTTTAGTGTTTCTCCCCTGAGCACGACCTGGAAGATACCTCATGTTTTCTAGGCTGGGGATGTTGGGTCTGAGGGGAGGGAGGGAAAGAAATGTTGGCAGGAAACCTGCCCAGCCCCGAGGGGTATGAGCTATTATGTGTAGTTGGTGTGCAGCTTCTAGCAGGTCTCTTCACATTACTGAGAGGTTTAATGGCACCGCCTGCCTCTGGAGGGGCTCCATGGGATTGTGTATTTTTCCACTTCTCATTTAAACAGAGATCGGCACCAGACTCCTGCTTTGTGGCTGACTGTGATGTCTGAATGACAAACAGATGTCACCATAGGGTGGATGAGTGTGATGCGAGGTGTCCTTTTTCCAGTGGTAGGACAGCAGAGGACAAATATCCCAAACCCAGCATCTGCCCCAGCCTTGCCTCCAGCTGGTGCCTTTCCATGCACAGGAGCTCCAGCAGGATGCCAAGAGCAAATACTTGGAGATGCAGTGTGGTTGTACTGACACTGGAGTGCTGCTGGGCCCTTGGTCCTGCTGCTGCTCCCTGTGCCCATCCCTGGCCATGCCCTGTCCCTCTCACTGGCTGGAGCACTGATCGGGATGTCCGATGGATCCCAGCTCTTGCAGACTGTGCAGAAATCATATATAATGGCAGGGCTGGCTCCGGCCGGTCGTACAGCTACATCCTCAGCAACAAATCATTGCAAGGCACTCTGCTCTTCTGTGGTTTCTTTGGATAACAATTTATGACCTCCTTCCACAAAGAGTGAGTGAAAACAAGCTGTGCTTAAAGAGATCACGTTGGCTAGCTCTTGCACATCACGCAGTCTTGGCAACCGTCCATTTTTCTTGGCACAAACACAAGCACTAGGAAGCTGCAGGGTGTCAGAGCCTCTTCTGCGTGGTGCTGATGGTCAACTTTCAACACTTGGCTTATTAATTATCTTTAACACAGCATTCACTTTATAAAAGCTACGGTCACATAATGCTCATCCTGTAACAGTGCACACGTAGCGGGGGCACCATGAAAATACAGATCACATTGCTGTTGTAAAAAGGCAATGAAAAAGCCTAGCAGATTTCTACAGATCTTTTATCATTTGGAAAAGAAGACCAGCTTTAACAAAAGGGAAATTCTGAGATCAGGTCAAAGCCCAAATAAGTTACAATATTTTCCTTAAGTGGATTACAAATGTCACTTTTGGAGCACACTTAAAAATCAATTATTCTATTCTCCTTGTGCTCAGTTTGTTTTTCAGTGTCAGTTTGTTTTTCACCCTTCACTGAGCAACACAACAAAACAAGGCTGTTGCGTTCCTTATTGATTCCACTTTGTGTTCAAAGCCAGTTTATCTTTCTAGATTCTGGTCAACAATTAACTCTTGTTGTGGTTGTTGTTGTTGTTTTCTTTTCTAGCCCACATGAGACGGTTATCAGCACTAACTTCAAAGCTGCAAACTGTCATTGTGTATCACAAGGTTATTTCCAGCCTTCTTGGAATGTAGATTCTTCCATTAATTAAAAGATGCATTGCACCCAACAAGAGACAGCACACATGTATGCATGTCAGAAAGAGAACTTGCTGAACATAAAAGTCAAAGTGGGAGAAGACATACAAACAGAAGCTGAAGAGGATTATTGCCTGAAAGTTAGGAAGCAAGGAGGAATCTTGAAGAAAGGTTTCTGGAGATTGCTCATAGGCACAGCTGGGGAAAGCAGGACGAGCAGCACAGGAAGCGCCAAGCATGGGGTGAAAAAGAGAGCAAAGAAGGGAAATGTGCAAATGGGGAAGAAAGATGAGTAGGAAAAAGGGAAACTGGAGCAGGGGTAACAGGGTAGATAACATGCAGCGTCCCCAGTGGATAAGGTGTTCTGGATGAGGACAAAGAGCCAACATCTAATGTTGTTTGAGACGTGAACGCTGAACAAGGTTTGTGGGCAGAGGTCACGCTCCTATCCCTCAGTTCAGAAGTGTGTTAACTCTGGCCTGGCTTCTAGAAGTAGAAATATGTTTATTTTCTGTATTTCTTGCAAATCATGGCACTTGTGCTATCTGTCCAAAGACTTTCTTCACAGTAGAAGACCACAAGTGCTCCTTTTCTGATGTTTGAAAGCTTTAATAAACAATTAACTGACATTTTATGAGCTAACGGTGTTTTTTTTTTTCCTTACCACCAAAAAGCTTATTCCCAAAACTCAAAATAATTTGTGCTTTTTTTTTTAAAGGTAACAGATTTCAAGTTTGAAATGTATATAGTCACATATATGTAGGAATACATAAATATCTGCAGGGGAGCAACCTCTTTAGCAGGGTTTGTGGTGACAGGACGAGGGGGAATTGTTTCAAACTAAAATGGAGGAGATTTAGGTTGGATATAAGGAAAAAGTCTTTTATCATAAGGGTAGTGAGGCACTGGAGCAGGCTGCCCAGAGAGGTGGTGAATGGGGCTAACAGTGGGAGGCAGAGCCCTCCCAGAAGGGTCTTGTGGCTGCTGTATGGCTCATGGAACCCTGGGACAGCCGTGGCTGAGGTGTGGGTCTGGTGGGTCTCCAGTGGTGCTGCTGAGCTGCCCTCAGTCCAGCCAGGGCTGAGTCAATAACCTGCTAATAATGTCTAAAAGAGGCTTGTGGAGTTCAGTGAGGCTTGAGCAGGCTTTCAGCCTTTGTTTTTTCATAAAGTAGCACCCTATCTGGCTCTGGCAGCGGCCATGTAGCTAGCAGCCTTCTGCCTGCACTGTGCGGGCTTCCAGCCTGGTGCCTGCAGCTGCTGCAGCACCTGTGTCTCACAGATAATGCTCAGCTCCCCGCAGGAACAACAGCAGGACAAAGGAGCAACAAGCACCGCGTGCTTCCAACATGTGAGATGCTGCGGTATTAAAGAGCCTTCATATTAATGTTGCATTCCAAAATCTAACCTTTCTGTTTGCTTCCTTGAAAGAGCTTTGTTTGCAGCCTGTGGTTGTTTGGTGGGAATCAGACCTCAAGAATGTTTCTTGGCACTGCTCATGTTTTTCCGAAACCAGCTTGTAATGTCCCACGGATAATTACACGGGGCTGAAATTCACAACTACAACTTTTATTTCCGTGTAATCATTTTCATGCGAGCAGATCCTGTTTTCAGTGCAGCATTGTGTTCCTAGCAGAAAGGTTAATGGAAACCAATGGCAATCAGGTCTTCCAAAAAGCAGTCATCTTATGCAAAACATAAGAGGAATTTTTTTTTATTTTTTTAATTGTAAAGGGAACAAGGCAAAATAAGATTATTTTTCAGGTTTGTGCAATTTTTGATGATTGATGGTCCATTCTGTGGTCTAAAATGAAGAGGAGATGGAACAACTCCACTTTCTGCTGCACATTTGGACTGTGGTACCAAAACCAAAAGGGAGATCAGCAGAGAGACAACGGTTTAACCAGTGGTGACACAGCTGCTGGTAATTACACATTCATGGTAACAAATGCTGGTGGTTTCCATCAGTCTGTGCTGCTTTAGTGTTCACAGGGAGCTTGACAAATTCGGGGCATGCACCAGGAGACCTCACACACACATCAGCTCTCTCTGTGCTCAGGCTGCTCTCACCCATTTCAGATTTCAGGAAGAGGTTTTCGAGTGTTGCTGTGATTCAGGAGCGCAGCTCTCATTCCAAGAGGTGGCAGGCAGACCAACTAGGTGTGAAATCAGATGCAACACTGCATCCAATTAGCTGCAAGCACCTGGGCATGGAGGTCTCAGGGCTCTCCACCAGCCTGGCAATGGGACTGCTCGTGGTCAGTGACACCATGCACTGCTCTTGCTGCTGCAGCCTGCACTGCCAAGCAGAATCCTCCAATGAGGAAAGTCAGTGCTCCTGGGAAGTATTTATTTTAGCTACCATGACTTCATGTGATGTTCAGACCTGTATAAACATAATCCTTTCCTGATGTTTTCTAAGCTAATTGCCTCCATAATCCATATGGAGGTAGTTTCTAGGGGTTACCCGTTTGCTTATGCAAACACTTCCTGCTACTCATTCTGTTGTCATTGCCTCACCTGCTCTTGCTCTTTCTGCATGGAAAATGCAGGACGCATCATGTTGCTCCATCCTTCATTCTCCCCTTTGCCTGGCAGTCTTTTTGCTGCCTCCACCCCAAAGCCTACATGCCCATCTGCATTTTCTAAACCATGCTTGTTAACACTGCTGGCACACCAAATCATGGAATGACAGAATCATTAAAGCTGGAAAAGACCTCTAAAATCACCTAGCCCAACCAGCAACTGCCTTGCCCACTAACCATGTCCCACAGTGCCACATTTCCACATTTCTTGAACGCCTCCAAGGATGATGACTCCACCTTCCCATTCTTTCAGCAGTGTGTCGATATATTCTGCACATAAGAAATTTATTCTCATGCTGGAGTTGCTCTGTGCTTTACCTCATGCCCTTGCAGTAGGTGCACACTCCATTCCACTGGCAGCACATCTTTCCATCATTTCCACAGCTTCTTTTTTTACTAGAGAGCACGCATCTATTGTCTTGGCCCTCGCAGATAACTCCTATCAAATTATGTTAGTTTGTCTAAGCAGCGTGTTTACCATTGAATTTATGAGGTATTTTATAGTTTGATTCTTTTTCCTTGCTCAACTATACTTAAGGGAAGAAGTTTTGGAATATAAATACAAAACAAAACTGTTAGGCGATGTATTAATGTTAGAATTTCATTGTGCTATAAATTATTCAATATATAAATAAGGAACAGACATTTAATGTACTACAGTCTGTCTGAACTAGTCATATATGGTAAATCTCTGTAAAGGGGTCGATTTCGACTGAAGGTGTCTATTATTGTTGGCACATGCTTTCCAGAGCTGCTAGATTCCTCATGGCACTGGACCAATTTGTTATTTTGGGAGTAGATAAAGTCTTCTTTAGCCTTCTGGCACTTGGTGTAGCTCTTAAAAATGGGTTTCTTTGTTTTGCTTTAGGTTTTCGTTGCTCTCAATTCTCCTCCATTCTATAGAGTTTTGTCACGGGGGACCTGGGCCTGAGTATTAGGTGTACTCTTTCTTGGATGTCTTCCCAGAAGGTTTAATTTGGGGTGAGCAGGAGGGGGACTCTTGCAGATAATGTACAACACTGTACTTGTGCATTGTGGTGTCAGCATTCATGGCTTTGTTTAAGACCAGCAGCTCTCACTGCTGCTGTTATTCACTAGATGCCAGATAAGATATTTATATAACACCATAGCACCTGGAGTGCTTTGTGTTTTGTTTTGGTTTGGTTTTTTTTCCTCAGTGTATTAGCACATTGTGTACAGTCTATGGATAAAATAAAAAAATTGCAGTTAAATCCAAAAGAGGACTTGGACAGTTAGAGAAGAGTGTTTATACCTGGCTGCAAAGCTCCTCAAGTTCCTGGTTTTAAGGCTGCCCCTTGCTGCAGGAATAGGGGGCCCAGAGCTGCCCTGTTCTTGGCATAGATGCCTCCTCGGGGTGTAGAGGATGCCCAAGGCCAGCTGGCATCCTGTGCAAAATGTTCCTGCCCCACCTCCATTGCTGGGCTTTGTACACAGGCAGGATTGTTCTCACAGAAATGCTATTGCCAGCTGCCCTGGAGGCAGCTCTGTGCAGGATAACCTTGCAATTAGGGCAGCGGACAAGAGTCTGGGAAACCCAGAATTCATTCTCTTCCCAGGAGGATAGGATGAGCCTGCCGTGCTGTCCTCGCCAGGCTGCCAGCCTGGGACTGTGAAGGCAGCAGGTGGGGAGAGCCACCTGTCCTGCAAAAGGTGCTGCCTGCCCTGCTTTTCCTCATCCCTGGACTGTTGCAGCTCTTTATACAGTGGGTATTTTTCAGCCAGTCAAGCCTGAAGTAAGGTCCCTGGCAAAACACACTTGTTAGGATGTACCTCAAGTCCCTTCATCCAGGGGTTCCCTAGGGAAGTGGTCATGGCACTGAGCTGGATGATGTTCTAAGACTTATGGTCTGATTCTTCAGTAGCCCTGTGTGGAACCAGAAGTTGGATCTGTATGGGTCTCATTCTGTTTGGGATATTCAATGATTCTATGATTCTGTGATCCTGAATGAAGCTTGAGTCGGTCACTGAGTATCTCTCAGTTGCTTTGCAGCAGCAGGCAGTGGCTGCAGGACCTGGCTTTGCTCTCTGTTCAGGCACAGGAATCGGTGGGAGGAGGAGGCTGGTGCCCCCACAGCGTGGTCAGGCCTTGGAGTTGAAGAAGGGGCTTGGGCTTTGGTTCTCCGAGGTGAAAATGATCCCTGGTGTGGATGTGTAGCGCAGAAACTGCACTGTGCTCCTTGTTGGGGCTTCTGCCCTGCCATGTGTTCCAGGCAGCTCAGCAAGGGTGGCAGAATTGCAGTATTCATGCATTTGAGGCTTACAAAGTACTCTGCAGTCCTCACCCTTTGGAACCAAAGCACTTCCATATTTTCTCAAAGTGTGTATTTTAAACACTGACCAATGAAAATGTCTACAAGAATCCAGTTTCCCAGGAGATGGTTTCTTATTCATCTTGAGTACCACGTTATGCTACAAAAGGCCCAGCTCAGCAAACACAAACGCAGAGATTTACCTTAAGGTCCAGGAGAGCTACACTGTGTACAATCCCTCCTGGATTAATATGTGTTTGAAGAGTCTGAACGCAGACAAGTGATGCTGAAAATCCTGACAACAGCCTGAGCGTGTTTGTTGGGAAGTGTCACCTCAGCAGCACAGGGATGTTCCTCAGCCTGCAGGTGAGCAATCAGCGGGTGTTGCAAAGCTCTGTGCAGCAGGTGCTCTGGTAACAAGTATTTAATTGATTTCTAGAGGGGTGAGACACAGGGCTCCAAGTTCCCTGTGAAAGCAATGATGTTTCAGCAAAAGGTAACATCTGGCAGTCTGTTTGGAGTGAGATAGCTAAATATCAGCTTGCAGAGTTGTTTGAAATGTAGAACTGTGCTATGTAGCCCTTATTCAGCTGTTACTTGGGGTTTGGGTATCTGGGCCTCCTGACCAGTCAGCTTAATGAGCTGATGCAGGTAGAACTGCAGCACAGCTGCCTACAGGCCTACAGATGCCTGTTCTCTATAGGAAAGAGCTGCTGGCCCACATCAATCCTTTGGGCGACCTGAGAAAGAGAACACACTCCGCCCTCCTTGTGCATAGCTCCTTGATTCTGAGATCGAGACTTTGGAATTTCTGAGATGTCTTTTGGTTTATTTATAGTTCAGGGAAAGTGGCAATACAAGGAGTGCTGGTACATTCCGCTCAATGTGGGAATAAGAGTGGTCATACAAAGAGCACAGCAGTCAGCTTGTGTGGGTGGGCTGGCAAGCAGCATACCCATGAGGGTCTGAAAAGCACATATGTACACTATTCCTGGCTACATCTTGAAGTGCTCACTCTATTATTTGCTCAAATAGGCTGTTAACATCAGAGAGGCTGTCTGTATCAAGCGGAGGCATGCTCAGAGTAAGAGCAGCAGCATCAGATGCCTTGTGGTGGAGAAGGGAATACTAGGGTTTTACAAAAGAATATGGTTTAAAAAGCAATCTGGAGGCCAAAGGGATACGAGGGGTGGGTAGGAAGCAGCCCTCTTGCCCTGTAGCTAGAGTGGGTTCTGACACAAGAGCATTGCGGGTACAAGGAGGCTGAAAGACACGGCTGCTTCTTAGTTCAGAGTTTTGGGCAGCTCATTTGTTTGCTTGTTGGCTCCGTGGCTGTACTGGCTCATTTCCTTGTTCATTGGTGACTCACCAATTTTCTTTAATCCTTTGTCATTTCCAAAGAGACCAATTAAGGCCATTTCCTTCAGCTTCATCATTAGGGACAGATTTCCGTTGTGTGCTCCGGTGACACAACAAATCTGGTGAAGCCATCCCAGCCTTTGGGGAGACTTCCGAGGAAACTGGAACCTGTGTTCCTCTTGTATCGAGTAGATCTTCACAGACTTCTGCACAAAGATGGCTTTGAGTTTCTGGGAGCAGGGAGCGAGCAGTGTCCCACGTGGGGACATTCAGTAACACATACAACTTGGGTCTTAATTTAAGTTTAACCAAAAGAAAGGTGTCAAAATATTGATCTTTCCAGACTGCGTGCAGCATGTATGACAGCTGGCTGCAGAAGTGTTACTTCAGTCTGTATCAGGATTGCCGATGCTGATACAAGTTACTAATATAAATATTATTCAAAGGTTCATTTTTCTCCTTTAGTGTGGCTGCAAGTGGTCTGGAATTCTTTACTTTCCTATTTCATCCCGAAATGTTACTTTAAAAATACACATTAAATGGACTGCCTTTATGGCTTTACATACGCATACTTGGTGTGGTCAGTGATGTTTATGGAAGAAAGATAGAACCTGGGTGAAAGTCATGCCAAAGCACAAGTCTACTTCCTTTATGCATTGCAACAGGAAAGCAATGATGCAGGGATGTAGCTACTGTCCTGTAGTACCTGTTGATGGATGCAGTCTCCTGCTGGAAGATTTTCTACCATCTTATTTCTGTGAGGGGATGAAAAGTATTACATTTTTTTTTCAGATTGAATGAGAGATATATGGAAAATTTCCTTTTTTGTGTGTGCTGGGTACAAACATTATGTCTCCGGAAACCGTGATCAAAGAGCAGAAATTATGCTTAATCTTTGCTTTGTTTCTTAATGAATTAAACTAGTTATTTTCTCCTGTCCTGTGCCCAGGAGCAAGTGTACCTTCCCCACACACTGTGTACGAGCACCCTGTGGTCACCACAGGGCCAGTCCAGCTGTTCCCATCAGATACAATCACTGGCAGGACTGGGTCTGGAGGAACCAAAGAACCTGTGCTTTCCTTTCCATCCATTAAGCAAGCTTTTGGCTTCAAAAACTTAAATAAGAAGCTCATTTGACGGTAGATTTCCACGTTGAATAAATTAATGCAAGAAGAAAGGAAGAGTATGCTCAACAACAGAGGGGTTTATGGCCCAGAAGAAGCGATGAAAGGATATGGATATTTCTGCCCACTGCAGCATTATGACCCTCATTTATTGGGAGAGGAGAGATAATTACAGCGTGGTTGTGTCACCGCCAAGTTATAATGCGGGTAGGATGGTGTCTTTCAAGGAGGCTATCAGATGGTTCAGTAGCATGGTTAACCAACTGTAGTTTTCTCTGCACGATGACACCAAGCCATAATAACTGGCTGGGAATAACGATGCTATATTTTTCCATTAAATAAAGTTTCATTTATGGAACGTTGACTGATTTTTAAAGTAATGTAGACTTTCCTTACTGCTAAAGCCCACATATTTAACACACAGCCAAACTGTTCTCTCTGAAACCACATTATGCGTGTTGTAACAATACTCTCCCACAGATGATGAACACCGAGGACATATTTTTCCATGTGACTCATCCATTCACTTAAAAAATAAATTCCTTTATTAAAAAAATGCAGCCATGTGACAAATTTTGCAGTTCCGTGTTCCACTTTTTCATTAGACTATTAAAAATTTATTGCTGTTTCAAATCATTTTCTGATGACTGCATAATTTTTCCTCCTTATTCCCCTCATTTCCTTTCCAAGATAATATCAAGCAGTTTCCACCTTCGCTTTGCTGCGAGCACACTTAAGTAAAATAAATGACCAAGAACTGATCCTGCAGTGAGATGAATGCAAATAGATCTGCATTGCTTCCTTCAAACCAGCAGTCACACATCGACCTGTAAAGCTTCCAGTTGGCATTTCTCTGCTGAGTAAGGCCCCAAAAGAGAAATGCAGTTGTCATTACAATCCCTGACTCTGATCACTGAAAAATACAGGCTCCTTGCAATTTTGTATGTTTCCTTTAAAACTAGAAGGTTAAGAGGGAACATGAAAAGCATATGTTGCTGCTGAAAGTCTGGTAGTCTGGGTCGGTATCCATTACCAGATGCTGTTCTGCCACTGATGATACCGCTTTTCATGGGTATTTGCTGTCCATTTAACAGCCCCAGATAAAAAGTAAACAAGATCCCAAGTTCTAGAAGTAATTCATTTGGATAATTGCTCTGCTGTTTTTTTTGTGCAATTTACTTCTATAAATATACACCGGGGGAATCATTTGTCTAGCATACCATGGCACAGTAATTTCCGATATAATTTCATCCAATTGCTGCAGGAACTCATTTGAGCAATTGTTAATTAATCATTAACAATCATTAACTTTGGGTAGCAGTTGATTGCTAATCAAGATTTCCATGCTTCATTTTTAATCTCTGAAGATTCACCATTAATCAAATTAGTAACATTTTTTGTTATTTGAGGAAAAGAAACTATGTGTCTCATCAATTCAAAGGAGCTCTTAGTATTATCTTTCCCTTTAAAATCATTACGTGCCTTCACTCAGGCTGTTGGAAAAGTCAGGGGCTTTTTTGCTGCATAAATTACTTGCAAATATTTTGCAGCTTAAATTAACAATGCTTTCCCATTGTTCATGCTACTGGCAATTAGAGTGGAAGGAACAGCCATGAACGTACTGACAGCACTCTAGCTCTTTCCATCGTAGTTCATCTTCTTTGCCCCATAGCACTGAACCAGCTACCAGTAATACTCGTAATGCTCTTTTTTTCCCAGTGCACTATCTAATAATCATCTATTTTTCTGTGCCCGGTGGCCCACCAGCACTGCATTCATAAACGGTGTAGACATTGCTGCATTAAGATTTTTTGTGGCTGCCCAACAGAGGAACATTTAATTCTCATTTCCTACCACACCTCAGTGTGAAGACAAGTGATGCAGCCTGTGGACAGCAAGCAGGTGGGCATCTAAAGAGAGCCAACTGGGTGTCTGTGCTCCCTCTCCCATCGCGGGCTGCCCAGCCTGCACCTCCTGCTGCTGTGCTGGAGCTTATCGGGCCCGGCCTGCCCACCCCGGATTAGCTGTGCTGTGGGCGCTTACCCAGAGAGATAAGCTGCTCACAGCTCTGTGCACAGGGAGCTGTGTGGATTAAGGTGCGCCAAGTCTCCTGAGGGGGAGAACGCCAAGATGGGCACTAGCATTTTATCGCTGCCGCTTGCTAATGCTTGCTATTACGTCTGTTATTAAAGCTCATTTCCCACAGAGCCACGCGTTGCGGGGCCATGAATAGCATCGGGCTGAAATCAGGGTGATCTTATTTCAAAGAATTCCAGAGGAATGAACGGTAATTTGCCACTAATTGCAAAGAAGCTTTGATAAAAACTCTGAACAGATTCCCAACAACACATATTTTCCAGAGACCGCCTGGCAATTTTCAATAAGACCCAAGAACAATATGACCATTAACTACTATGTTAAATGTCATCCAGATTTGTTCAAACTGTTCTTCACTGCGCTGCGTCTTCTGTGCGTGTGTGTGTTCATAATGGATGGTGTGAGGCCACACGTGGGCTCGCTCAGCAATATGTGTGGGGCAAAAATGCAATGAAGTTCAAACGAAGCCCACCAGAGAGGGGTGATTACCTTCCCCATTTGGCTTTTCCTTAGAGTTACGTTTCAGCTGGTAGCTTCATTTGCAGACAGACTGCATCTCACAAAACCTCTTACATGGGAAGGTTTAAATGCGCACAGCAAGTATTTCCTTGAAAGGAGAAGGTCACCAGCAGTGACAGAGTTCGGATCACACCATGAACTGTAAGGTGATGGTTTGTAGTAGCATCTGCAGACTGTGCATGTGCACAGCTTTCTGAGTGGGTGCTGGGCATGGCAGGACCAGGGCTGAGCCCCAGCCTTGTGGACTGCAGGCGGGCAGGGCGGATTGCAGAGCCTCAGCAATCCCACTGGAAGTGGGTGCCACTTCCAGCGACTCCTGAGATGTCTGACTTAGATTCTTTATGAATATGTTAAGCAACATACTTTGCTTATTGAAAAAAAATCACCTGTGCTTGGCTCAGCTGCTTGTGTGTTTTAATAACTGTAAATGTTCAGAAAGGTAACGGTATTCTGAAGGCTTCCCCACTGTAACAAAGGCATTTAATTATTGTGAGTGCTTGTAAAAGGGGCAGGTTGTTTTTGCTTAAATTTGCTGCTTCTTCATGTTCCAACAGCTGTAATCAATACCAGATGACTCGAGTTAGCAGCCAAACAAGAAGACTTGGCAGATAGTTGAAACAATTTGTAGTACCTCATGGGAAAGTTATTTGTCCAAATTATTCAGCAAATATTGCAAATTCACAGACAATTAGAAAATCTTTTGAATGTTTTGTCGTTATGAAAGATCTATGTCTATAAAGAGTATTATTTTAAATTAATATTTCAACCGTCTCATGTTTAATTTATCCTGCGTAGCTGGCCTGGTTTTGTCCTATTGACAGAGGAAACAGCAAATTTATGAATGTTCTTTGGTTCCCAACTCCCCTGTTTAATAAAATATATTAAAAAATTAAGAACAAGCTTGAAGGCACATCCCAGTGCTCCACTTGTTCTCCTAAGAAGATGAGTGGATGCGATGGCATCGCTGTCCCCGCTGTGCTGGGATCTCAGCTGCTGGGCTGAGATCTTCCCTCATGTACACACAAGGCATTAAAAAATATAAGTGTTGGTATTTTATGTTGCCTAAGTGAGGAGATGTCAGCGCATGATATTCATTAGGCTGAACCCTCTGCTGACGTAAAACCTCTAAAAGAAATAGTATAAATGAAACTCACTGGCAACCTGGAAAAGCCCTCAGTATAAGATTTATTGTGTCGAGACAAAAGCAAGCAAACAGGGCATTATCTTTTTCTGCTTAAGTGCTGAAGGACAACACAAATGAAAGTCTTTGTACCTCATCGTACTTGCTAACAACTAGGGTAAGAGGTAAGGCTCTGCTTGAATGTACCCTCTGCCTCACCACCCTGTGTGGCCACTGCTGTGGCCACCATTGCCACAGACTGAAGGTACAAAGGGGAAATTTTGAGTGTTTGAGTCTCTTTGTCATAATTTAAATGCACTCTGATCTGAAATGCTGAATATAGTCAGATACCGATGTCATTTTCTCAGAAAGAGCCTTCCGAACAATGTGATCAAGCATGGCTAAAATTTGACAGTGCTTCATATGAAGTGCACTTCTCAAGAGCTGAAATAATAAATGCTCAGGAAATTACTATTTTTTTTCTGCCACTGCCAATTAAATCCACAGAAAGGGAACAAACACACTGAAAAGTTGCTTAATGACCAAATGCCTTTTGTGAATGGTGACGTGGCTCCTTCAAGCAGAAAATTTCATTTGGCAATTTCATTTGGAAACCACTGTTATAATTCCCACCTTTATTTTTACTTTGCCTTCTATTCTGCACATAATCTTTCCGTAATTTTCTCCCAATATTAAATATTGTTTCCGCCCCAGCAGGTGTTGTAAGACCAAGATATCAGTTGTCATTACATTTAAGAAACAGTTTTTCTCTAACAAAGAGCTCCAAAAGAAATACTGCAATCTGATGTTTCCACTGTAGGTAACTAGTATTCTTCCATGTTTTTTCATTGTTTAATGATAATGTTCTATTCTTTTCCCGATTTATACATTTTGGCCCTTCAGAATACCCTCCATCTTTCAATTAGTTTCCCTGTTACATCTATAATTAAAGACAAATCAGATTATGGTGATTAGCATAAATTATAAACCATTTTACTAATTTCTGCGGGCATATTTCTAAAAGGGATAACATAGAAATTAGAAGACTAATTAGGCCAAAATTACCTTTGCTAATGAATCTAAGTAGTAGCTAAATCCTCTAACAAAAAAGACATTTTTGTGCTTTGGAGGTTGAAGGTTTGATTCTCAGCAGCCAACATTAGCAGTAAATCTGTGCAGTTTCAAGAAGATTTGTGAAGGGCTGACCTCCAACACACCTGAACTAAGTCTCTGCAAATGTGCTGCCATTAGGACTAACGTTGATAGCTTCAGACAGTCATACTACTGTAGAAGTCTGAGGGAAGAAGAAATCCTTCTCTGTAGCGCAGTTCTTTCCACTGTTCTGTGGGTTCATGGGGACAAAGTGGGAGGTTTGAGGGGCTAATGCCAGATTTTGTGTGGGGTGTGAGTCTGCAGCCAGGCAAGAGCAGTGGTGAGCAGCCAGCGGGGTCAGCTGAGTGCTCCTTCCCCTGGTTCTTCGTGGAGACCCAGAGTCGGACCATCACAGCCACACCATTCCTGTTCGGCGGTTCTATTTTCAGGTGCTAACTACCTGCTGAAACTTTCAGCCTCTGAGATGAGTTTTTTTTTTCCTCTGGAATTAATTTAAATGTGCAAGCAAAGAGACTCGTTTATTTTTTGCAGATGGGGAAAATATTCTCCATTCACCTGATGCAAAAAAAAAGGGAGGGAGGGGAAGAGAAAAGTAATAGATTGTTTCGTACAGCTCTGGTGTCAAAATGGGTGAGTGTAAGGAAAGAATGAAACTCTATAGGAAAATTGCCCTTGGAGAGGCAATGGGCCTTCTGGTATTCCAGTGAAGCTAGCCAAGGCCTTGGAATGATGGTTTCCACATGCACAGTGGGCTTGCACAACTGTTTCCCTACATTCTCCATAAGGTAAGGCAGAGTTGTGCATGGAGATGTTGCTCTTTGTACACCCGAAAATACCTCGCTTCCCTGTTCAGTGGGCTGTGCTTACTTTGCTCTGGGGGTGTGGGAGGAGGGGACACGGAAAGAGAGGACAAGTGGAAGGTTCCAGCAGAGAGGTCCCTTGGCGGTGACTTGTTTGTCAATCCTGGCACAGAGTGCTTCCCCCAAGAGAGCAGCTCCAGGTGTGTTCCCAGGAATGTTTGGCTCCTCTCAGCTACATGATATCCCTGTGTCTCTTCTTGTATCTCCTGTCCCTTTCCTTAACTATGCAAGGCTCTGGGCAAGATGGCTGGGAACATGGCTGGTACCAGCACGTGGCCACCTCTCTGCAGCCACAGCTACCAAATCCCACCCGTCTGTGCCCACTACAAACCTGTTGGGACCATGGCACACAGAAACCAGTTTCCTTGGACAAGGAAAGGTCAAGGTGCTGGGAGCAGCTGGGCAAGATCCAGATGTCTGGACCTAGGGCCTGGCAGTGCTGCCAGGGAAGGCAGGATGAACTGCATGAGATAGGTATGAAAGAAATACCTGCAAAATGCAGGATTGACACAGTGAAAATGCAAGGTGCCTCTCTGATGTGGAACAGAAGCTGAGCCTGAACCATTAGTGCTTACCTGTACACAGCAGTTGCCTATGCTGATGAGCTGAGAGCAAACACTTTAGAAAACAAGGTTAAAAGTAAAAAACTACGGTTCTGTTCAACTGTGTAGCAGGCAAGCTAGTGCAACCCAAACTGAAGTGGGAGCTTTAAAAACCAATGCAATAAAAGCTATAGGGCAGGGGAGCACGCTGCAGGGGCAGCCAGAGCAAGCAGGTGAGCTGCCTGGCCATGGGCAGGCCACAGCCCAGGGCAGGGTGAGTGGTATGTGGTGCCTGGGGGGACAGCACCCCGCACAAACCGGAGCACCCCCAGGAGCAGGCTGAGGTTACACCGCACGCTTCCTGGAAGCATTTCCTTTTGGCTAGCTCAGGTTTCTGCCCCTTACTGATTCTGCTTCCTTCTGTTCAGGATGGCTTTCTGTTAAGGCAAGCCCCGGGCGATAAGCTGATTAAGTTCAAGTGTGCCTATTTATTTATTTTTTGCCTTGGGAAGAAAGCTTTCCCTCAACAAAAAGTGTAACAATTAATAACATTTTTCTTCCCTGCGGCACTTACAAAAAATGTAAGCATGAAGAATTATTGCCAAATATAGGATTTGAGACACAAGGAACTTTAAATAATCTTCCAGCAGAATTTATTGTGGGGGAAGCAGCAGGGGGTGGGAGGCAGGGCTTCTCTCTGTGTTTCATTTTCCTCACTGGGTGTGACAGCAGCCGTGTCAGCGTGACTTTCTGGTGAGCATGCTCACAGGGAGCTGGAAGCTGGCTAGACTGCTATGGATGCTGCCAAACCTCTATTGTTTGGCTGAAGATGGGCATTCTGGAGTGCCTTTGCTTTAAAAACAGCTGTCTTCCAAACTTTCTGTTCTATGAGAAGTTCCAAAAAAATTACTGGTGAGGCAAGAATCATGGGAATGGTGATCATGGAATTAATGTAAATCGACCACTCCTCTAAAATATAGTTAATTTAAACTGAAAGACAAAATGCATTCAGAAATGCTTCCATGCCTGGGTGAGTGTTGCTGAGGAGATCCCTCTGGAACACTGTGCTTCAGGAGAGGATTCACCCAGCAGCATGCAGCCAGCTGTGTGCGGCCACGGCCTGCCGAGCTCCAGCCAGGCTCACTCTGAAGGTGCTGGCAGCAACAAGAATGTTGGCTGCTGGACAGGCATGTGTTTTAGTATGGAACATCTGTGCCAGCAAAAGCCGGAGCGGAGATGCAGTTGTGCTAACAGAAAGTGCTCTGCCAGCACAGCATATACAAAGTACAACTGCAACAGAGAATCCCTTTCCAGCTCTTGGCAACTATGTGAGAAGCATCTGCTGTTCCTGTGCAAGCTGAGGAGCAGAAGGCTCAGCGGCTGCTCCGTGGCTCTGGGCTAGGTGGAACACACCTGCCAGAGGGGGCTGAATTCTGAGCAGCTGCAGAAATCGGCAGCTTTCACTGGCGGAGCACGCTGCACTTTCAAATGAGGATCAGCTTTGGGTGTGCAAGGAGCTGGCTTCATGTGTGCACCAGTATGCCTGAACTAGAGCTTGGTCTCCGAGTGCTCAAATAAGGGCTAATCCCCATTATTGATAAGTCCTTATAAAAATCCCGCTAAGAGCACAAAATCTCACTAAAACGCCACTTGGCAAAATTCATGAGCAGCTGGCTGAGGCAGACGGGGCTAAATAGTACTGACAGTTTCTTCAAGCTGAGCACCCTCAAGGCACTGCAAAATGCACCGCACTGACACCTTCCTGGGGCCAGCACAGTGCAAAAGCCAAGGGGCTCTCAGGAAGATGAGACTTTGGCTTTGCTTGGGAACCCCGTAACAGCAGCTTACTTTGTCAGAGGCCACCAGGTGCAAGGGGGAGGGGATTTACGTTCAGGAGACAAATACAAATTCCTTTGAGGAGATTAAAGTCATAAGAGTCTTACGGAAAATAAACATCCTGGTTAGTGAGAGAGACTGGAAAATCAGTGCTAAGTGTAACCACCGGGTACTTGGACCTCAGACAGCACAGACTGTGTTAATGGATAACTTGATACCCAAGTGCTGGAGAAAACCTCAACAGCCCGTTTGAAAGGAGGTACATAAACTCTGTGTATGTGTAAGATAAGAAAGGAGGCCAACAAACACAGTTCTGTTTAAGTCACACAGTGTGATTGAAGAAATGGGAAGAGGATCCTAAAAAAAGATAAGGCTGCAGGAGACCCTGCTTCTCAGAGTAACAGGATTCTGATTTTCCTGACCTGAGATGCAGGATATAAACAGGAGAAAAAGAGTTTATTCATACAGAACAAGTTACCATTTGTGTAGATAGAAGCAGAGGTAGAGCTGTTCACAGACACAACAGGTAAGAAGGTTATGAGAAACAGTCAACAAGAATTGCCCTCCACAACACTGTGACTCGCTGTGTGAGAAAAGTGAGACCTGCTGATGTAACACTCCTTGACTTTGTTAATGACTTTGATGCCATCACTCACAGCACTGTCATGTGGAAGCTGAAGAAATACAGGCTGGAGAATGGAATAGCTAGGTGGACTGAAAAGCAGCTGGACCTCTGGGCTCAAAGTGTGGTTCCCATCTGGTTGGCGGCCATTTATGAGACAAATTGTTTAATGTCTTCATTAGCAACCTGCTTGGTAATGAGTTATCACCAACCTGATGGTAATAAACCATCAGCAAATTTGTAAAAAATATTTAATTAGTATATGTGTCTGATGAGATGAGAGGTAGAGCTTCAATCCAAAGGATCTTTGCTATACGAGAGGACTAGGGCAACTTAAACAGCTTTAAAAGTTTAAGAAAGAGAAATGCCAAGTTTTGTACCTGTGGCAGTAGCAGACATGCTAAAGAAGCCCTGGATATCTGTGGTGGAAGGTGCTGACAGGACACCTTCCCTGCAAAGAAGGCAACCAACGTACTAGGCTATATTACAGGGAACATTGCAGCAGGACTGAAGAACTAAGATATACCTCTCAATCAGCCACCCTTGTCCTTATGGGTGACTGCAACTTGGCAGACTGGAAGTACTGCAGAACCAGCACAAATAAGTCCAGGAGATACCCAGAGCTGGACATCAGGAAGAACTTCTTCACAAGGAGGGTAGTGCAGTGCTGGAGCAGGGTGCTGAGAAGCATTGTCAAATCTCCATCCTCGGGATAGCAACAGTCCTGCTTTGAATGGAAAGTGGGAGTAGATGACCTATACCTCCATGTTCCATTGTCTTCCAACCTATAGTTCCATCTTCTTACGGCTTCCAATCTACATTTCCATTAACTTGTGGCTTCCAACCTAAATTTTTATGTTCCTTTAGCTTCAATCTCAATAGCAGCTTAGTCTCTGAATAACTTAATATTTTTCTGTTATTGTTGTGTTCTGTTTCCCTTATCCCAGAATATATGGATGAAAGGTATACATCAGTGTAAAAGTGAGACAATCCTTCACATTCTTGTGCAGCCACCTTCCTCCCCAGACAAGAACACTTACCATGAAATCATCGAGTGGGCAGAATTCTGGTCAGAAATGTGGTGTGTGAAAGCTGGCAGTTGTGTCAGTTGTACTCCCACATTGGCTATTTCTGGCTGGCTTAAACTATTTGCTTTATACCTCAATAAAGTGATGCTTATTGTTATGAATCTTGATAGGTGGGAGGGACTGGATTATTAAATCCTTTCTTGTTTTCATTACTGCTCTGTATAATTGCTGTTAATAAAAGTGGTGATTTCTTACAATGTGCTTTGTGCATTGCAGCTGTCCTCATGCAAGAGGACAGTATGTCTGTTTAAACACTCAGCCTTTAGAGCAATAACAGAAAGACTGAAACACGCAAGAGAAGAAAGAAGTACATCCCTTGCTGAAGGTTTTGAAATTATATTCTCCATCTTCTCTGTTTTCCCCAAACTCTTTCGGTACATTCTATACACCCACTCTCCTAAACTGGAAAGAAAATGGAATGCTCTGGGCTTTTGGGGATTAGTGACTTCAGCAGAGCCACTGGGATGAGATCAAAGGCTCGTGGGAAAATGATGAGTTAGCTTTTCTCCAAGTAGAAGCACAGCAACAGCCCTCACTCAATTCTGATATTACAGTGCCGTGAACTATTTTGCCCAAATTCATCCCATCTCATTTTAGGCACTTAGTGAGGCACCTCAATTAAGGGTTTCATTGTCTTAAGCTCTCTGATTCTTGTAGACAAGGAACTCCAGAACGCAATTTAGTCCTTCTGTGATCTAAATTACTTTCTCAGGGTGCCTGTCTATCTCTGGACTTCAAGGAAGCTGCAGGTGACAAATGTAGGCACTTGGAGCATTTTTGTTTTGGTTTGTTTGTTTATCAGTGCAGAGGTGCAGAAGTGAGGGTTGTTTTTTTTTTTCTTTTGCTATGTAGAGCTTACAAGCTGTGATTAATTCTGCTGGCTGGCTGCTTCACTGGAGTGCGTCAGGCTCTGGTCTGACACATTGCTGACACACAGTGCCCAAACAGTCTAGAGGACACTACAGACAAAACAAGAGAGCCATTAACCTAAGTGACTCCACTGTAGACAGAAGAGAAGTAAGATAAGAGTAAAGTTTAAACTTGAAAAGCCGTTTCACAAAGGCCTTTTTTTTTTTTTTTTGGCAAGGGAGCCATCGCAGCAGCTAGATACTGACAAGATGGGTTCTCTTTTCTTCTGGAGACATCAAGACTGCAATGAGGATAATATGATTTGTCATGTTGGTCTGTACATTCATAGCAAACATACATCCATGATTTCCGTGAGCTTCCTTGTGCAGGTACCGAACAGAATATACAACTCTGACTCTGTTGTTGTCTGGTTGAGAATTGGCAACGTAAATCTAGGTGGAAGAGGTCTGTCCACTGAGGTCTGAAAACAATTCATTGGTGTTCCCATCTTCCCACCTCTCTTTTTCACCTATGCCTGCTTCCATTCTCCCTGGAAGATCCCATCCCGCTAGAGAGGGAGGTAAGCTTTAGCTGATGGTTCTCTGATTCCCTGAGTTTCCTGAGTCTAAAGCTGCCATCAACTGAGCTCTTGCAGAAGAGGTATGGCTTCCTTCAGTACATCACTTCGTATATAAATGCCACTGTAAGTTAGTTAGTGGTGTTGTGGGTAGTATTTAGCCTCTCCATGGCATTTTTGGATTACCTCCTGTTATATATTTCTGTAGTAGGCACCTATCTGGGATCTAGCTGCAGCGTTTGAGAAAGTCTGTTTCAATCATATTATTTCTCAGCAGTTATTTCTCAGAAATTATTTCTTCTTTTTCTGGACATGCTAGTTCTGTGCTTTAAGCAAATGTCTATTGGCAGCTTATGGGTGGAAATAGAAAGGGGCATCACAAAGACAAGTTTCAGCTGTGACATCAAGACAGGTTTTTCAGAGTTGTGGCCTGGATTCCTGCCTCTTCATGTCAGACACTTAAACAAGGTACCAAAGAGCCTAACCAGCACAGCTGCTTCCAGGTTGCAGTTGTTTTTCAGCTTGCTTCACATACCTCCAGAAAGCGCCCATCTTTCTCCGTTGTCCATCTTCCCTTGGCCAGGAATGGACCATGCTGTGATTCCTGAGGTGCTAAAGGTTGCCTGCATGCTGGAAGTCCTCTTTCCTGCTGTAAGCCTGGAAGACACAGCCCAAGACTCAAGAGTTGTTCCTACGAAATGAAGGTGTTTGTAGCCATAAAAGATGTTGGTTTTCCTGTTCAGACATCAAAATACACATTCAGCTTTTGTTTCACACAGTTACCCACTTGTTTGAAGTTGAAAGCACATGCTGAGTGTTAGTTTCCTTCTTTTCAGAGTGTATACTGCATTCCTGTATAAAAGTATCTTTAAGTGTAGGAAAGCCTTCTTCCTCTCATTGTCTGCCTACTGGACATGCCATCCATTTGTGTAAACACAAACTTCATTTTATAGAAGGTAGAAAAAAACAAGTGCTTCACTGGTTTAACTCATTTTTTACCTTTCCAGAGTTTGTATTGATTTCATTTTGCAAAGGGTAACACTCCCAAACTTTCTGCGTGTCCCTGAGGTACCCAAGCTCCCTGAGGGACTCCAGGCATCACATTGATCAGTGATGCCTGGTACTGCTATGTAAGCCTGGCCACAGAGGGAGGTGGGTTCCAGCTCCCAGGAAATCATCTTTAAGATGGACATTGTTAAACAGGCATACAAAAAAAACCAATTTTTAATTTATGTAAACAGAAACAATTTGTACAGAAGTAGGCAATTGTTCCAGCACTCAAAAGAGCTGTTTCTGCAGAGCATGGACTCTCTATACACTGGGGTAGCTAGCAAGGTTGTGGGGAGCTCAGGAAGGCAGTATTTCCCCAGGTAGGGCTCCCTGCAGCAGCATCCCACCTTTTAACCATACAACACAAGAAACCCTGAGTAGTTCTGCTCCTAGCAGCTAGTGCAGGGCTGAGCCAGACGCTGCTTCATAGGGTTACAGCAACAACACGGACTGTAGAGTCGAGAGTTTCTGCATGACTTTGAAGTGTGTTTATCCATTTTTATAAATAGATAGCTATCTTGTTTCCCTGAAGAAGAACAGAGCGTGGATTCTCTTCCCAAGAACATCCATGTGGAAGGAAGGAAACATCTGTGGAGGTGAGCAGGAGTGGCTGGGAGCTTTTGTTCTGCACTGCTTCGTGGGAGCTTATTGCAGGCCACTGTGAGTGTTTCATTGAAAGTAAGCAGTGTGCTCATGTACTGGCACTCAGCAGTATTTCAAGACAGGGGTCTTATACTTGTTTTCTGGACATGAGATGCCAGATAATAATTGGAGGGGTGATAGCTGCATTTGCACTGAGCCCAAATGGTGGCCTGCAGCCTGTCTGGAGATCAGATCTGTCCCAGTGGATGTGGCAGGACCTGGAAGGCATCAACACTCCATTTGAGTTGGCACCCACACTCTGTCTGATGCTCTTTGTGACCCACACATTGTGTGACACCATCACACCACATTGCATGAAAGTGGGTCCAGGACCTCTGTGCACTCCCAGCCTCTTCAATCCCCCAGGAGATGTGGGCATAACTAGGGCATCTGTGGGATAGTGGAGGATCAGTTCCTCCTTGTCACTATCTGCTAACAGTTTTAGCAGGCAGTATTCTGTGGGGGAAGGTATATAGTCACTTTATAGCTGTTGGAAAGGTGGAGCAGGTGAATAGCTCAGAGGCTATCAGCTTGAGAAATAGAAAGAATCCAGAAAGATGTAACACAAAACTGCTGTTATGATGCCAGCTGTTCAAGCAGTTTCCAAAATGTGGTTTGGAAACTTATGGGACCTTAGGCTGCAATAAACCAGAATTTAAAAAGAAACAGGTTTTCTTCTCCTCCTTATCCATTAGACAATGATGTTGATCCAAGATACTTACAGTGCCAAAGGGCCTATCCAAGATGATAAGGCCTTTGAAACTTACTTGTCAAGATTGGTCTTAAAAGAAGTCTCCTTGAAACTAGAGCTATGGGCCTAATCAGGGGACTCTGCTTTGGAGAGTGTTGTCAGTAAAAGGATGGCAGGAGGGTATTCTGTGGCATTTCTAATCCCAGTTGCTGAAAACAGTAATAGGATCTGTAGTGCTTCAGTTGTTCGGATGCATGGTTGGCAATTGCCTATTTTTCTTGGTCTGGCATTTCTCCTTCCCTTTATTATCTTATTTTTTCTTAGTAGAAATGCATATATTGGAAAAAACATTGTAGATTATGGAACCAATCAGAATCTGGACAAAAATCCGCTGATCAGTCAGGGACTGACCCCATCCTGCAGCAATTCCAGAATTACAAACATTTCTTGGTTTCACCTTGCTCTCCCTTCCCCAGGTCTGGCAGTTCTGTAGGCAGTTTCTTCATTTCCAGAGTGTAATGTTTGAGATTAAACACTATTAAATATAATTAATCACGTTTAGGAGATGCAATCTGCCATGCTGCTGATATCTATAATAATGGAAGTACTTAAAATGGCACTAAAAAACAGAACTCCATTTTTCCAAATGTAGGATAGTGGTGGTGGCTCAGTGCTGGTTCTCTCAAACCAAACCTCCATGCCCTGCTGTTACAAACTCAGCAGCTGGAATTGTACTCATTTCCAGATTTTTTTCTCTCTGTCTGAAAATGGTCTCTAACTGTTCTATAACAATATTAAAGCACACCAGAAATGTATTTTCCTGCATAGCTAGTCATTTTGACTTAAGAATATGGAAAAACCAGATGGAACACATTTTCTCTTACTTGGTCCAAACATTTCAACAGGTGGATTATTTTCCTTACCAGCAGCTGGACTTCCCACTGTTCTTAATAGGATTATTTTGGATAAATAAACGGATCCAACCTTGGCCCTTTATTAATCATACACCTGAGGCAGAACATGCAGAAGTTAATGGAAGGAAAGGATGTCTGGTCTAGTAAGAAATGAGCTCATGTTGCTTTACTATGAAAAGGCATCAAATTGCCAGTTTTATTTCTGTTACAATTAGATGAACACACAAAAAAATGAACAGGTTGGAACGTAGCTTGGGAGGATAAAAGAGAAAAGAATTATTATAACTATGTTAATGATTTACAGATGTTTCCAGTGGTTATATAGATGGCTCTCTTTCAGAGACGGCTCTGTACTATTTTACCAATGTTCAAACTCATTTCTCCCTTTGAGAATGTATACCTAAACTACAGTTGGAGGAAAATAGGCTGCAGCTTAGGATGCAGCAAAAGTGAGATAAGAAAATCAAATGATGTCAGTAATCATGGAAATGCTGAATGATGGAAATAAAAGCCGAGCAGTGCTGTAAGTCTGCAGATCAGAGAAGAGGTGTGGGTTAAACTCCCACATGTCAGCTCTAGATTGCTGCTGTCTTCTTCCTAATCTGTAATCGTCGAGGGATTGAAGCTGGAGTAAAAAGTTCTGAGGAGATGGATTTAGATTTAAGATGAAATAAGATGAGGTGCTGGAACAGGCTGCCCAGAGAGGTCGTGGATGCCCCGTCCCTGGAGGTGTTCAAGGCCAGGTTGGATGGGGCCCTGGGCAGCCTGGTCTAACATTAAATGGGGAGGTTGGTGGCCCTGCCTGTGGCGGAGGGGATTGGAGATGCATGTTCCTTGAGGTCCCTTCCAACCCGGGCCATTCTGTGATTCTGTGATACTGTGATACTGTGATTCTGTGAAGCATTCCCTGTACCTGATGACTGAAGGCATAAGAGGCATTGATGTGTTGCCTCAGCATGCAAGTAACAACTGCTTGACACTATTGGACTGCTTGGCTGCTAAGGACTTCACATGGAGTTGACTATTAGTCAAAATCCCCAGACCTCTTTATGCAAGAATGCATTCCAGCCACTTGTCTCTTAATCTATGTACATCCAGGACTACACAGTAGTGGAAGAGTATTCAGAGACCATGCCTGCAATCTCTCTCAATTTCTTTTTCTTCCTGCTGGGCCGCCATAAGTTTCTCTTTTTGCTCAGATCTGTTAGTTGGGCTACTCATGGTCATTTCTTCCTTGTATCAGTCCAAGTGAGATGAGTTAATACCTACAACTAGGATTGTTTCAACGAACAGAAGTGACTGAGGAAATAAACAGAGGAGAGTGGTGACCAGTGGTTGGCAGCAAGGTGACAGCAGTGATCTCTTTGACTGGCACATTCTATTTGTCCTTAGTATCAAGTCTTCCCATGAATTTGGCCCAGTGAATTTATCACCCTGTTACAGTGGAGCTGATTCCAATCATGAATTTGAAGAACATGCATATAACTTTAATGATTTTACCAACTTGTTCAGTTAGAGCATTAGGACAGTTAGCTATGTCACATGAATAAGCAGACAGATATTTGAGAGCAGGTTTTCTCAAGTAATTCTGTTATTTACCATATAAAGTACTTAATAATAATCAGTCAAGTTGTGGAAGACAGTGTAGGTAATAGTACTATACTATAATTTCTCTGCAGATTTATATGCTATGGAAATCAAACCAAGCAGACTGCCATACTTGACAAGAGGTAGAGTAGATGATTCTGCACAAGGTCATTTTGTTTCTAGACAAAGCATTTGTCACAGCTGCAGAACTGTTTGGATGAGAATGGTGTGCAATATATTTTTCATTAAATATTTAAGAAACTAATGAACACTGTGTACTAATTTCTATTAATATTGACTGTACTTGTGACCTTGTTTAGATTACTGCATCTCTTTGTAAGTATCCCCATTTATAGTGTATTCCTCATGAGGATGCAGCAGCCAATGTTTACGATGTGTTTTAAGTCATAAATACTGCTACTACTTTAATGACTCTGAACTTCATGATGTTAAGAGGGCATCGTATCCTTCACATCCTGCTCACCCATCAGGGACAGCAGTAGCCATTTCACAAATAAATGCATCGTTCACATCAATCTTTATACATGCTGCTATTCACTTCTAAATTTCTTTATAAGTCTACGTGATTGCTGTCTGTTTGCTGTCTGTGAGTGCCTAATTTTTTATGGCAATTAAGAAATAATTTACATTCATTTTTTACAAAAATTTTACACTGGAGATAAACAATTTTTGCATGGACTAGTATTTGTCACTCCAAGAGGCTACAGGGTGATTTTTTTTCAGTTATGATTGATTCATATAATTGGAAATTCATCATTTCTAAGACAAACTGCAGAATCCTGTTTATACCTGGGAGCACCATTAAAATGGCATAAAAAAGAATTACATGAGTTTATTTTACGTCTAAGCTCTGGAAGACATTGAAAGCTGCTGTTGGTTTGGGCTTTATTCTGTGCTTCCAGACTAATATACACCACTGATGTATTGATGTACCTCTGTTTCTTATGCTGTATCCTAGAGGAGATCTCTCAAGCACAGTGAAGCAACAGAAGTCTTGAGTAATGGAAAAAGTGTAAATGCTCATGGAAATCCTACATACTGTTGAATCTCAGATTTCCACCTAGGGAAATAAAATCAGACTTTGTCCCAAGCTGACTGGTAACTTCTGTTTGTTTGTTTTGTTGGTTTGTTGTTTTTTGTGGGTTTTTTTGGCCATTCTGGCCTTTCCATGTCAGGACCATGGAAATAGGCAGGAGTTGTCCTAACTCTTAGAGTTGTTCAATATTGCTTTAATTTATATCTTGATGTACAGTCCCTACTCTAATTTGTCTGTGCCTCCATTTCACTGTGTTCTTCTGTTTTGTTTTTTATACTTAAGTTTGACAAGATAATTTTCAGCATGAACATGGGGAACAACTGCTAGGTGTCTGGCATGGCATGAAATGGACTAAGAACTGGATATGGCTACTTGCCTTCACCAGGATGAATTACTGGAAAGAAAAACAAGGAAAATCATTTGTTGGTTGCAAGACCAACTCTGAAGAGACAGGTCTTTTGGTTTTGCTGCCATCTAGCAGAAGATAGACAGTCTAACAAGCACTCACTCATAGGGTCAGAGGAGCTAGCAGATTCCCTAAGTAGGTGGGGAATAACGCTGCCCAAAATGTGAATTTTGCTAGGTGTTAAAAGATATTTGATTTTGGAAGAGCAGTCAGTAGGCTGCTTGTGATTACTTTCCTTAACATGCAAAGACTTCTTCAAGCTGACAGTCATTCACACTGCTTAAGACTTGAGTCAAGCTGCTGCTGCCACGACAGTCCAGTTATGTTGGAAGAAATGTGTAGATAAGAGACAGAAAAGAATTCAAATACATCCTTTAAAGGCAAAATCTCTAAGCAAGAAAGAAGCCCCAGCTCTTCTTCCCACCACACAGCATTTTCAGTCCTGTTATGGTCCTCATGAGAAGCCATGACACAGCTGCACTGTGGAGGTTTGGCAACTGATGGCCATGGCTAGTCACTTGTGTTACCTAAGGATTCTTCTCTGTAGTTTTGTGAGGTGCAATGAGAGAGCAAATGCATTTGTGCATCCCTGTTCTAAATTAGATGAGCCAGTACTCTTACAGGTTCCATGCTGCTGCAGGTGACTCTCTGAGGAAAAATTCACATCCATTAGTCTTTTTAACGCTAAGACCTGGATTTCCTGGAAAGGAAAGCGCTCTTGGTGTGTACAGAACACGTTTAAAAATAATATATAAATAATAACAGTCATCTTGATTTGGGTTTGGTCAGAGTTTATATAAACAAATGTTATTTTCTAAAGCACTCCAAGCAGTTCATTAGTTGAGACTCAGTTTATACCACTTTATTATCTGAATGGTCATGAACAAAGCTTAGTTACATAATGATCATGTTAGGCTTCTAAATGAGTTTTCTTTCCTGCAGTCATTAATCCTCCAGCTTCCCACTTGCCTGCAATCTCATTTTCTCCTGCAGTGTATGTTCCTTTCACAGAGATAGATAACTAGATCTCACGGACAGTCATTTATGGTCTCTGTTCATTAGTTCATAGGCAAAGGAAGCTAAGCAGACTCTACTCGGACTTTTCTTTTGTCCATTGGAAGCTGGACATTTATTATGGTTTTGTTGCTGATGGAAAGTTCAATTGCTAACATAACATAGGCTAGAAATTCACAGAAAGACAAATACTTTATGTTCAGGAGTAACTGAGCTCACATATATTCTCAAGGGATGGAAAAACCTACTAGACATGAGTTGAGATTATTGAGATGTGCCTTTGAGGCTAAAATTCATTATGAGGATGTCGTAGTTTGCTCAAACTAAAGACTGAAAATTGTGCTTAAAGGAAACTGAGATGAGTTAAGATATGGGAATATGCACACGGATCATCCAGATAACTGTAAATCTACCCAGAAGTGGTGTTTGATTGTGTTCATTTCACAATCAAAAATAAGTCCCCTCTTCTGCAAGATCATGTTAGACTGAAATTGTGTTCGTTTGTTTTAAATACAGTAGAAGGTTTACATGCCTTTTTTTTTTTTTTTCTCTTAGTGAATCATATTTTAGTGAAGGTCATTTGTCTGAGGAATATCAGAAGCAATGAGCCCTACACTCAGCTAAGTTTCCGGGCTATTGGTTTTTCCTAGGCCTCATGAATTCAGCACTAAAATGACACTGCGGATCTCTAAATTATCGCTTAGAGGAGAGAGCTTTGAGCCACACCTTCAGAACATTCAGAGCCATGACTCTTGTCGGAGCACAATTTATCAGGGTGTCATTGATCAAGGCCACTGGCTGGGGTGGACTCCACATCAGCACATGAGGATCCACCCTCAGACTGGCACGGTGATGGGCTGGAGAAAGGGAGCTACAGAGTGCAGGTGTTCAAGGCATCATCATGGCCCACCAGGACTGGAGGAGGCCCCTGGGAGGAAGCTCCTTGTGCCATGGGACACTGGAGATACCCGGTTCATGGGAAGGAACTCACCAGCCCTCCTCTTATTCCTCCTTTAATTGGGACCAAAATTAAAGTGTGATTTTATCATACAAACCTTCTACAAACATATATATATTTTTTCATCAAGCCCAGTGAGTCAGAGACAAATGTTTTCTCCACTCAGATGTTCAGCAGTAACCTTCCCTGAAGGGCTCTCTGGAGCTCATATGGTGTTTGCTGCATGGTGACACAGCTGCCTTTTATCTTACATTTAGTGGTCTAAAGATGTACCATGACCAAAGGGCAAAAAATAAGGGATTCTGGCAAGTAGGATTTATACTCCTCAGTAACCACTTGATACTACAAAAGTGTTTGTGCTTTGACTCCAGATTTTATGTGCCCTATCTGTACCGCTAATTCACACCCTACCTATGGTTCTCTTCTTTGGGCTGTTGGGCTGTGACATCCCGCTCCATCCTTTATGGTTAGACTCTGTATGTAATTAAGAAAACAAACATTTGTGCATGCTTAGGTAAAATTAATGACCATAAGCACAAGAGAGGGTAAGAGAATAATTTAAACTTTAAAGCAAAATAACTTTCAAAACATGTCCTCATTATCACCCAAATAGTCTTTATAAGTCCAGTAAGTTTAAATCAAATAGAGTTAAGTTTGTAAAAATAAAAATGTCTCATGTACAGAAACATGCATTTGTCATCCAGACAACACTATTGAGGCAGTACCATTATGACTGAAAAACAGATTAGAATAAACTGATCTTTTTGCAACAACTTACTGGCAGATTTACAATTATTGCAGTCTTTCTGAAGTCTCCTCAGTGCATGTGTTCACGTGGACTGGGAACTCTTACGAACTTCAGTGAGTGGTCAGGTTTTATGCTCATCAAATCCAGGCTGGTTGAATTAAGAATATTTTTGCAGTGATACTTGCAATCCAAATCTTCCCTCTAAAAGCAAAGTTTCTATAAAACTAAATTTCTATCAGTTTCAAAGAAGGTAGAGTTATGTGCCTCCTTTTTTATTATTTTGACTTACTGCTTCTTGCTATATTAAATCACTCGCTGCCCCATAAGCACTTTCTGTGATAATTTACAGCTGGTCTAGTGATTGGAATTGAGCACGTCTATGCCAGCACAATCTTTTTAACTGCAGAATATCATTGGTAATCCTGTGAGTACACGGTAACGTGAATTACGCTTTCAGGTCAGGAAATGTGTTTTTAGACATGTGTCTGTACAAGGTACCAAGATGACTTTTATACATTTTATACAGTAAATGCAGTTAACTAAAGGGGGCCAGAGTTGTGTGTTTATTTTTGTGAAGAGCACATGGTATTGCCCAGGAAAGGACAGTTTGTCCAACCAGCACAGATTTAGTTACTACAGATTTAATAAAATCCAATATTGGATGACAGATTTATATGCCACTGATAAGTGACCAAAAGCAGGAAATACCAAAGTTCCCCAAACCACCAGCATCTGTGTTATAAATGCTTATTTATACTCTAACATACATTAATAGCATTCATTCACTGTTCACTATGTTTTATTCATTCCTTTTAACATGACGTCTGTTTCTAACAGAGGAGGAAAAGTTGGACTTTTATGTCCTCTTTGCAGGATTTTCATTTTCTCACTCACACCACCCATTCTTTGTGTGCAAATAACCAAACGGACGGCTTTGCTTCCAGCAGTGATTTACAGGTTCAGCAGATGTCAGCTAGGCACATTCATGGAACGATGCTACAGGAACTGCAGTTTTTAAGCATGATATTCCCCTCACTGACACTATTTAGCCTGCCATGTGGAGGCTGAAGCTTTGTGGAAACAAATGTCAGCAGCTATTAAGGAATATGCTCACTTGAAATTCCCGAAAGCTAAAACTTTATAAAAACATAAAAAGGGATTTTTAAATACTACAGAAAACATGAGGAATAGCATATTTCTCTCCAAGATGGAAACTGAGAGAACAAAGAGAAATGATTGCGTGTGTTCCCCTGCTGTTGAGATATTCCCACTCTCAGACAATTTATGACTGCTTGGAAAACTACTATTTATGTAGAACCAAAATAAATGTAAGGAAATCTGAACAAAATGCCAAGACAGCATCACGTGTATTATTTAAGCTGATCACCCAGATACTGGAAAAAACACTGTGCTTTTATCATGCATAGATATAGCTTCTTGGATAGCAAGCCAGGATTGCTCAGTCGCTCTGTAATGCTGGGGTCTTGCACGGCAGAGACTAGCACTATCCTTGCGACAGCAGTACCTCTGACAGCGTCTGATACCAAAGACTGAATCAGGTTAGTAGCTGTTAGCCTTTCACAAAGCAGCAGCAGAGTTCACCCCATCCAGTAAAATAAATGCCCAGTGCTCAGGTGATACAGCACATCATAGACCAAAGCCTGAAGAGATATGTGTATCTATAATGGGGGAAAGTAAGGACAGGCACCAGCAGGTTGGCTGGACCCAGAGGCCTGTTTCATTCTTGCAGCTGAGCTAATAGCAGCAGTGCTGTGTTTCTGGGAGAAGATGCTGCATGGAACAGTGGTGACAATTTCCAGAAGTCCAGGCCAATGCAGTGACTTTTTGCGGGGTCCTTCAACACAGCTTTCACATGTAAATAAAAACATTTTGTTTAAAGGAGATTTGAGTCATAAGCATGTTTGGGCCTTATAGTACAACATGACAGATTTCGATATTGAAGGCTAACATCAAGCAGACGTCACCTGGTGAGAATTGTTGTGGGTTTTTTTTTTCATGATACAAAACTGAGGGGATGGCTGAAATTGAGCAAGAAAAGTTTTGTGTTCAGCCTTGCAATTAGTATTTAGTTACAAATCAGCAAGATATTCATATGGAGAAGCTTTGCAGAACTTGAAAAAGTCAGTAATTCTTGACTGAAGGTAGCTTCCCCTTGTCTGTCTGCTGAGATTCCCATTACGGAGGCTCTTTGGTGTCTTTTATAGTGAAAATAAGCCTTTTTTAATGTCTTGTCTGTAGGAGATGTTTGGAATCTGAACCAACTGGAAGTGCACTAAGAACTGTGACAGAATAGTGCTGAATGGACGATGGGGAACACTACTAGCTGTGCTGCTGGAGGCCATACCATTTCTACCTCCACATACTTCTCTTCCTCTATGAAATATCAACCCCTATGTAGTCAAATAGTAGTTTTATAAAGCAGCGGAATTTGCCTGTCTGTTTTAGCTAGAAAGTCAATTTAGCACTTTTCTCAGCTCTTCAGTACAGTGTCTTTGGTATGGATACCAATGTGATTTTCCTGGCCACAGTAGATAAGGCTTTGGGCATGGCAGCAATATGTTCACAGCAATTTTTTGTTAAGCAGATATGCTGCTTAGTTTCATATCAACTGAAATATTTTCTGTGTGTATGGCTCCCATTCCAGGTGTGCATTCCGATAGTTATATTCAGAGGGTATGAACATATAGATACCTTGAATTACACTTGGCTCCAGAAACAAACCACTGTTAAGACAAAATTTCACTGTGATAAAGGAAGTGAAAAAAATACAATGAGATAAAACCTTGCTGCAGGCATTACAAAAATCTTGAAATGAGAAACCTTGGCTTAACTGGTATGTTACCAAGATGTTTTTCTTAGGCATTAATTTTCTCAGCGTTTTCAGATAGATCCATTGTTCTGAATCTGCTTATACAAGTCACTCCTTTTCTCCTCTTTCATTCTACTTTTTCTCCAGAAGTACAAAGTCAAATCCTTTTTAGCTCACTTCTTAGAGGAGCTGTACCTGATTGATTCCTGATGTAACTAAGTAAGCGACTTAAGCACTCACAGATACTTGAACGCCCTCAGTGATGTGAGTGATAGCCTCGCAGAATTGAAGGCCTCAAAAAGCAAAGGTCAAAGAAAGCTCATTTTATAGCTTTGTGCTACGTGTAACAAATTATATCTTCTTGTATTATGTCATAATACATATACTGATGTCTCTTAAGTGAGATTTAATCCAGGTCTCAAGTGGGACTTTTTTTCCTCTGCATATGGTGTGATGGATGTCCACATGAGTGACTCAATCATCCCTAAAATCTCTTGGAATTGCATCATTACTCAACAGGATATTCACTGAAAAATGTGTCCCTTTACAGCAAACCAAAATCGTACTGTTGAGAAAAAGGCTCATAAAATAGGAAGTGATTGTGGTAAGGCTGAACAGTGAACCTATTAAATGAAGAGATTAAAAATGACCTCCACTGTAACGCTGTCAACGGTTTATGGGCTGGTCCGGCCCAGTTCCGTGACCAGCAGGGCGGAGGGATCTGCGGATCCGCGCCTCTGGGAAAGGGGAAGCAGGGGACCCCAAAATACTTGAAAACAACAGCACTGATCTGAGGTGAAACAAATGATTTTACTAAATATAGTATTAGTAAAATACAATGAGAGAGAGAGAGAGAGAGAGAGAGTCTGTTTGAATTGTATAGACCTCACCACAATGCTGGGGTGAGAAGTGCAGTCCAGTTGAGTGACGGAAGTACAGACGGCGAAGCGCAGGCGGCGAAGCGCAGGCGGCGAAGCGCAGATAGCGAAGCGCAGACAGCGAAGAGCAGGCGAAGAAGAAGGATCAGGTGACCTTGCTTGGAGTTATATCCCCTTGCTGACCGCAAAGTCTCCTGGGGAAAAGTAGTTCTTCTCCGACGGACGAACATTCGGCAGATATCAAACCCCACCCCCAATGCATTACATGATGTTATGGTGTGGAATACTGATGACCAAAAATCATAAAACCATGACAAACGCATACAGATATACACAGATATTTGACTCATACTGTAACTCAATGTATTAAGAGCAAGCACAAATAGAAATCAAACTCCTCAAACACAATTCACAAATGTGATTGATCAATGAATTTCTGCTGACAGAGCTCATGAGTTCATCCAAACTAGCAAAAGTTGAATTTTGAAATTCCAGTAAAAATGGTGACAATGTAATAAAAGAGAAAAAAAAGGCCAAAAAAAAAAAAAAAAGAGAGAAAGATTCTTGCCCTTTATCTGTGGAAGCTCCACCATACTGTAAAAAAGATTCAATTAAAATGCGGTAGAAAAGCTTCAGAGAGTAGACTGACACAGATTCATTGGATCCTTTAGAAATAATGCTTTTCTGGAGAAAGTACTAGGTGGGACAGTTCTTTGTTTACCACGGGGGACATGACTGAAAATGTCTCCGATTTTCAGACAAATTTTCTACTGCTTTTTTCAAGAATTGCTGCAATGAGGGTAACTCACCCTCACTGGTGAGTTACTCTGCATTTCCTACTTTTTAGTATTGTTAATTTCTAAATGCCAATGCTGTACAAGAAAGCAGGGATTGTCCCTGTAGCAGTAATATAGTTCTGTGCTCCTTGTAATCCTCATCTCCAAGGATGTGAATGTAACACCCAGGAGACAAGATTCTTTACCCCTCACTTGATTTTTGGGTGGTTCTGTGCTGAGACAGGAATTAGACGTGATGACCCTTGAGGGCCCCTTCCAACTCAGGATGTTCTATGATTCTATAGTTCATACAATGAGCTGTCTTGGAAATCCAGGATGTTGGTCAAGAGGGGTTTCAAACTCAGTTAATATAAACAGGCAGAGACAGCACTGTCTCCAGCTGTTGTACAATGCTTGATGAATGACAAAGTTGTACCAGCTATTACAATCCTGTAAAAGACCAGGTGAATGGTTTCAGGGGGCTGTCATAAAGGAACATCATAGTGCAATATGCAGTAATGGACTACTTGGATTTGCTGATATTGCTCATTCTTTGCATAATTGTTTCCAAACCCATGATCATTTTAAAGTTGCTTCCTATTTCCATGCGTTTTAATGGCTTCTTTTTTGGTTCAGCTGCCATTTAATTCCTGGCTGGCCCTTGTTACTGCAGAGACTTCTAAATTTCTTTCATTATTCTCCTCCACAACATCAGCATCTTGTCCTCCAAAGTGTTTTCAATGTCATTTTTTTCTCTCATATACATTTTCCAGCTGCTGTAAACAAACAACATTGATGGTGAGAAGACAGGAAACAGCTTAGAATGGCTTAAAAATAAGCCCCAACTGAACAGATCTTGAGTATCTTCAGCTGCAGTTGGACAGGTATTCACACTTCTGGTATGGCAATTCTACTACTTCTTTGGTGTCGTGCTGATGGAACTCACACGCAAACTTCCACCAGTTCTAGTAAATGCTAGCTACATTCTGAATCGGTTTGATAGAAAGAAGCTTTAGCCAGATGTGACTAGAAAAAATTCTCCTTGCACACAAGGCCTTCTGTGGGCTGCCATTCAGTGAATGCTAGTGACTGTTGCAGCATTGGCGCTGCTTGTGTAACGGCACATCTCTGGTTGGAAAGGTGTTTAATACAGCTCACTATGCTGCTGGTCACTGATCCTAATATCCACTGTGTGAAGGACGACTGAAAGGAGAATATTCTTTTTACTCCCATCTGGTTTTAGCTAATCTCAGCCAGGCTCTCCTTGGCCAAGGAGAGGACCAAGTCAAGACAAGAATGGTCTTTCTCCTTCGTAATTACAGGCTTTACCCTTTGGTGTAACACAGGAACACTAGTAATGAGAGTGCAGAAATGCCAGAAGCTATACGTGAACACGCAGTCAGCTTACAAGGTGATATGTTAAAGCTGATTCAGGCCTGTACACAATCTCTTTTTCATTATGGAGGTGTAATTAATCACTTTGTCTTATTATCACACAATTGGATTAAACAATCTCTTTAACCTTCCTCTGTATCTTGGAATCTACTTTGGCACAACAGAAGCCAATTTCCTTTGGAAAATGTGATTGAGTTTCAGCATCTGTGTGGAGGTAGCACTGCAGAGAGTTGATTTTAGCTTTTCTATTCATTGCCTAAACTTGAAGAGCATATTAAAGTTTGTCCCTTTCTCTTTAGTAAATCAAGCTGTCCTGCCCTGTAGGCGTTTTGCTGGCTAAGCTGAGGAGCTCAGCTGCATGACTCCCAGGCCAGCTATTTGCTGATAAAAGCAAGAAGAAAGCTAAAAGCAGGGGCCTGCCCTTCCTATCCCCTGGAAGCTGCTTTCCAGCTGAGGCTTTACCTCTGGCCCCAGCTGGGCTACATCACAGCAGGGCAGCAGCCAGGACTGCCCCAGGGCTCATTCCTCTGATTTTGACCTGGCTTGGCCTCAGGCCTTGCTTGTCACTGTGCTAGGTGATCAGTGGCTGTGCCTGACCCCTGGGCCCAGTCCTGACCCTGGCTTGCCCCTCCAGGTCCTGGCTCCTTGTTGCAGAAGGTCCTGCCTCTGAGGGCCTTGTGCTCACACTTGGCTCCCCGTGCAGCAGGAAGCTCTCTGCTCCCTGACACAAGCTGCTGGGACTCACCTAGGTCTGATAATGATGAGATTCCTTGGCCCAGTTCTGAGAAATGTCTGAATGCAGCTCCACCCAAGTTAAAACTGAAGAGTTAATGGGTAATTCTGAGAGTCATCATCTGAAATAGCCCCAAACTCTGGGCTTTAGCCTTGTGTTTCATTTCAACAAGTCAAGATTTATTGTTGTGAGTCCTGCTTTCCTGCTGGTCAGTTCATTCCCCATAAGTTTTGAGCCCACTACTGAATTTCTGGCCCCAGGGGAAAACACGGAGTGAGCTGCCTCTCACCTCTCACCACCTTGGAGAGGTGGTCGTGGCAGGAAACCTGGGGCAAGGTGGGCACTAAGTTACACTAAGGGAAGCTGACCAAGGAGAGAACAGAGGTCAGAGGAACCATGAAAAGGACATAATAGGTTTATTGTAATGAGGGAACCCATAACATCACAAAAATTCACAGGGAGCCAGGTGTCACAGCTGATATTACAAAGCAGAAACACGGTGATACAAGGCAGAGACTTGTGTGCAGGTTGTTCTTGTGTGTGTGTTTGTGTGATTTATGTTCTGTGATGTGAATGGAATAAGGCTTTGCACTACTTTCGGTTTTGACGTCAGACTCCTGCAGGCATCACTTATGAGCCTGTTGTGGTAATCAGGGACCGTGCATTATGGAGGCACTCCTATCAAAACATAGGCCTATACCACTCTCCCAGGTACCACAAACCAGTAACACAGATGTTTGCATACTGTCCAGTATCACAGAATCACAGTATCCACCACTTAAAGCTGCAACAGAAATAAAACAGTCAGTAGCAGTCTCCTCTCCATTTCATTTAATCTATAAATATTTTGAGCTACAAACAGAATCCCACATTGTTGAGTAAGCATTTCAGTGAGTAGCAGGGATGGCCCTACCTGGGTGCAAAATGCACACCACTGCAAGAAGAAGCCAGAATCCACATTTTTGTCCTTCCCTCATGGTAGCTTCTACTTCCTTCACAAATATGCTGTTACAAACACTCCATGGGCAACTGAGCTCAGAAAAATGGGGCATGAAGGGGGAGTGAATCCCATATGCCTCCTGGAAGAGGATAAGGAGCTGCTCTTGATGCAGCTTGAAACCAGACCCAGATAAATTGGCAGCTGTGCTGGGTATGACAGGATGTGCCAGAAGGGTCAGGGATACTGTGATGCACTGATGCAAGCACAACCTGTGATGGCCCTGAGCCTCTGTGTGCTGTGCCAGCTGGGTACCAGAGAGCAGCCAAGGCTGCAAGTGAATGCTTTGAGTCAGAGAGATTTTCCAGCAGCTCTGAGCAAGGGGGAATGACGACGTTATCAGGCACCTGGGAGGAGCAGGCGCTGTGAGCTACTGGTAGTAGAAGCAAAGGCAGAAGAAATTGGGATTTGGAGCTCCTCTAGGAAAGGATTTCCTCTAAGAAAGGCACGCTGTTTCCTCTGCCCTGGCAAAAGAGGGTTTTAGAGGCAGGAGATGGTGCTGAGATAAGGCAATGATGCTGGGTACAATCAGAATTTGCAGAGACAAAGGCAGAGGGCAGGTTGCAGCAGAGAAGCATGACTTGAGCCGGTCTGTTCAAGCTGTCTACAACTTCTAAAATGATTCTGGAGAATGGATCCAAATGTCTCTTCTGCTCAGATGAACTTGAGAGTGTGTGGCCAAGAGCTATGCAAGCATCCTCAGTGCTGCCTCAAAATGTAACAGAACTGGGATTTGTATCCTGCATGAAAGCTCCGCTGCAGCAGTTGCAAATGTGTCATCGGGGAGCTGGGCTAGCCTTCCTGCCTACCTTAATCCATTTAGTCCTTTTTCTGAAAATGCTAAGATAGTTCTATTCTTCCTTTCTTCCTTTCTTTCTTCCTTCCTTTCTTTCATTCTTTTCTATTTTGCCATAGGGTTCTTAAAGAACTCCTTCTAAGCAGCTGCCCACTGACTGATTCCAACATTGCATTTTAGTGGACCTCTATGATTCAGTGGAGCTTCCTAGCAAAGATATCTCAAGGAACAACTGCTTCTTTTCACTTCATCTCAGCTTTTCCTTTTAATTTTGCCAAGAAGAATTCCTCCTTGAAAAAGGGACAGAAGTCTGAACTGATTTTGCACAGAACTGCAAAAACAACTTTCTTATATGCAGAATTATAACCCAGACCAAGATTTCCTGGGCTTTAACAGACTTAAAACATTTATGGACATCTGAGATTTGTTTTGCTCTCCTTAATTAAACTCTCCCCATGCTGCAAAAGGCAAAGGGAGGCTGTGGTCTTGTTTACCTAGCAAAACAAGTGGCAAGGGCTTTGCTACAAAAAAAGAGCTGACAGGCTGGTACTTTCTGTCTCCTGGTTTCTCCAGGAGATAACAACTCATTAGGATCATGCAAGACTTTGCAGCATGCAGTAGCTTGAAGAAATGTCTGGAGAGACTTCAGAACTGGGGGAGGAGGGAGGCTGGCGCCTGAGTGAATCCTTTTATTCTCTGCAGAGACTCCTGGAGCCCAGCCCTAGTTACTCTGGCAAGGCACCGTGTAGTTATCTGATTATAGTAAAATGTATTCACTGATTGCATCTGAAATGTTCTTTCCTCTTTAATTGTATATGCTGGGAAGACTGAAAAAGCTTTTTCTTCCTCGGCCTCTTAAAATAATCTTTTATCTAATGAATCTTGAAGCATTTTTGTGAATGTCTGGTAGACATAATGGGCTCCAATCTATGTGATTTCAGCCTCAAGACACATGAACAGGAGTCTTAAATTAAAAATCAATGTCACGTAACGGTCAGACAGTAAGAGAAGGTCAGCCTAAGACCATTAGGCTCATACTACATGGCTAGTGTGAAATGTGAACGCCCAACTACGGCTGGGTTGAAAAGCCCTATATTATTTTCAAATTGGGGAATGTGTTTGCTCAACTATTTCTTAAGAAATAGCCTACTCAGTAGGGCTGCCCTTCCTCTCTTCAGCTCTATGTCTCTCCCTTTCCCTTTCCTTCTGCACACTATCTACACTTGTTAGGCCTTGTGAGGCCAGGTGATAGGCCTGACTGATTGTAATTGTTGTGGTTTTAGAGAAGTCAAAGACTGATTTGCACAAAGTCATGCAGTACAGGACAAGCAGAAGTAAGCCCAGAACCAGGAGACAGATCCTCCTCCTTTCAAGCCAACACAAATCAAGAGCAAGTGCATTGGAGCCACTGGCATCACGCTGATACTAAGACAGGAAAAGAAGCATTTGACACTGGAGCCTGAAGTAGCTGAAGAGCTGTTGTTCATCAACATTTTCCAAACCTTCCTGTTTCAGCACAGCTAGATAATGACAGTAGCCCATGGAGGCACCTGGTTTATCTCCATCCCTTGCAGCTCCCTCCTCAGGGCTATGCAAGGTGGGTGCTATGTCACAAGCCTCAGTGATGTTGCACTTCCAGAATCAGGAGGAAAGTTACATTTACATATGGAGGAAAATTGGCCTCATTAATCCCCTCTTGACTTCATGCTGTGACCAGAGTTTCAGTGTCTTCTCTATTATGTCCATTAAATTCCCTGTGCATTTCAGGTACAGGAGGATGCTTTTAGCACAAACTAATTGTTACCAGTTAACCAAGATTTTAAAGGGGCGTGGGTTAGGAAGCCACATATTTGTTGGCTATCAGTGAGACACAGGGACTTTATCAGCATTAACAAATTGGCTAGCGAAAGTAAATTGTTTCCTTTTGGACAATTTACTGTTGTGGAATAGAAACTTCATTCTTTCATCTTATTATGAAACAAGTTTCATTCTCCCCTCCCACCTAAATTTGCAATATCATCTATTAAATGAAACTGCTGTCACACTGAATCAGAGATATGGGAAAGGCAGAACCTCTGGCAGCTCACGTTCTCCTGCAGGGTGAAAATGAGGGCTTTATTTATTCAGAAAATGGAGGAATTCCAAGCTCTGACTGAGGCAGATCATGCTGTCCTTTCCCTAGGAGATCCTGTGTTATCAGACTTGGACGTCACGGCATCTTGCAAAGCAGAAATGCAGGTTTTTGCCCACTCAGCAGCAGAATTGCTGCGTGTCCCTAGTGGAGCAGGGAAAGGCCCAAGGATTTTGCAGCTTGATTAAGTGCTGACTGACACCATTAGGTTTCATTTAATCACCCAGGAAGCCTTGGGGAAACCTCCTGAAAAACAGCTGAAATTCTTGTTGTCTTGCTGGTGCAGCCAATTAACTCGGAAAGAACCTGGACACTAATGCTTCTTACCACGGAGATCTCAGAGGATCACAGCCAGCAGAGTGAAGCCCTGCTCTTTGTGCCTAGCTTGTCCCATGCTGTGCAATGCTTGGCCCCTGCAGTGGAAGAGCTCATCATGCAGCTGTTTTGCAGACTTCCCTTTGGCTTTCTGCCCCTGAATGCCACAGCAAACGTGCTCACAAAAGATCTCTGACTTAACCCAATGCTGGCAATCAGCCCCCAGGTAACCTCTAATTTTCCCCAAAACCTATCTTGTTAGATTTTTCCTGTAGCTTTTATTGCTCTGGTTTTCCTACTCCACAAAGACACTTGGGTGCCTCTTCCATATTACTCAAACAAGGGGCAGCTGGGCCCTGGGGCAGGGGTTGATGCCTTCCCCAGATCAAAGCTTCACTTGCTGCCAGCATGTAACACCTTCCAGCACTGTGGGCTGATTTTGGTCTCCCAGCTGGCCCTGGCTGCACAGCTCAGGCCACGGGGCAGTAAGACTTTCATCCACAATGCTACAGCTTTTAATTTTCCCTTTTAACAGAGAGAACTAAACCAGAGGGCATTTAATGTTCCCCTCTAATTATTTTTTACTTCAAACGGGCACACAGATGTGGATGGGAAGTACTTGAAGCTACAGCCCTGAACTTTGCCAAGGCTACAGCCATGGCCTAACAAAAGGGGCCGGAGGAGGGCCTGTTAGCATTCAGCTCATATCTTATCTTATTAATTTATAATCTTTCCTGTCAGTGGAAGGAGAAAGTTAATATTGGTGGAGTCACAGGTCAGAAATAAGCCAAACGATATTGAGCTGCTGAGTTTTCATTTTAAAAAATGACTTCTGAGGAGCTCAGCCAGTCGTAACTCATAGGCATCTTGCAGCCGGGTCTCAGTGACATGAAGTCTCATCTCTTTAATTACTGGGGAAAAGCAACACAGTACTTGGTGAAATCAATAAGGAATTAATCCCTGGTTTTAATGGAGCCCCGAGGTCCTTGGTAGCGGGACAGGCCCCTTGTGGTGCTGATAGCTCCCAAGGACAGTTGCCCACAACCCAGTCCAGTGCCTCACTTCTCCTGGGAAACTTCCACACATAGGCAAGGGCTTGAACCTTTCATGCCAGGAGGCACCAAGGTGACAGGCCCTAGGCACATATCTAGACAACCAACTACAGCTTCTCAACGATGGCAGTCAGACCCAGAACATCTGCCCCATATTACAAGAGCAGAACTTGAGTGGCAGAGCCATGCTCCTAGTCAGCTCCAGGACTTTATTAGCCAGCTTACGTTGCACTGGTCCTTGAGGCTTCAACAGCACTAATTTGAATGCATGGTGGATGGTCATTTATTTTAAAGAATGCTTCCATACTGACATCACAGTCTCAGACTTGTTTTTAGTTCCACTTTTATTCTGTAAAAGTTTAATATTTTGCTAAGAGATAGGATTAAAAGATAATAATCCCAACATTGTGATTGGAGTAAAGCTATAAGCAAACAGCTAAAAAGATTGCTACAGAGCAGGAGAAGCAGAACAGTTATAGGCAGCAATAAAATTAATATCTATATTAAACTAGCAGTGCAAAGATACAAACTGAAAGCAGCTTTACATTAAAAATACCGCTTTTTAAATACAGAAATAGCACCAATTTACAAAAGATAATCAGAAATGTAAACGTGGCAGGTAGATTCAAGTATAAGTTACACACTCACCCTCCCTAACAACTGTTTTGGAACAGAAAGGTTTTACAAACCCTGCAAAACATCATAGGTATGCACGTTTCCTCAGTGTGAGTACAAATTCTGCTTTTCCAAAGCTACTTTCCTGGTGAATTGTTACTAGTTTAATTTACTATTTTGCTTTCAGCAAAGGCAAAGATAGAAAATAAACTCATTCCCTCCTGACAGCCCACCCCTCTACCTTGCCAGTCAGTTGCAAGCAGCACTGTCCCCAGTGTCACCCAAATGCCCCGGTGCTGCTTCTCTATCCATCCCTCCACCTCCTCCAGTGATAATTTTGCAATGACAAAACCAGAACATCACATAAACACCCTCCTGTTCCCAGCCCCAATTTTGCTTTCACAACCGCAACCCATCAAACAGCTTTGATTGTGAGGGAGTTGATCCTCATTTCCAGGTCTGCTGTATTTACAGAAACTCAAAAGTAGATGCAGAAATTGGAAACAGAAGATACGTTTTCAATCCCTGCATTTTCAAGTATGCTATGACACAGACTACAACACAAGGCGAATATCATGATCGTGCTTCAGCTAGAGCCAGTACTTGACCCCAGCACTCCCCTGTGCTGCCAGCTGCTATTTCATTCAAAGGCTGCACCACACTTGAGAGGAAAAGACAAGGTTTGGGAATCGACATCCACGATGTCCACCAGAATCACTGCAGCCTCTTTCCAGCCACAACAGTAACAACTGTATGTTACAGTGGCAGCACCGTGCCCATTTCAAAACTTTTCAAAATGAAATAAATATAAATGGGGGTATAAGAAGAAATAATTCAGAAGCAAAAATTGTAAACTTTCACAATTGTAGTGTGATTAAAAAAAAAAAAAAACAACACAAGAAAAAACAACTTTAAATGTAGCAGTCTGAAGATTTCTTCTTATAATCCCTGAAATTTCCTATGATAATTCCACTGTAGAGATTTCCCTTCAATGAGGGCTAACCAGCTCTCCTTACAAGGCTGTTATTTGTTTATTCTAAGATAAGGCCACATTGACTCAATTCCCAGTTTTGGCAAAGATTTTTCTTAAATTCTTTTTTCGTAATACATTTTGTTATAAAAATAAAAATCCTCATCAAATTCCAAACTCCCACATAAAATCCTAGCCTCCCTTGACCAAGCAGCACACCAGCCTATCTACCATCGAACACCAGTACCAATCAAAGCAAAGTTACTAATTGTGAGGGAAGAGCTGATGATGTTGGCCCTGTGTTTGCTAAAAATCCAGAGTAAAATCAGTCAACAGCGATGCATTCTGTCATTTAAAAAGGAAACTGCACAAGTTTCATGGCAGCTATACCAGTAAAGAACATACCCAACCATAAGAGTATTAACCCTTAAAATTATGTCCTATATTATTAATAGCACCATTCATTATTTGAGGACCCTGAATGTTAAGTGTTACACATGCCCTTTTCTTCTCCTTATCTTCTCATAAGGAACACAAGTAATTTTTTACTTCCAAAATTTGACTCCCATTCTTTTTCAGCTTCTTTTGTGGTTTTGAAGGTATGTGCCAAATGATAAAATCTCCCTCATCTTCCAAGTACATTCAAACACTATTAACTAGTTACAAAATTCCCACAGATGAACAGATAGGCACTTAAAATCCACTTAAGGGGTACAGATTGAAGTAAACCTCTAAGAAGGCACTTAAGGAGACTCAGGTTAAAGTGGATCTCATACTGTGTTTACCAACTTACCACTGTCCCTTAGTCATAAAGTCCAGAACACATATCGCATGGGAAACGAAATCTTAGCACAGCTCTCCCAGTGACATGACACTCTCAAATGACTTTGTCAAACTTTTTTTTCCCAAGAATCAGGTTCTGTATTCTTCACATCTTTGTACCTTTTGCTCAGATTAGGAGAAAGAAACCCAAGGAATAACACAGTTCATTGACATAACTATAAAAATGTTAACATTCACAGTTATTTTGGTCTTAATATTTTTCAAATGTATACATTCAATTATATGGTGTTGTTATTCGTTTTCCTAACCACAAGTGCTGGGCAAATTGTACAACAATTGACTGACATTCAAGTAATCCCACCCTGAGAAAATCTGTTACTCTGAAGCTCCCACTCTAATGTACCAAATAAATAGCAAGAGGCTGTACTGCGGCGACAGGGTTTGGCAGATTGTTTTAGCTCATCAATTTCACCACAGCTTTACTCAGGGTAAGCAGACATGTTAAAAAATTGCTTACCCCAGATAAGTGCTAGATGTCTCACTTAAAACCACAAGCAAAGAACCCGTGGGGATTCCAAGGAGATCTCTTTACATCTCCTCACATTGATAAAGAGTTTTCCAGATTAAAACCACAAATAAAATTTGATGCCCACAAGGTTACGTGAACTACAGCATCTGAATTCAGATCAGTATTGAAGGAACAATTAAGTAAAAGGTTTTCACTACCAAGTCTGATTTGTGGAGAAGGTTAACAGAACTGGTGGGTGAATGGATAGTGGGGAAGCATGCCAAAAGGGATGACATGTCAACACGCTCTTCTTGTCAGATTAAGAGCTTGTTCTCTTGTAACAAATACTGTGTCCTAGGACAATCTGCCCAACCTTTGCAATGCATGGAGTTAGTCAGTGCTGGTACTAGAGATTTCTAGTCTTCTCTGCACAGAGCTGGCATTTCTGGTCTGGTTGCCTTCACTTTTTTTCCATGCACCAGGATCTCCAAGACTTCCAGGAGTTTTGAAGAATGCCTCGTGACGTGCAGGACGAACGCTCTTGGGAGTGACAGGAGTCGATGAAGGCTATTTGTGAAACAGAACCAAGGGAATTCAGTAGTTTTTTTTTAATCAAAGTCTACATGCAAGCATGCCTACAAGCTCTCTTCAGTTTGCAAGAAGCCCAGCATCCTGTGCTACTACAGGGAACCATGTCACACAATACATTCAGGAGCTCCACATGAAAAGCTCTGGGCTATCTGCCAGTACGTCACTGCTGGGAAACTGAAAACCTTTATCTCATTTCCAACTTAAGTATATTCACCACTAGTTTGTACTCTTTCATTCTTATGCCAGTCTTGTCCTCTAGCTCAAATGGCTTTTTCCCCTCCTTAATATTTTAGTCAATTCTGTTATTTGCTAACAACAAAACAGATCTAAAATTAGTCTACTAAACCCAGGCCTCTTCTGCTGTAAGCGCCACTCTAATGCTGGTATCTGTAAACAGGTTGACTCTATTACATCCTTTTTGTAAAGCTTGAACAAAATTAACATAAAGTAACATTCATAAAGCTTCCATTTGTCTCTTTTTTATATGGTAGGAAAACACATCACAGACTAAAAAAATGTAAGCTGAAGCAGTGCCAAAACATCACTGTGAATAGTTGTGCACAGCTAACAAAGTGTGACACGACTATTTTATCTCATTAGTTGTACTTCAGATTAATGAGTCCTTCATTTGTGTATTTCTCATTTATATATTAAAAAAATCCCCTACTATGGTAAATTCTCAAAAATATTTGTTGATCTTTAAGAAAGATCAAGTGGATATTACTCAGTTCTGTCAGATGTTGCCACTAAGCTTCCTTTACTTAGTGAGCAGAGATTAGAATGGGGCTGAGGAGGTAACCCAGAACATTACCACCTGTTCTGGACATTTGATTCTGTAATGATGACAAACAATCCTCCCATCTTCCTAATGTGTTTCTGCAGCTCCTGTATGATACGCTTAGAATGCTAGAATCAAACAGGGAAGAAACAAAAAAAAAAAAACAAAAAAAAAAACAACCCAAAGCACTCAGATCTCTGGGAAAACAAGCCCAAAAAAACCTCATTTTTCTTCCTCTGTTCACGTCAGACTTCTAAGATCCTAAAATTCTTGTAAGAATTGGAAACTCACCACTTCACCACTCAGCATGAGATACCTTACACTGGGCTATGTGTTTAACCAAAGACTGTCCCAAGCTCTCCCACCATGACAGATGGACATGTGAATTATGTGGATGACACCACCTCCCAGCCTGCCAACTTGCTGCTCTGGCGCCCAGGCACCAGCCTGCAGCACAAGCTGCCTTCAGTCCCACTGAGTTGGAACTGCATTTTCACTGTCATTCAGTCACCTTTGATGCTTACCTGCTGCAGTTTCAGAAGGGTGACTGGATGCCCCACACACACAGGGGAATCCAGTTTAACAGCACTGCAGGACCTTGCGAGCACAGGTCTCGGATGTGCAGCAGGGTGAGCAGTTTGCTGGGGATCCACTGATGGTGAGGGTGAGGCATTTGGAGTAACCACTGCCGTGGTGCCTATGAAAACAGGCGCTGTCGATGCCAGGCCAGGCATGCTGATATTCATGGAGGCAGCAGCTGAGGAGCCATTGGGAACTGGAGAGAGACGGCTGGGAATTGCAGGTGAACAGACGAGAGGAAAGGAAGCCAAGGCTGCTGATGGCACCATGACACAGGGGACGCTCAGAGAAGGTAACTGGCTTGCAGCCAGCCCGATGGCACCGGGAGCTTGGTTTGCAGAGAACAGGAAATTAAAACTGCTTAGTCCTAAACAAATGGGAAAAACACCAAGGCATTAATACAGCTGACAAATTGGAATTAAGCTAACATAACTTCATATAGAACAGGAGGGACAAGAAAGAAGGAGAGATAGGCTGGCCAGGAAGAAACAAAACTGTGGCTGTTAAGCCAGGCTCTTTTTTCCTACATTCCCCCATGTCCCCCCCTGCTGCCTGTTCATTTTCTCTACATCTGTTCACTTCATTCATACTAAGTACCAACTGCACCTTCCTATGTTCTGCTTCTAACTTGAGTAACAAGCAACAGCTTAGCTAAACAAACTCTTTACGTTAACAAGAACCCCATTCTCTGCTATGTCAAAGTATATACACTGTGTTTTAGCAAGAAAAAATACAATTAGAAAACATCTAGATATACCCCAAAGATGCTCATTTTCCTTAAAACTGCTGAAATATCATTTTGAAAAAGAAGCTGGTTCCCACTTTGTTTGACCTTTCAAAATTCCAAGATCAACATTTTCCAACCAAGCATCTCTATTCTACAAGTTGCTCCAGAAAAGTGAAAGTCCACCGGCCCCATTCTATGCCACAAGGGAATCAAATATTAAAGCAGTAGTCACGAAAATCTCACGTGTGCTGCTCCCAAAAATTAGTCTTTGTCACTGTGCAAGCACAGATGCAAACAAGGATGGAACATGAAATCCTACTGTATTTGCAGATGCTTCCTCCCTCCTGCTGTGTCCATGGACGCTCCCAGCAAACAATTCAGTTTGTGTGGCACAATCCCATTGAGGCATAAGACAAGGAAGTGCAAAGCTTGCAGATGACTGAGTTCACCCTTAGGGAAATGCTGCTGCACTATTCCAGCCACCTTACTGACAAATCTAGACTTCCAGCTACCCTCAGTTTTGAATGTCAGATAGGTGTCTTACTTTGCTGCATGTAATTCAAGCATGCAAAATGCATGCTATTTATTTCTAGTAACATTTAAGTGCCAAAAAAACCCAAAAGCCTCCATTTTCAGAGAAGCAACAATTCACATGGAAGTTAGAGTTATTAAACTACTACAGAGAGCTGCTGACACTTCTTGTGCCAACTATAGACTTCCTGACCTATCTGTAGGTCTCCCTCTTTGAATGCCTCAGTGAACAAATGGAAAGGTTTGAGTGCCTCTAGATCTCACATCTGCCCTTACCAGCAGCAGGCTGAACATAAAGATACTGCGGTACAAAAGGCTGATTGGTGTTTTCTTTAGAGATGTGATCTTTTCCTGGAAAAGGTTCATCAGGGTCTTTATTCTGAGACCATTTTTCTTGCTCCTGAGAATCCAAAGGCTTGGTAGACTTTTTGTCTGCAGTCTCTGGAGCAGCAGGACTTGAGAGGTCAAGATGAAAAGCTTCTAGATGTACAGCAGATGCACAGCCACTTCCTGGAGCAGTGTCTGCCTTAGGCAACTCAACAGGCTTCTAAGCAAAAACAAGAGAGGTAATGAGGAGTCCAAACTGAAGAGCGGTATGATACTCAGACACCTTCCTCAGCTAGAGAATAAAACATGTATCTGTTTCAAATTCATATTCAAACATTGGTACAGGGCCTGACCTCTATTTTCAGTAGTTAAGAGAGCTGAGAAATAGATGCACTTCACTTTCACCATTATCTGCTCTCTCACTAATTTGCTGTGGGCAATACAGAGTGTATTACCATTGTATACTGAGTCTGGAGATTAGGGAGAAAGTACAAATCATACTTTCTGTGGCTCAGTGGAGTAAGCAATCCTGCTGCTGTCTGGGAAAGCCTATGTGAAGAATGGAGAATGAGAAGTAATAGTCACATTGATTTCTTCCCCCCCAGCAGCTTGTTCTGTTAAAGACAATGATTCCAAAGGACAGCTGATCATCACTTCGCAATGCAAAGCAATCACAGTCCGTTTTCTGCTAATACTGCAAAATCATCTCCTAGTAAATGCCTATACTTCCTGACACAGCAGCCACATAATTGTATCAAGATGCTAATTTGTACCCATAACAAGAGAGATATTTCTAATAACACTATACTGGGAAAAAGTTCTCTGCGCCAATAGGAAGCTTAACTGATAAAGAAATTCATTTCTTTACCTTGGGTACTACAAGTGAGATAGGGACATCACTCTGTTCGACAGTCTGCTTTTTAGCAGCTGGTTCTTCATCATCAGTAGGAGCAGAGGGTGATGTGCACCTGTGGGAGCTGCGTTTGTGGCAATTAGCTGGAGGTACAGCACCCTGGGCTTCCGGGGGCAAGGCCTTCTCCTCTGTGCTCCCACCCTCCCTTGAGAGATTCTCCTGAAGACCACCGCACAGCATAAAAAAGGATGATGAGGGGAAACACAGGAAGGGTTGGCTGGGGAGTAAGGGAGGTTTTCCATTCTCTGTCTTGGAGGCTGCTGCACTGGAAGGATGCAGAGCTTGGCTGCTGACCCCTTTTGGCAGCAAAAGGCTTGGCATATCTGCCTGGACCACAGGGAAAACTGCCTGAGATAAAGGGTTAGCACAAAAATCAGAGTCCCCAGGAACTGGAAGAAGGGAGAGAGGTGAGGTTACACTTGGGTTCCTTGCTGCATTGAGTACTGCTTCTGTGGTACAAGCTTTGCTCCTAAAGACAAAATAAAACAAAAAACAAAACACTTAGTACGAAAGTAAACCTGTGTTTTATCCTTACAAGCTACTACATGCCATTCTTGGGCATAAACATGGAAAATTCATGAAAAAACTCCACTTATTTTACACAGTTTACCAGGAGGGTCACTTTTTATTATATCAAATTATAGGGAAGCAGACTCATCAATTGTTTGGCAGAATAATAATGCTTTCAGCTGCACTTGACTGGAGTAGAAAAGGCCATAGGGAGCTACGCCTGGCATCCAGACATGAATTCAAATCGGGATAGATATAGAGAAGACCCACTAATATGACAAGAGAGGTTTTCCATGGAATTGTGATTTGCTCAGCCTAAATAACATGAAAAAGGAGGCAGTAAAGCCCTGTATGAACACACCTGAGATAAAGAAGTACTAATGAAGCAAAGGGACACAATGGAACAAACATAGATACATACATGTTGGCTGTGTATAAGCTCAAGTAGTTAAACAAAGAAAACTTTTAATTAACACAGCAGTAAAATTAGATTGTGATTTGACAGCATAGTAAGGGGAGCAAATAAACAAAGGAGTTTGAGGTGCAAAAGCTTATATCCTTGATTGGTTCTACATTAAGGCTTTCTGCATGTTAAAATGATTCTCCTGAAAAACTACCAAACAAACAAAATCACCAAACACACAAGCAATACTGAGTTTCACATGGCAAACACCAAGCTGAAACAAGACCAGAGTTTTTAAACACCATCTTACCTAGCATCTTCCTCTATCTTCTGCCTGCAGACAGATGCTAGATTTATCGTTTTTGAGCAATATTCATCTGAATTCACAATGCAACCTGAAAAAACAAAGGAACATTCAGTTAATAAGAGGCAGGTTTACTAAGTGTATTTTGATACTGGCCATATAAAATACTGGCTATGGTGTTTCTTCCCTGGCACATTTTTATAATGTCTACTGATCACCTAAAGCCAGAACCTGCAAGATACTTAGAACTCTCAGTCCCACTCAGGAGGTGCTTGAAAACATCATTTCCTGTAACAGGGACCTGTGAAAGGCCCTGTAACTGGGGCTCATATTTAAGAGCTATCTGTTAGAGTGTTACAATATAGTGGAATTTACTAAGAACCATAAATTAAAGCAATCATTTGAGTCGAAATAATCCTTCTATATCTATACCACACTTTAACAGAAGAAGCCACACTATAGTTGCAATTGATGAAGAACATAAACACCAGAAAACAAGCTGCTGATTCAAGGCAGTGTTGCCCAAACCCAGCTCATTTAATTTTAGACACATGCCTGGAAGATCCAAAATACGAGTGGAAATACTGACATCTATCTAAGGTAATGCAGGACTAGGGGAAATGGATCCAAGTTGAAGGAGGAAAGATTTAGGTTGGATTTTAGGGGGAAGTTCTTTACAAGGAGAGTGGTTAGGCCCTGGAACGGGCTGCCCAGGGAGGCTGTGGATGCCCCGTCCTTGGACGTGTTTAAGGCCAGGTTGGACGGGGTCCTGGGCAACCTGATCTAAATGTGTATGTTTGGTGACCCTGCTAGGCAGGGAGGTTGGAACTACATGATCCTTGAGGTCCCTTCCAACCCGGGTGATTCTGTGATTCTGTAATTCACATATATTCACATATACTTTATTAGGCTGTTTCACTTGGTCAACTGCCTTAATGAGTGGGCTTAGATTTGGGCTGATCCAGTAGCACACGAACAAATACACTTCCTTAGAAGTTACCTTGTCTCTCTCGATTTGGGCTGCTGGGCTCAGAGCTGACTTTCCTTTTGGTACCTTCACAGGGCTGTGCACTGTTAAATGAAGCATGACGTGTGAACCTCTGTTTTCCCGTAGCACAGATCTGATATGGGGCACGGGCTCCTCTTCGTGCCTCTGCTGGAGGACCAGATGTTGGGCAGTGCCCTCTTGGCTCACCTGAAGGAATACAGTTTTGTACAAGTCACTCAAAGAACACAGCTCGTTATTTAGACTTTTGCCATGTAACTAAAATTGGCCATAGGAGAAGAGGTAACCTCTATGCCATCCCAAGCCCCATGGCACTAAGTATATCATAGTTGAGTAAGCGTGGGTAAACAAGACAATGGCTTTCCTCTTTTCAGTTCCAAGGTAGCTGCAAGAAGCAGCTACCTTCCAGCATGTATAGCCAGCAAGAAAAAGGGGACAGACTAAGGTACCATTAACGTTTACAACCATGTATGCTTTACTTTTACCTGCTCATAGCACCAGCCTGACACATAGAAAATACAGTAGCACAAGGCCTTCCTTCACACTTGCTTCTAGACAAGAATCAGCAGCTTACAAGAGCTCAGGTCAATCCTCTCTGTTACAGACCTCTTCATGGGGAAATACAAGGCAAGTTCCCTTACCAAGAAAACAACTAATTACCAAGTTATGATAGAAAATACTGAGGTGTTGTAATCCCTAAGACTCACAGAACCACATCTGGAGATGTAGGCATAATCTTCTATTGTTCTACAATTCATCTAGTTAATTATCATTAGATAAGCTTGGTGAAGACAAATTTTGAGCTGGTAAGTGGTTGATAACCACACAATGGTTAATGAATGTCAAGTCATTCTTCACATGCAGAAAACAACCTTTTATAATCTGGAAACAAATGTCAAAAGAAAAGTGGAGAGAGCTACACAATTTACCAGTCTTGCCAGGGAAGTCCACAGGCCCAATCCATTTGAAAGCTGGCTTGCGGCCTCGTTCCTCTGTGACATGAACTTTCTTTATCAAGCATAGGCTGGTAAGAACATTGGCGATATCATACAGCCTTCGTACCTTTGCTAAGAGGAAAGAACAAAAATAGTCAAGACAGTCACATTTGCAATGCATACAGTATGTATTTATGTAGTTATTTCATTCCAGAGTATCATCACCGATTTCACAGGTGAAACAAGTAAAATCAAACTGGGATGGACTCTAGAAACCCCTCTAAAGGCTGCCATGCCAGTTCCCACTTCCACCTGCTTGTCATCACTCATTTTATTTTAGCTGAGCATCCAGCCTACCTCATTTTGATGGAAATGATTTAGGGAGTGATTACATCATTGGATGACCAGAAAAGGCAGCAACTTCAATAAAGGGAAAAAGCAACACATAAAGAAACTTGTGCACAGTTGATTGTATATTCACAATCTCAAAAACAAAACACTCCTAGAAAAAAATCTCTGAGACTCCAATAAATAACATTTCTGAGCTGGATACAGTACACATATCCACTGCTCACCTAAAATTCTTTCATTTCTCCTGGCATCTGAAATAGCATTTTAAGACTGAATTAGTGATACATCATTTTGAAAATGCAAAATGATTTGCTAATGCTGTTTTTGTCAAGTTATCCGAGAGATCTAAGTACCAAACTCCACTAACTGGAAACAAAACTATGCTATCTAGCTGTGAAAGACTTCTGGGGTGAAAAGGAGAAGTAACAAACTTCTGCAGAGAAAACACGAACACCATTCAATTCAACACATTTCATTTCAGTAAGTCTTGAAACACATCATTCAGAAAGGAAGAGGAAATAAGGTATAAAGAATTAAACCCAGAAACCCAATTTTCCCATATTGTGAAGCTAAAACTTTAAGATGATTATTAAATTGATGCTTCTCACTCCAAGGTCTATTTACAGAAACTACTGTTTCCAGTCAATAGAACCCAAACTATATTTTGGCAAAAGATTCCTGACCTGTTCTTGCTGTTACCTACTGGTGTCAATCCAAACATGCCCCTTTTCCTAACTCACTATCTGATCTGTCTCTCAACAGCCAGCTTACTTTTAAACTTGCTGTAGTCCACCGTATCCTGGTTTTCTTCTATCAATATCTTCGCTGCGATGTCCAGAGTGACTATCTTGGTCTTGGAGACAAGGAACAGCATGACAAACTTTTGGCTCATAATCCGCAAGGACTTGTCCTTTCTGCTGTTTGCAGATGCTGTGTTACAAATAACACCCAAGCCTCTTAGCATATGTCATCCATCACAGCCAGAAAACTAATAAGTAGGTTTCTCACACATAAAAGGAGTAAAGTATTTTCTTGTCTGGAAGCAGAAATCTTTTGAAAGGCAGAAAATAACTGAATAACGCAGACAGAAGCCTCTCTTCAAAAGACAATACAAATTAAAGCTTACAGAAATAGCCTTTAGAAAGACAGATTCCAAAGCTGATTCTCCACTGTATTACACAGTTCTGTGCAATTATCATTTCAATGCACTTCAGAACTTAAGCACTACGCATTATAAGGAGAACGTGTAAATACTGGACAAATGGAATATGGCACCTTCTGTCAAAACAATGCCTTTATTGCCAGGTATGGGTGGGGAAAAAAGGACTGGTGCATCTTGCAGAGGTTCCTGCCAGCCCAACGAGAAAAGGTTGACATTTGATTGTAGGCTGTCCTGACACCAATGCTAGGGGTAGGACAGGAGGATGAATTCAGTCACCTACACAGTGAAGTCAGCATCCTTTTGTAAAAAGTAACTTTTTACCATTTAATTTAGAAGAATAGCAAGGGAAAAGGTCACACAGTAAGCAGGAGAAAGAGACCTATATCTGTATCTCACATCGAAGCACTAGTTATCTTACCGGATGTGCAATCTGGTTCTGCAAAGTCAAGTAATGCTCTGTCTTGTGAGTCTGCCACCGCTTCCTTTTTCTGCTCTCCAGATTTGTACTCTGTGTCCTGTTCCTTGTACTGGGAGGTCACTAGCTCTCCATACTGCAGCTCCCCTGCTTCCTGAAGCGTTTTCAGAGTCTGACTTAGGTTGTGCCGCCCGTGCCAACAGTACTGGTTCTTGGCCACACGGCTAACCAAGTGCAATGACTCCAGCACATTCACTATATCATAAATCCGTCTCCTCCCGACTCCTGTTTTAAGAGGGGAAAATGAAAGAGACATTGATGCTTGTTTTAACATGCTCTTCAGCAGAAGCAGAACAAAGAACTGGCTGTTCTCGACACTGAGTATTCACAAAGCATCTTTCACTTGTTCTCCTGAACATATTACATTAGACCCACCCAAATGTGCAAAATCAAAACCTATGCATGACTGTGGTATGATGCTTTCTGTCTGTTCAGCAGATACAAACCCAACCATAGCTTCATCTTGAACCACTGACACTTACATGAACTAGCTGCAGATTGTCCAGCTTCACTCAGACTTAACTATACTGTCCTAAGGTTTGCAGAGCACTTTGGCCCTTCTTTTCAGAGTGTTCTTTTCAGGAGTTTAGGCATGGACCTGCCTAAAAGCATGTGTGTCAGGAAGGGCAGGAAAGGGTCTAAGCCCAGCACTGACACAGGGTAGATATAAAATCTTACACCTGCAGTGGAAACAAGTCCTCGGCGAAAACCAGGTCTGCACCATTGGGAAATCTACAAAGTAACACCCATTAGAGTTCAGCAAAGCTGGGGACTGTATATGAAAAGGCTGCTGGCTCCACTTGCTATCCCAGGTACTGCCCTCCAGTGCTGTTTGAAGCATGGTGGTAGGTATGACACAGTGTACAATACACTATTGGCAGCAGGTGCACCTGAAATCCCATAACTGTTAGCATTAGCTGAGCAGAACACGTGCTAGCCAAAGGCAAAGGTTTTGAAAGACTTCTCTGCAGAAGGCAAGGCCTTGATGCATCTGATGCATCTGTTTACCCATCTGCATGATATGGATAACACAACTTCAAATGGATGTTAAAACAAACAATTCATTAATATTTCCAAGAGTACAGGCATCTTGGAGTGAAAGATACTCCAGATAAGAGTTTGATAAGAGATAAAATTTTGGTGCCCATCATACACCAGAAGCAAAATTTCTTGTCTTGAGGAAGGCAAGGCAACACCACTCCCAACATGAGTAAAGCACTACTCCTGTGCAGCTACACAAAGTTAGAAAATCAGAGTTATGGGCAAATATATAAGGGAATATCTGCCACATTTAGAAGAATAATTCCTTTAAGTAGTAATTTATTTCACTGTTTACTTGATGTGAGTTCTCTCTTATTTCCACTTCCCATTGCAAAGGTACCAAAATGAACTTTTTTACTAGTCTCAGAGAACACTGCTCAAGGATCTTCCTACCATTCACAAAGGATATCATTTTTCCGTCCCCTTTCCTTTCAAAACAGATGCATTTCATTCTTGCTACCTCTTTTCTGTTACACAGCCACATTCTAAACTGAGGTAATTTATTTAAAGATGACTTTGTACAGTCCTTCCTATTTAAGAGACAACCTCTCCAACAGATCTGCATCCTTTCATTACTGGTGTGATTTGAGTCCTCTCTCCCAAGTTCTATTACCTTTCTCAAAAAATTTCATTAATTTTTACTTAAGACCAAACCTGAAAACAAGACCCAGAAAACAGACTATTTGATGCAGTCTCACTACCTCAGTACAACACACTTCCTCACTCCACTTTTGCAGGTCTCCTGGCAACCTGTCCTCACCAGACAATATTTAAAGCTAAGATAACTGACAAACAACGGATGGTATGTCAGGTATGTACTTAAGTTATGAAGTACCGATTCCCCAATTAATTTCCTACACCTACTTGTTTGCAACTGTAAGGCTGCCCTGTGTGATCATTCACCCCATTTTTGCAGGTATACTTACCAAGAATTGAAGCCACTTCATCCAAAGAAATTGTAGTTTTTTCTGTTGACAATGGATAACTTGGATAGCGAGCTAGAAACTTCCGGCACAAGAGTCCTAAGCTTTTCTGTTTTCTGCTGGGCCTTTGCTTTTCAAATTCATCAACCGTGCCATCATCTACCATATCATACTGTTAAAATACAAACATTAAGCCTTTAGTGCAGGTGTTCAGAAATAAGGCATAGTCAAGGAAGGTATATTTCAGACGACAGCAATATTCAGACTTTCTAATGTGAGCTTCTTGCAAGAGCAAAGCACTTGGGTGACACACATCTGCTTGCATGCTCTTTAATCCAACACACAAGACCTGTAATGAAAAACTCTTACCTGCAAATTCATGCAATAATGTTGTGCATAAACAAACAAAACATAAGAAACTCTAAACTAGCAGATAAGAACTTAGAAGGAACAATTCTGTTTGAGAGAGGAAGAGAAATATTTTCTTTAACACCTCTGGATCTAATAAATCCATAAAAGATGAACAAACCATCAAACAGCTCCTGTGAAACCACTTTCAGGAGATATTACTGCCCTTCACAGCAGTTAACTTGAAGGAACTGGGCTGGCTGGCGTGGGGAAGAAGGGCAAATATGATACCAAGAGGCTATAAAAGGCACTACCCAGCTTTAAACTTAGTTACGCTGTTAGTTTAAGGGAACTTTGTAGGCTGGTGTGAACTGGCAGCTTTTCTTCTAATACAGTTTGGAAAATAGCTTCAGGAGAACTTAAATGTGATGGTTTCACCGCTGTAAGCTCTACTTCTTCCACTGTCCTCACAGATCAATTCATCTTCAGGTTCCTGAGTGGTCCCAAGTCAGTCACTGGTAAGAGAGCTACCTTCAGTCTTTGAAATTCACACTGGTCAAGTAGTGCTGTACTCGCAACTGCCCTTGGAAATGTTTTGAAATACTGTGATTTCCTATAGAAGAGCCAAGGACTAATGCTCAGTTAAAAGAAGGTCTCAGCTGTGACTAAACATATTCTGAGTCTTACCTGTAACGAGTCAGGTATGTCATTCTGCTCACTGTTTTCTATAGGCCTGAAGAGCTCTTTCTTCTTTTCCCTGTCCCTCATATCAGGGCTAGCAGCACTAATGAGCATCTTCAGGTTAGCAGTGGGGGTCCAAGGGTCAGCCTGAGGTCTGTCAATGAGCTTAACAGGTGTCATTGGGTTTCTGTCCGGGGTGCAGCCCTTCTGCTTTGATAAGTCAACTGGATCGTTCTTAATGGGAGTCTTTGGGGCCATCCTGGATCGATCAAGTATATTTTCCTATTAAAAAAGGAAAGACAACAGTTTGACAATCAATTTCATTTGCTCTTACGAAGGTAATCTTAGGTGAGTCATGCCTTGGCACTCACCACTGTATTTAGTGCAGTTCTTCTGCATTCACTGGAAGCAGTGAAATATTCTGTGCGATAGTATACAAGACACAACCCTGAATTACAGAAACTGAGGTCAAGCAGTCAAACTTGGCCTATGCTTTTAAGTTCCATTATTACAAGACAGCATTGCCCATGAACATAAATAACCAGATTGGATTGAAAGAATGCATTGGTCACATTACACTTGAAACGAAAATACGAGGTTCTGCTTGAAAAGTCTCCAATGAAAAGCCATGCTGGGAACGCAGCTTGGGCTGTCAGGAACATAACACTGAAATGAACTTCACATGCAAGGGGACCAAGCTTTACATCCATTCTATCCGCTGCTCAGAACTACAAAGAACTCAATAACCACATTCCTTGACCACAGCTGGGAGCTGCCAGAAGGAAAAGTCTAAGGTGTAAGCTGATTTTCATCATTCCTTGAATGAAGCGAAGCTCAATTCCCTCCAGTCTCTAGCTGCAACCCAACCTTCTCTCATCTTCAGGGCCAGACTCCTTATCTCTGCCCTTACTGTGAGAACCCCCACTGCTGACCAATAACTAGCTGAAAGGAATTCATTCCAGAAAGCATCAGTGGCACGGAGAGACCAGCTTCTGAGCTACAGAAGACAGTGTTTCACTGCAGCCTGTGGATGCAAGCAGGTCACAAAGGCTGAAGGAATGAGAATCTACATTTCCGCTTAATTGTGTTTCAAAATGAGTTGAATTTTAAAAGCTCATTTAGATTGAATTTTTTTTTTTTTTTTTTTTTTTTTACTATAAGGGTGGGGAAGCACACTGCAAAAAGGTCGCCCAGAGAGGTGGCAGAAGCCCTGGAAGAAACACTCAAGGCCAGGTTGGATGGGGCTCTGAACAGTGTGATGTGTCCCAGTTCACTGCAGGGGAGTTGGACTAGATGGCCTTTAACGGTCTCTTCCAACTCAAAGGATTAAATGATTCTAATAACTTGTTCAAGTTTTGCTGTTTATCAGGTACAGTTCAGCTATCACTAGCAAGGTGACTCCAAATACCACTTCATGAAGTCCAATCCAGCCAGAAAACGCAACTAAAGCTGGCTTTTACCAGGAGCAGCTCTGCAACATTCAGTGTGAGGATCAATCTGGCCCATCAAAAGCACTGCGTTCTGAGCAACGATAGGGAATATTTGTGCGTACATTTATCTATGAATATCCCACAATGAGATAATAAGTATCTCCTTTTCCAGTTAACAGCAGCCAGCTGTAACTGTGACAAATAGGGGTGAATTTAGAGGCGACAGTGCTTCTTGGACTACATACTTACATAGAGCTGGCACTCAGTATGTTCTTGCAAGTTCCCATCTGGCAACAAATCAACACTTTGCAGCAGAGGAAGTCCCTTTCCCCTCATGTTTCTGTTCACCATGACTGGTGCCAGCAGGACTGCAGTGAGGGCCACCGGAGAACCCGCGATTCCCCTACCTCAAACATCCGTCCTTGTGCAGATATTGCAAAGGAGTAGCGGCAGCATTACTGCGAGATGCACACATCCATTCCGCTATCAGCCTCCCACACCCTGACGTCTGGAATGTCACAACTGCCCGTTGAGGTGAGCAGCCAGACTGATGAAAGCCCAGGTTCACCTTGATCCAAGGAGAGATGGCTCAGAGCGCAAGAGGGCTGCAGGTTAACCCGGGATGCACACAGGAGCGGGCACGTCTGCGAAGGAGCAGGAGCATAACGCGGCCCTCAGAGCGCCGGCCGGCCCTGGCAGGGGGCAGCGGCCCAGGCCCGGCTCGGAGTCGCCGAGGGACACACCGCCGCACGGAGCGCTCCGTCCCGCGGCCCCGGGGGAGGACGGCGGTCCCGCTCCCGTCGAGCAGCACGACCCGCTCCGTTGCCGCGGCACGCCCGCAGGCGATTGGCATCCCGGGGCCGGCGGCGCGGCCAAAGCCCCAGACGAGCGTCGAACTCCGTATCGAGGCAGAGCCGGGACCCCTCCCGGGGAGCAGCGCCGCAGTGCCGCCCCCGCCCGCTGACAGCGCCCCGGGCAGGTGAGCGCCGCGCCCCGCGGTACACGCGTAGGGCCGCACCGCGCCTCACTCACCTTCTGCGCCGCCTCCGCCTCGGCGCGGCCTCGGCGGCTCGGCCGGACGGCCGCCAGGTCCCGCAGACTCAGGACGTTCGCCTCCATCTGCACAGAGAGAAGGCGCCTTCACGCCGGCCCTTAAGGGCAGCCCGCCCCGCCGGAGGGGGTTGGACGGGCGCGGGGCCGAGCGCGGCAGGAGGGCGCCCGGTGCCGGCGCGGCCTCACCTCGGCAGCGGCTGGGGCAGGGCCGGGGCCGTACCGCCCGCCCGCCCGCCGCTCCCGCCAGGCGCCGCAGTCCCCGCGCTGGCGCCCTCAGCCATCGCTTGCGCGATCCGGCCAATCACGCGCGGCCTGCCGGGGAGCGCCGGCCGCACCGCCGGCCAATCAGAACGCGGACGAGCGGCGCGCGGCAGCGCGGGACGAGGATCCCGCCCGCGCGGGGCCGCTTCGCTCCTTTTTTCTTCGCGCGGGCGCCGGCGGCCCTCCCCTCCCCTCCCCCCGGCTCCTCCGCCCGAACGGCCGCGGGCGGCGCGGGGCAGCGGGAAGGCGCGCGCGGAGTTGGATCTGTGCTACAGTGGCCGGACGGGCACAAAGCTGGGGGAAAAGTGAAGGGAAAAGTACCCCAGTGACAGCTCTCTGCTCCGCTCTGAGCGGGAGATTCCTTCCCTAGCGATATTCAATGTGCGGTGCAATTCAGCTATCTTTTTAAGCCGAGTTTGGGCTGAAGATAACTTTTCCTGTGCTGGCGGCAGTGCTTGCTGCATCGCTGCTGCCCGGCTCTGTTGCGGGGGGGGAGGGGGAGCGGTCCTTCACCGAGCGCCCGGGCCTCAGGATTGAGTACCACAGAAAGAAGACTTCGGAGATAACGTATAAAATGTGTAACGATTCGTATTTGTTACTTCGCGAGGAATAAAAAGAAGCTTTTCTAATAGGGTAACAGGTAAACATCGAGCCTCTGGCACCAGCTTTAATTTTAAACCGCTCTCTGCCATTAGAGCGACGTGCGGCGTTGTGATGCACGCATTACCTGCATCCAGCGCCCCAGCTCGGCTCAGGGTGGGACGGCCGCTGGTGGGGGTGGGCACAGGGAGATCCTCACCAGTCACCGGTAAGGGAAAGACATATTGATAGGTGGGGCGGGGGAATTTGATTTATTACCAATTAATAAATAACAGAGCTGGGCAGCGAGAACTAAAAGCAAAATCTAACCATGTTCCCCCCACTGCTGTTTGCTTCCAGGCTTGTATGAGTGGTACCTGGATTAATGCATGTATTTTTCTATTTAATGTGAACATAATTGAAAAGTAAATATTCCCATCAATTTCATTCACTTTGTTTCTAGACATGAAAATACAGTACTCTGTGCAGAGCATTGGAGCAGGTGCTCACAGAAGTAGGGGAGCCTCCCTGCCTGGTAATATTGAGGAGACATGTGGATGTGGCTCCGAGGGACCTGTTTTAGTGACTGGAATGGGTAGGTCAGACTGATGGTTGGACCTGATGATCTTGAAGGTCTTTTTGAGCCCAAGTGTTTCTACGAGCTCCAGATGCCTTGCTTCAGGAATTTCCATTGCCTTGTTCAGGTGTAGCCTTGCTGGAGGTCACGGCTGCCATTCACAGGAGGCAAACAGCTCTGCCCGGTGGGCAGTGCACCAGGGCATTCAGCTGGCCTGGGAAATCCCTCTGAAAGCTGAGTGACTGGTGAGGCTATGCCTCGATGCTGTTAGGAGTCGGAACTCAAGTAACCTGCCAAAGGTCACATAAGGAAGCAGGTAGCTCACTGAATCACATCTCTTTAATCAGGCTTGCACCTGAAAATCACTTCCAGCTGGTGCTGTTAGAGTGCTGACTTTCACAAAGGTAGCATTACACCTCCAACGATTACTGGATGGTGAAATTAAATTGTTATTAATGATCAGCTCTTTGTACAATTACAATTTCATTACTCTGCTCTGAATGAGATATAGTTTGCTTAATGTCCCGTAGCATAAACCTTCTTTGCTAGGGTTATAGATAGATGACTTTTCAGCAGAAAGATGCAAACAAAGAATCAGTGTTTAATTGTTTAACTAAGAATGTTTAATGTAATAATTATTAAAACAATTACTAAAGTATTACATAGTGAGACTAGAAAGCCATAGGGATTGTTGGCAGAAACCTTGTCTTCCTGGGTAGACCATAACATCTTTACCCTGGACAACCCTCAATCTAAAAGATAAGGAGTTTGGGATGTATATTGGGATATATGGCTTCCATGTCATAGACACACAGTACATTTTTCTCTGCCTTGACAGATTACCTTTAGTAAAAGTGCCTTAGTACCTCTGCTTAACTTGTTTAGATTCAACCTGAGATAAATCAGAAGCTCGTAGTATAAGATGCTATTTAGGCATGAGACCATACCTCCCACTGACTCAACTTAAATTCTGGAATTGTTTCTGCTGTGGAATATCGATGAAGTACACAACCATACAGCCATTTCTGCCTAACATTCACAGAAAAAGCCTTGCTGTTCCATAAGACTGTCAGTAGTTTAACAGAAAGAAGGATGCACTCTGTGCTGCAAATATTCAAAACTGCTCTCTAGTGATTGTTTGCTACTATTTCATTGTATAAGATATCTCAACAGCACTAGTTTCCTCCATGGACCTACCACCTGAAAGTTTGGCTTGTTGAATTAGCAGTGAAAGAGGCTGCCAAGTCTCTTCTTACAGATGAATGGTTTTCCTCCTGATTTCAGTCCAAAACCAGGACAGCAGTCCTCCCTCAATCACTTTAAAATTTCTCTTGAGACCAAATGTGGAAAACATGGGTTTGAAAAGTAGGCTGTTACCTGAAAATGATGGATGTAAATGCTATAACAGAAGTCTCAGTATCACCCCAGCAGTGTGATTCTGTAAGAACATTTGCAGTCAGTGGTGAACTCTATCCACAAAGCATCTTCTGATGGAGGAACAAAATCAAGAGATGGATGAGCAAGAAGAAAAACAAAGTCCTGTACTTCTTAGCTTTCTAGTGCAGCAGTCCTGGCAAAGACTGCCATGCACACTCCCCGCTCATTTCATTACCCTGCCCAGTGTGCTTCGATCTTGTATGGTTGTCCCCAGATTATAAATCCTGAGGGACCATTAGATCATCTGATCTGACCTCTTGTGTTTTGCAGGCTATTAAATTTCGTTCATTACCCTTGTATTGATCTAAAGGTCTTTTGCCTGGCTACAGCTTGTGTTCCAGTGATGCCTGTGGTATTGATCTGAAGACAACAAAAGACTGTGAATTCATCATTTCCACTCTTATTAGTTTAAATATTATCCCATTCTCCCTATTAATTTTTTTCCCCTTACTTCTAATTTTATTTTGTCTTATTTCAGTTTCAAGCCATTACGTTCCTGTTGGGATTTTTGATGCTAGACTGCAGTACATTTCAAGCACTCCTTTTTTCCTATGTGAATGTTGGAACCATAAGCCAGTAACAAACTCAGAACGACAGCCTTTGTTTCTCTCTAAAAGCCATTTTCTGGTGCTCTCAAATGAATTTTTTTTTTTTTTATCAGATTCTCCATTTTTCCTGCACATATTTTTAAAATACAGATATCTCAGCTTTCTACTGTATTAAAAATCATTGCCCACTCCTAATCTACACTCTTTAGAAAACTGTATGCGAGAAGGTTCTCCTTCACCAGAAGAAAATACGAAACTTTATAGAGGTTTGTAATTTTATTTGGAAGTCCTTAATTTTTCACAAAGCAAATTATCAGATGAAATGTATGTATCAATCAAAGTATACACTTTCATTTCTTCAGCTACCATCCTTCCATGAAGATCTTAGTTTTGATAGATTTAGCACTTCAGTCAAGATGATTAAAAGGCTGCTCTGCTCCTTGCTTCCAATGCAGAGACTGCACTATCCCTACTTATACAGCACTGCAGCCAGAGCTCATTAATAACTGATTGTCACCTATGGGCTTTAGATCTTTCACAGTCGCTGCTCTGTAGCCCCACAGCTATTCAGGGGACCTGCATTGCCCCTTCCTAGATGAATAATGTGAGCATGTACAAATGTTTCCTGTTTGCAAATTGCTCTTCTCATCAAGCTACCCATATTCCTCTATGACAACTCTTCTCATCTGCGACTTTTATCAGTTTTTTTTTTTTTGTCTGCAAATTTTGCACCTGCTGGGAAGACAGCAGATATGGCTCTTTGTTTGCAGTATATCTTCAATGCTTATTGCTTTGGCAAGTTATCACATGTCACTGAAACTCTCACCAGATTCTCATGTAGTACGGAGAACTACTGCTCCCTCATATTCCATGTGTGCTGTGTTTATGTGGCCTATCTGGTGCCAGTGCCTGAAGGTACGGCTACCAAAATATGAAGAAAATCTCTTCTTAATAGGCAAAACTGGGGAAAAGCTCTTCTGTTTACAGGACTGAGGAAGCTCTTAGGTATTTGTAAGGAATTGATCAGATTTAAATTTGAAGTGAAAGGGCACCTTAGGCAGACTTCAGCCTCCAAGAATAGATAGTTATTGTGAAAAAGGCCTCCACATTGTGACCACCACATCCCAGAAAATGAATCTGCTGGGGAAGAAGCACAGTAGGTTCTGCAACTGAATGGTTCCCATTAGCTAGGAAGGAAGTAGGCCAGAGCCTAGGCTGGGCCACTGCCCCTCCCCAGCAGCTGTATTTACTGGCAGTATCTAGCTTGAGACTGGTACATACAGACAACAGGAGAAAACAGGGACAAAGCTGAACCCCTCAACCTAGGTATCTGGAAGTGTTTATCTGTTTAAGATGGAGCCTGGTGCAACTGTCTTTGGAGCAACTGAACTTCTGGGTATGTCTTGAACCAGAAAGCGTATGCCACTCAGACAGCCCAGTGGCAATGTGTTATGTTGTCTGAAGGTTTAGGTTTCAGAAGTGCTTTTCTTGGCTCTTGAGCTCAAGCTGCTGTCATCTGACCCTGCACCCAGGCTTATAAACCTTATTGTAGTGAAGAACAGCTTCTTATTATGAACATACTTTTTAGCCTCTTTCCTTCCATTGTAAGTGGAATATTGGTCTGAGCTACCATTGCTTCTGTCATTTTTTTTTCTTCCTTGCCCTAACTCTTTCTTTTTGCCCCAAGCTTTCCTGTGCTTGCCCTATATCTATTCTACTACACAAAGGAGTATTCCACCTGATTTTCAATTTCAATTTCAGTCCTTGCAGTCTGAGCAGAGACAGCTCTGTGCTTCTGTAGGTCACTAACTGCAATCTGGCAAAGCAGCAGTATTTACTAGCTGGACTGCTTCCACCAAAGCATTGCTTCCAGGCTGTGGTATGGAACAATACAGGTGCACTCATGCAGTGCAGTCCCTGGAATAATAAACTAGTGCTGGGCTGGTTCTGCCACAGAGCCCTATGAAGTGTCTCTACTTGCAGCGAGGTCAGGCTGTAATCCAGATAAATTGCCAATATGTAACTGAGCAGAGGTGACTATATATCTGAAGTCTCCTATGACTGCATTTTTGAAAATAGTGACACTGAAAGAAAGCAACAGTTCAGCATTGCATTTGATAGACAGCTGGAGCTTATTTGACCTGGAAAGGGAGGAGGACATTTAGCACCTTACAGGAGCAAGCCCTCTTGGTATTTGTGAGGATTTAGTATTATACTTACAGTGCACTTGAAGGAAAATAGAAGCCAACTGAAACTTATGGTTGGCACATCAAGGCTGTGATTTAATGAAATTTGTTCCATGATATGAAAGAAGGCTCTTGGAAGTGGAATGAATTGAAATACCTATGTGTAATGGTCCTGTCAGGGCTAGAGAACAGAATAACATTGTTATGATATAAGTTGCATGGGCTATATTTATATTACAAAATCTCTCTTAAAAATTGCTTTCAGTGCTCTTCAATTTCTCTGATATTTGTAAGCCAAGAGTAATATTTTCCTCTTTCTCTGATGTATGAATGTGGATGATTTGAAAGAGGTCAGCTAATGCCATAGAATAATACCAGAACCCTACCCCAATGGGCTTTAAAATGCCACCATAGAGTAAAGCTGTGAGTCTCTTTTAAATAAAAGCCAAGTACCATTTGTCTGTTGTTCAAGACATGCCCTACAATCCTCACAAATCAACTGAGGAACTGCTAAGAGCTTGGTGTAGTTTTAGGCATGACTTTCTGCAACAGCTCTCAATCACAGTGGAAGTGATTGAATGTAGTTCTAATTTACAAACTCAGAAAGACTGCCTACCCTCTAAACAGTTCCTTTTGTGTTTCCCTTTTTGCATTTCATGCTTGGATACACTACAGGGAAATCCACAGGAAAATCTCCTTTCTCATCAACCAGTCACATTTTCAAGTGAATCAGTTTTTCACTTATTTTGTTCGTTAACAAGTGTTTAAGCCTGATGTAGTCTTTTTGAAACAGATGGAGAGTAAGACTTTCTCATAGAGCATTTGGAATGTATTTTGAGCCACGCTTTACTAGAAAGATTCTCAAATTCACTTGCAGAATCACAGAATGGCTTGAGTTGGAAGGCAGCTGGAAGACCTTCCAGTTTCACCCCCTGCTATGGGCAGGGACCCTTCCCACCAGCTCGGGTGGCCCAGGGCCCCATCCAACCTGGCCTTGAAACCTCCAGGGATGGACCAGCCACAGCTTCCCTGGGCAACCTGTTCCAGTGTTTCACCACCCTCACAGTAACAAGTTTCTTTAATTTAAACCTACTTAATTTAAACTTATTATCTTTTAGTTTAAAGCCATTAACCCTTGTATCACTTCACTCCCTGTTAAAGGATTTCTTTCTGGCTTTTTTTGTGGGAAAATACAAACAGTATTTGCTGTGCAAGAAGAGATAACATTGTCTGAAATATAACACATATCTAGATGTTTGGAACATGTCTACCCTCAACAAACTGCTTTCAGGCATCTTCTTGCTTGTGGCAGAGAAGTATTTGCTTAAGACATTAAAGGATAAGAGGATGATTTGGTAAAAAGTAATTTTAAATACAAAATCATGTAGAATCATTCGTAACAGTTCTTTGTATTCAGTAAAGCAAAGGTTTGTGCGCTGCCCTAAGTATGTTAAAGTGTGGGTTTATCTGAAGATGTAAAAAGAGATTTCCATACTTAACGTAAACAATATTACTAAATTATCTTGATACCTAATTTGCATACTATTGAACTGAACCATGAAGTCACATGCTCTAAAATCTTAGTGATACTGATGTGAACCAAGTCTCAACAAATGTGACGTATGTACTAATTACAGGAGAAGATGGGAAAGTGTATTAGCTCTTCAATTGCTTCTTGCTAGTTGACTTGCTGCAGTGTATGTGGGGTGGTTGACTAACAAAGATGAGGAGTTTCTCTTTATCGAGGCTACAATGGCCATTAATCATTGGATTTATTTACTTGTAGTTGATATTTAATAAATGAAGATTTCTCAGTATGTTCTTAGAAACCCAAAATTCTTACTGATAAAATTAATTTGTTTTACATCCATATTAAAAAAGATTGCACAATGTCAGTTTTTATCTTTTTGTCAAGTATTTTAAAATATGGAGGAGATAGGAAGAAGTAGGAGGAAGGACAGAAGGGAACATACCTAATGGGGTCTGTTTGGCCTGTTGGCTGCAGTTAACCTGTGCAAACACACTTGATATCCCTTTTATTGAAGACTACCACATGCAAACACAAAGTCGGTTGCAGAGAGGATATCAGATGCAGGGAGGGTACCTTGAGCAAAACTGACAATATCCACAGATTCATAGATTACACGCAGTCACTGTAGTTATTGCTGCTGACTACAGGATAAGGAAAGAATGGCCATGTCACATAAAGCCAGGGGCCTGCTCTGCCTAACGTCCTGTGTCCCACAGCAGGCAGGAGCAAATGCTTAAGGAGAATGCATGAAATAGGACTGTACAGAAAATGCCTTTCTCCCTCCTCATCCATCCCAGGCCCAGCACCATAGGGAACTTCCCAATATGGAGAACGCATCCAGACCGCCATGTTCAGCAGTCGCCTTGGGACCCAGTCTGCACAAGCAGCCTCCTGAACTCCTCCTGGCTCTGCAGCGACAAGCTCCACAGGTTCATTATAAAGCATGGAAGGCACTTCACTTTGAAATGTGCTGCCTGACACAGTACAAAAGTTTTCTTTACATTAAGCTATCTGTTAAAACAGTAAAAATGAACTAATGAGAGGTCTGCTGTGGTAGCCAGCTATAGATTTATCTCCAAGTGCATTAATGCTACCATTTGATTTGCAGGTGTAAATTGAATATTTATGTGGCACTGCTGTTCTTATTCCCCTAAGCCCTCTACAGCGTATGAATGAGCTGCTGTATTTGAGCTGCAGTATGTGCAATCAGAGGCTTCTGGTTCCTTTGGGATTTCGGTTATAGCATGAAATTAATCTTTTTCAGCTACTCTGGTTGAGCAGGTGAAAAGTGAAAATAATTATCAAAGCACTGTGGCCTCTAGTAATTGTGTGAAACCTCTGAATATGCCTGCACTGCAGCTTGCTAACATAGTTTGCAATTGTCTCAAATGACACAGTGCTTAAAATAGATAACAGCGCTGTTTTATTCTTGAAATGCTGGAACGCTGCAAAAACCACGTAGTCACTCACATGGCTTTGAAAAGCCACTCATTTTCAGCACAAGCATTGAGTGAATTGCTTTTTCAACTTACTCAGTGCTCTTCTGACGTGCCCCAGGTAGCTGGGAACACAAGTAATTGGGCTCAGTGTGGTGGCTGTCTTTTTAGATGGAATGACGAGAACTGATTTTGCTGGTGCTGCCCACATTATCAAGAAAGAATACAGTATCTAACCAAGAGAACTGGCACCAAACTTAAATAGGAGCTACTGTTGCTTGTTTTGGCCAAATACCAAGAATGGCTAAATATAAGTTCAGAGCTTTCACTGCTTGGTGAAAACTGCTAATAATCTAGCTGCTTTTACTTAACCCTTCTCACTCACTGAGGAATCAAAATAATTTCCAGAAAAGTCAGTGGCTTCTTCTTTTGTCTTCTTTTTTTTCAGCTAGACCTTTGCTTTTTAAAATGTTCAGTACGAATGAGAAACCTAAAGATACTTAGGAGGATTGTGAAGGAACAACTTATTCTCATTCAACAGCTTGTAAGAAAGTAGTACAGGAGAAATCTGAGCAGATGTATCCTGGCCTTGCTTGAAACAGACTTCCTTCCAGATTAGGAATGGTGTTCCTCTTCATCTGTGCATCAACAGAAATTATGATAACTAGAGTCAGCAAATGATCCATTGTCTAAAGGCTGGGAACTGCACCTGAGCAGACTTTGATGTCCAGAGCTAGCAACTCATGCTCCTATGAGGAAGATTGGGGCATCGAGGAATAATGGTTAGACAAATCTGCCTCTGAGATCTGTCCTCCTCAGCTTTCAGGAAAGGAAGACTAACAGGCACTAGGACAGCTTGGTACCTGAAATTCAAGAGGTGTTTTCAATCTTGTGTTTTTAACCAGCTTATGACCAAGGGAAGATACTCGAAACAGATTGTAGGCACAGAAGAGCAGCAGGATTCCAGATCATTCTGCTGTCAGCTGGGTTAGACATGTCCCAGGCTCAGCATATCAGATGCTGAATATCCAGTTCTGTCCTTTTCACAGCAGGACCTTTGGCTTTAGGAATTCCACACACAGCCTGGCAGTGCCCAAACCACCATGAAACTGAGATCCTGCTCGGGCTAAGGCATAGGTGCTAAATGTTCTTGATTATGTTGCTTATGAGCAATTCTACTAGTTTTGGAGAAGTCATACAGAAAGTTAGTAGCAAATTTTCCTAGGGGACTGGAGAGAAATGCTGAGTGATTTGGAAGTTGCATCCCCCTACCACCTCTAGTGGGACATCTTGGTTGCACTTAGCCCAGGAATAGCAGATGTTCCTAAGCACTTAGCTCATGTGAAAACATAATTTTTTTGTGCAAACCATGGCACAAATGAGTCTGCTATCGTTAGTCACTAGTGTCACTGACTCAGGGTCAGAATCTTGCTGTCATCTCTAAAGATGAGTGCCAAGGGTTTACAGGCATGAAATGCTCTTGCTTTGCTCAAGACTTACTGATAACTCCTCTAGCTGGGGATGGGGTACAACCTCTCTGCTTGTAAAGCAGCATGTAATATCAGTCTCAAAAACATGTAGGTTGATTGGTTAAAGTTTTTGCATTCTCCTGGAAATTGGTAAACATGCCGAGGCCAAATTATGCAAAAAGTACATGTGAACTTCATGACATCAGTCATGGACATTGCCTAATTGAATCTCTTGGGGTTTTGCTTTTCTTATACTGTCTGTATGGATACAGTGATACAGTGTAGGATTTGATACATGAAGATGCTGATATTTAGAATGACTGACTGTCTGTCAGTATTGATTCTGGAAATCAACTGTTGCTGAAACAAATCTGACAGAATAAAATGTCTAAGTGTATATCTGTCACTCCTCATTTGTCCTTTGTGGCCATTTTTATAGGTGTGATATGGGCATCTAAAATGAAAAAAACGTATTAATAGCTCAGAGGTGAAATCAAAGTTGATGAGTATAGGATGTGGTAAAAAAAATCCAATGGGCCACTTTCTGCTTGCCAAGTGATTTCAAAGAAAGTACATTGATATACCACCTGTTCACTGAGCAAGGTAACTCTAACTCAAGTGTGAGAGGCCTTACTTATTAAACTAGAGGGAAGAACAGAAATACACACTTCAGCTACCGTATTTAAGTCCTTTTAAGACTTATGAAATATTGTGTGGCTATTATATTCCTACAGAAAATCCGTGAGTTATGCTATGCGTGTCATGTAGGCAGAAGGTAAATTTCAGCATGCTGTTGACAGGAACTCTGGTTTATGCTGTCACCAGATTTGAGTTTAGGTGTTTGTTTCCCTTAGTGCAGCACAGGGGCTTGTTCTGCTGTTATTTCTCTGGACACCTCCCACTTCAAGAACTCTTTGATATCTTGCGGCTTCAATACTCTGTACTTTACCTGTAGCACTGCTATGGTGCCCCTTTTCAAATTTTTAATGATGGAAGTGTTTACCTTTTGATATGTCAGTGGGATGCTCTGTCTGAGACTGCCCATGAGACCAAATGGGTACAAGTCTATAAGGCCAGACATCACACATCCCATGGTCCTGAAGGAACTGCATGATGCGATTGCCAAACCACTCTTATCATATTTCAGAAGTTACAACTGTCAGGCAAAGACTCCAGTGACTCACTGAGAACAACCCTGTGGAGAAGGCCTTGAGGGTTCTGTTGAACAAAAAGTGTGACATGAGCCAGATGTGTTTTCTTGCAGCCTGGAAGGCCAACAGTATCCTGGGCTGCATCAAAGAAGGGAGGCCAGCAGGGAGAGGGAGGGAATTATACCCCTCTACGCTGTTCTTGTAAGGCCTCACCTGGAGTACTGCATCCATGCTTGGGGCCCCCAGCACAAGAAGGATGTGGAGCTGTTGGAGTGAATCCATAGAGGGCCATGAAGATGATCAGAGGGCTGGACCTCTCCTGTGAAGAGAGGTTGAGGGAGCTGGGTTTGTTCAGCCTGGAGATGAGAAGGCTCTGGGGAGACCTCCTTGTGACCTTCCGATACTTAAAAGGAGTTAACAGACAGGAGGGAGGTAGACTTTTTACATGTTCTGATAGTGATATGACAAAAGGGAACAGTTTTAAAGTAAAAGAGATTTAGGTTAGAAGTCAGGAGGAAATTTTTCACTGAGAGGGTGGAGAGTCACTGGAACTGGTTACCCAGTTGTGGATGCCTCATCTCTGGAGGCGTTCAAGGCCAGGGATGGGACCCCAGGAAACCTGATCTAATGTAAAGTGTCCCTACCCACGGCTGGGAGTTTGGAACTAGATGATTTTTGAGGTCCCTTCCAATCCAAGACATTCTATGATTCGGTGAATTCAGGGTAGATGCTCTTGTCTTTTATTTCTGTAAAACACTGAAAGACACAAGGGTACTTTGCACTGGATGAGTGTTTGAGAACTTCTCATGTCATTCATTTGTATTAACCCTGTGTGTTTTATTGAGAACTGTATAGTTGACACACATCTCTGAAACACATTTTCTTTTCTTACAGAAGTGCAGCATGTGCTTCTGCAGAGTATTTAAGGAGGCATTCTTAGAAAGGGGTATTTATACATACAATTATGTAATTGTATTTTGCAGGAAACTGCCTTTTAGGAGCATCTGGACTTCCCTGTTCAGTAAGCTGTTTAATATAACTAGTCTTGGATCCAGATTCAGGTATCTGATCTTGATCAAATCACCATCAGTATCATAATTAAGTAAAAAGATATGGCTAACACGATTCAGCCTGGACTTTAATCTTTAAATATACTTGATTTTTCCAGTCAATTTGACAAGGAGGCAACAAGAAAAGTAAATGGAGATAGAAAGGAAGTTAGGTAACACATGCTGCAGCTGTGTTCAAGGTGTAGTAGTTGTCCTCGCTGCTCATTCCAAACTCTCCATCCGTTGCCTTTCTGAAGGTCTGTGGATTGTTTGCCTTTCTGCTGTTTTAATCTCTGCAGTGATTTGACTCAACAAAACACAGGCGCTCTCACATCCAGGTTATATTAATTTCATGCTTTCTTCAGCAGGTGTGCAGGTTTAGGAGTTCCTGTCCCTAGACACAAAAGGATTGTTTTGACCCAGAGCATTTGCCTGGCCCAGATCCCATCTCAGCCCCACATGTGCCTGCCATAGGGATGGGACACTGTGCAATGGGAATCTGAGGGTATGTGAAGGCAAGAAGAAGAGAGAAGCAAGAACTTCTTGGGTCAGGACTGACTTCTGTAGGTCTACATGGAGACCAAGGGCAGGGCTGGCATCCCATGGGTGCTATTTCTTCTTGCAAAGCTCTCTTCAGGGCCTACTGATCTTTCCATAGCTCTCGTTTTCCTCCATCTCCATTCTGCAGTTTAAAACCATTTTAGTGTGACATTTTTTTCTGTGGCTGCTATGCATGGCAAACCATAAAGTGTACCAGATCTTATAAAAAGGGGAAAAGGCAAAATAAATTCTTCTAAATTAGATTTCCAGCAGAAGGTAAAGATGATGGTGTTGAACTAAATAAGATGTGTGGTTTTGATTTGTCAGGCCCTATCTTACAAAGCCTTCTCCCTTCAGCTGTCACAGCAGGGCAACAGCAGGGCTGCAAGGTGCTGTCTGTAATGTCTCCACTGGTCTGATGTAGCTGATACTGATGTATGCAAAACTTATAAACCTGAAGAAGTTTTGGCCATGCAGCTGCTTGTACTGCTTGGACAAGCAGAGAGCTGTCTGGAACAGATCTTCAGATATTGCCCTGTTACATGGGAGTCCTGTGGTAGCAAGGAATGGTGAGGCTGTGCTGTAACACAGCCCTTTCCTGCATGATGGCCCACAGGCAAGGCTGAGCGTGTCGGGAGGAGCAGTGAGAGCTGGTGTACAAGCCTTTTAAAAACATTTCTTATTAAGAAAAAATGTTTTCTCACATCTTAGCTATAGTAAAATGCAGACTTGGCAGAATTAATTTTGTACCTTGGTACTAGTACGTAAAGTTATGGGTTTGGTTCAGGAACATCTTGATGAAATTTTATGCCCTGAGGGTTTTGTTACTATTTTTGATTTGTTTTTAAACCAACGGTGCCAAACAAGATGAGCAGAATGGTGCTTTCCTGTGCTGAAGTACTTGAAATATTCATTTATTTTATTCATATTCCCCTTTATAGTCACGGGCTATAAAATAGCTTCCATAGCAAAGTTTATTAAAAGGAAAAGGGCTCTCAGAATTGGTCTTGCTTTCCTGTTAACTGCTATTTGCTTCACATCTTGAAGTCACACATTAAATGCAGTACTTAAAGCCATCCAATATTAATATAAATAATGTGGGCAAATATGCCATTTTACTTCTTAAAAAGCCAAAAATACACGTCAGTTTTGAAGGTTAAAGCATCTCTAAAGTGTTGCCAGTTTCAGTGGCTATAAAAACTTCTGCATAAGTTCCCATCAATCTTAAGTTCTCCAGACTCCCAAGGCAAAACCCAACGTATCCAGTGATCATTTTAGTCAGGTGCATCTAAACAGCGCTTACTGATGGAAGATACATGGACAGCTGTATCCAGCAAGAGTATTTCAGGCATTGACTTTGACCCTTCTTATTTATAAAGTACTGGTATTAGTTATTAAAACAGCAAAAGAAAAAGAGTTGGAAGCAAAACTATTTGCTTTGGCTTCTTTCAAAGAGAGTGTCATATAGCCATCGTGTTCCCATGTGCTATTAATTGATTCTAGTTAGATTGTGCAGTATTTGAAGAGTGTTTCTGTAGCAGAGGATTTTAAAAACAAATATTGCTGTAATAATTATTGGGGAGCAGAGGAGCACTAGCTGGGGATGCACAAGGTATGGGCTCTCTGGCTGCTTCACTGAGTGGCACAGATACAGCACTGCTTTGTGTCATAGAGAGCAGTGAGGAAGATCCTGGTACTAATCCTAGTATTAGAAATCTAATGATGAAACTATTAAAATATGGTGACTATGCAATGCTCTGTTTATACAAACTTGTGTTGTTCAAATGTAGATATTCTGAAGCGAGATCTTTGGTCTGTCCACAGGAAATGAACCCAGGAAGGCTGCTGCAGATCTGCCTGAGCAAAAAGTCTCTTCTCTTCTACGCCATACAGGCTCCTGTTTGCCGCTCAGCAACCGGTAACATTTCTGCCTGAGAATGACTTGATTTTCATCCCTGTATTTTTTGGCACTTTGTAAGGGGCATCTGTCATTTCCTCCAGCAGCCTACAAGCCTGAGCTTGTTTTCACAGTCATCTGGTAGATACTCCCAGCAGGAGCAGTGTGTCACCTTCTGTCAAAGGGGCGGCAAGGTGGGAAGAAAAGAGAGACAAAGGAAGGATAATCAATTAATAAGGCAAAAGGTTAGAAGCATGTAGCAACAGGTATCCTAAAACGAACAGATTTACGTTAATTGTCACTCCTAAAAACCACAGGAAGTTGTGTTACAAAAAAGTGGAAGTCTTCTTGTGCTCTTCCAGCTTTTCGTAATATTGTTCAGTGTTATGGAGTTAGAAAAGCTACTAATAATATGGTAAGTAGGATGTTAAAGGAATATAAGTAATATATAATATAAAATATAATAAAGGGGATCTGGGAATGAGTAAGGAACCTGATTGCCCAACCAGGAAGCAAACGTGTGTATTTGTTTTTGATTGCCAGTAGTCACATAGCTTCCCTATACCTTTGGATGTGTTGTTAGCACACACTGTCAGCTACCTGTGGAACAAGGTGGAGGGAAATAGTGAATGAGGGGTGGAGAGGCAATACACCAGAGAGAAACAGTGACATGGGAGGTTGTGATAGTCATTTAACTGCACAAATTTAAAGCCCAGAAAACAACTTGTGCCTATGTATGGATGTCATTTTCTAGAGAGTCTACCAGCACACCTGTCCACAAGGTCATCTTTTGCATCTATTCACAATAGGTCAGATTCCCATTTCTAGAGTTAACATTTCTGTTCCAACATGAGGAAAATGATGCTGTGCAGCAGGAACTGTTTATTATGAAGAACTGGTCCCAGAGCCACAAAGGCACTGTGGGAAGGGGCACTCCAGCACTTGTGGAAAACAGATAGTGTTTGCCTGTGAGCTTGTGGCTGTCACTACTGTTGTTCAGACAGAAGGACAGAGACTGTAGCAGCAGATAGAAAGAGCCTGAGGAAGGTGCAGATGAGGTCAAACGTCGAAATATCTTGGTACAGGCTCAGGGTGGGCTGATTAGTTGACAGCTGACAAGAGAGATTATGCTGAGATACTGGACTCCCATGGAAAGGAAACTTTTCTCCTCAAGGATCCTAAAGATCCATGTAGCTGTCAGCCTGCTGCTTGGACAGCCTGCTGTCTCTGCCTTCTCCCAGCTGATTCCCCTCTGCCATAAAGAGATTTCAAGGGTACTGTGTCATCTCCTGCTTTCCTGTGCTGAGAAGTAGCCCCTGTGGGCACTGCACTAGAATTGGCAGCTCTGAAAACTTAAGGACAGAATATTAATGTATTAATGCCTTCCTTCTGGCTTTAAGCAGGGAGACTACCTGAAGATGGGACAAGGATTCCCAAGGCCTGCTGCAGCCTGATGCCTCACAGTCTTTGGAGGCTCAGCCCCTGAGAAGGAGCTGGGGTGGCTTCAGGACCCTGCCACCTGCAGCTCAGGGTGGACAGCTAAGGCCATTCAAGCATCTAGCGAGTCCAGAAGGACAGCATCATGGCAAGGAAGGTGTTGGCAAAAGGAGTGGCAGGGAACAAAAGGCACAAAAAAATTGAAGCCCACTGGGCTCCCTCAGGCCCTCCAGAAACTGATGCAGTTTTGCTTCTTCCTTTTATCACCAGCCTCATAACATTTGGTCTTTCTCCTGAGTAACTTTCATCATCATCTTCAAAAATGGTAGCTGCCTTTAAAGAAAAGCACAAAAACATAAATCCTAAGAACATCAGTGCAAAAAAAATGCAATTTAAAAACAAGCTTTGTGATATATCTTGTGGCCATTTTTTATATCTGAGCTGTGGCTCTAGGCTTGTTTCTCGTTCTGAGCTTAGCCTTCTGCACATGAGCTTCAGAACTGCCCTTTCCCCTGTGGCCATGGAGGAAAAGAGGGACTTTGTAAATCCCAGGTCTGAGTGTGACATGCAAGCTGAGCATGCTGGAATCAGGGGAAGTATTGCTGAGAATGAATGAACTGCCTTGAAATGTTTGTGCCTATTTATTATGTCAGTTGAGGAATGTTTTACATAGGCTAAACTAGTGTGAGACTTAAAGAGGCCTTGCACAGGGGCTAGGACATGGGCCTTCTCTCAACCCACTCGTGAAATGGGCTGCTGCTGCAGCAAGCCCCACAAGTGTGGGCTCCCATGTACTCTCATTCAGCTCTCTGTTGTATCGCTGATGGAAGTCATTAGTTCAAGTGGAGGCTAAATCCTATTGCTAGACAACAGTTTCAGGATGCCCAATTGTCCCAGACTTTTCATCAGATTCCTTCTGAAATGGAAGCCACAGCCCTGTGATTGTCCTCTACTGGCTTGTGAGGTAGTGGTGATCTCATGTCCTGTCATGTATAGGCCTCTCTGGCTGAAACAGCTATTAGTATTTTAGTAGTCCCTTCTGCCCACAAAGCAGTATTTCCTGTGCTCCATATTGTTGCTTATCCTGAGTATTTCTAAAAGCTATGCTTTTCTGTGATATGAGGGGAAAAGAACCTCCAACCAAACATTAAAAAATGCAAAGACAGTCCATTTTGCGATATATTGTTTTAATTTCATTTTTTTGTGATTATGTGCCTATTAATCTGATCTTTTTGTTCCATATTTTTCCTGCACAGCAATATATGGGGATCGTTTGTTTGATTACTGTAGTAGAAACCTGATGAAATGGCACAAGTCTATCAAATGGGCAATACAGTCAAGGGATTTATTAGGCAAAGGCACCTTTGTGCTGCTATATGTAAAAACATTGTACAACTGATCTGGTAAAATATACACTGACTTCAAGGGAAGTAGTATAGAACACTTCAGAGCCTTGAGAATGGCCAGCCATGTATTATGCCTATATATGTCTACATTACTATTTTATCGAACAAGGATAAAAAGAAGAAAATCAATCGTATTCAAGCAACCTAGAACTACCAAATACATCTTCAACTGCATTAGGCAAATATTTTTATCCATTTATTTGGACAAATACTTTGGCTTGATCATAAACAAAATAAAAATGTGCTTTTATCTCTGGTCAATTTGAGTGTTGTTGCAGACATAATGGAACAAAAAGGCAGAATAGCCTAAGGATACATGTTCTGTCTGAGGAGCCAGCAATTTCTTTTCTTTGCACTTGAGTGAATGTTTGTTTTGGGAAGAAAATGTTCTTGTACCTGGAAACAAAATATTTCTCAATATCTTGGCTTTGATTTCAACACTGAACATATTTTTTTTTAGAAGAATGCAGTTAAAATAACTGTTCTGGAAACGTAAATAGAATCTAGCCTCTGAACATGTAGTAAAATGAAATGTGAAAATCTAAATTTGAAGTAAGATTTCATGTAGCTGGGGAAATTTCTACCAAGTAAAGTTTAACAAAAAGCCTGAATCTGGACATTTTAAAAAACATTTCATGTAACTCTACTCCAGTTGGGGAATTTTAATCTATTTCTAGAGGGAGCTGTGCTATATACTTCCAGTTTGCTAAGATTCTGCTTCTCATTGAAGAACACTCACTGAACCAAAGAAATCTAGGCTTGACTCGAACTAATGAAGTTTGTGAGGATTTACAAACAGAAGTCAAAATTTTGCCAGAAAAATATTCAGTGAGAAACTGAGTAGAAGCTCAAACCTCTTTCTGTAAATTGAACAGCTTTCATTGGAGCTCTAGCTAGGAGTACAAGGCTTAGGGGATATCTTTGATTTAAAGAGGGATTTTCAGAGCACAAAATGAAAACAAAATGCTGAGGGACCAAAATATTTTATAAACTTTTCCTGATAGGCTGTGCAGAATGTCTGAATAGCTGAATAGATGATCAGTCTCCAGATGGAAAGCTGATTTGCTGTAACCTGGCCTGTGCATGCACTCCTAACTTGGTGCAGCAGCAGAGCAAAATATGCTAAGCTAAATTAAATATATAAGTTCTATTATTCCTCCATTACAGTGAGTCAGAAGCGTGCAGATGGTTAGTTAAAATTCTTCAGATGATGAGTCAGCTTCTCAGACCACAGTAACTTAACCTGATTGCCTGTGGTGGTACTCTGACTGCCATTACCAAAACATGAAGAAACCAACAGATTTAATGTTTCACTCTTAGCAGTTTTGGACCTGATACCACACACATGGCACCTGGGTGCAGCAGAGTCCAGTAACATTCTCCAGAGTCTGCACACAGCCCCATAGTTTCCCTTCCTGTGTTCTTTCTGGAAGGTGAAATCTTGAGTGAGGTGGGAGGTTTTCAGTCTGGCACATTCATGTATTTTTATATCGACTCTGAGTCAGCCTGAACAGTCATGAGCACAGTTAAGGATCAGAGACCCATCCATTTTAACGGATGTGTGCTGATGAATGCCATGCAGACTTGGAGACAAGAGCCAGTTCTATAAATGCAAGCATGGCCAGTTTGTCAGTTACAGGATTTAGGCTCTTTGAGGTAAATCTGATTTGTTTTGTAACTGTGCTTGTTTTGGGTAATGTTAGGGAAAATCTTTTTTAATAAAACCCCAACTGGCCCAGTACAGTGAGCTGGTCAACTTGGCTTTCTGATCCACATTCTGTAAAACAAGATTATTATTTACACTTGCATTGAGCTTTTCCAGTTTGCTCCACCTCTCACACAGCATGCTGCACAACTGACAGGTAAGAGATGCTCAGAGAATGATAGAACAATTCTCCAGAGGGTGAACCCACTCCTGTCCAGAAGTCCCACAGGAGATAATTTTCTGAAGCAGAAAGGAAGAGGTGAAGGCATAGAGCTAGGCAGCCCAATTCAGCTTCTTAAGCAGAAGTGCTCATTGACCTCTGAGAGATCCAGTGAAATGTGGATGGAACCCAAGAGTTGTGCATGGGGTTGCCAAATATGACATAGGGCCTTTGGAAGTCTTGCACCTTTGTGGAGGGGTAGCTGGAAGTGTTTGGAGACATCTTAGAGCACTCGATACCATTCAGTGGTGCTTGACATGAAGAACTCCTCCATTTTCCAGTTAGAAAAGTTTTGCTGCTTTAGGGGAGAACAGGAAATACCCAGACCAGGTTTGTCCAGAGTGAAATGGAGCTGGTGGGGAAAGAATTGGAGGTGAAGAGTCTAGAACAAAGATGGCTGATTTTCTGATGGGGAACAGGAAGAGAGGTTTCAGATGGAGTTACAGATCCAGACTGACAGGAAAACATTTGCACTATTTTCTTCTGCATTTACCTTGATTAAGCTAGAGGCTAAACAGTAGAGAACTCAACTTTGCATCAAATGCTGTATTTTTCAGTAAAACCACTACAACTGCTGTCTGCCTGGCCTGTTGTAGATGAGCCACTGTCTTACTGACAGGCACCATGGAGGAGTGAAAGATGGCCCAATCATGGTGCCTTAATGTCCCTCCCAGACACCACTGGGAATCCCAGTCAGCCCTGAGGAGCAATGTTGCACTGGCACCCAACAAAGCAGAAGTCTTAATGAACCATTTACTATTCTGTTAGTTTCAGCAGCCAGTGGCATATTATTAATCCTGCTTTGAATGATTAAATCTTAAGATGATTCTCTTCAAAGTCTTCTCATTCATTGCACAATAAGCTCTATTTGCCATGTTCTACACTGAGCTATTTTTTTATTGTATGAAGTACTGAAAAAAATTACTATCTTCTTAACTATTTCAGAATAGGATATTTTCAGTAAGACACAGCATTTTATCTTATAAAAACAAAAATACAACACTTCTAATCCTTTGTTAGGATGCAGCTGTTCACTCATTCCATTTTTTTTCCCCATTCAATCTTTCTTGAGGGAGAAGGGAAGAGAATTTGTTTGTTTGCTGTTGAAAAGAGATATAAACTGGTGAGCAGCACTTGACAGAATCATCTCAGCCAACAGGTAACTGAGCCTGTGTACAGGAACGGAAAAAGACAAAATAGATGTCTACAGCAAAGTTTAAAGTAGACATAGTGCAGAATGGCATGAAATACTTGCCTCTGCTTAATTTTTAACATAGATCATTCCACAGAGGTCAACCTGGAAGAATGCTATGTGATTAACAGCAGAGATAGTAGTGAGCAAAGCTTGACAAGCCCTGCAGAAAGGGATCCTTAAGACTATCTGAATGAGCAGATGGTTGCTTCTGGAATCAGAGAGGAAGCAAACTTTATGAGCCTAGTGAATGACAGAGATGAGGATGGAGGTGGAGATGATATGGCATGTCTGGAAGTTGCTATTAGATCATGCATGGCAGTTTTAAGTTTTAGAACCTCGCTTTCACAATAGCATTTTGTAGCTAGTCACACAGCTGTAGCTCCATGTTATTAAGTAGACAGACAGCAGGCACCATTTATACACAATATGTTTTTCATATTCTTCTTTTTCCTTGAAATACTGTCTGAAATTTATTCTTCCACACAGTAGATCACTTGCTAACAAAAATGAAAAAAAAAGTTTCATCTACTCTGGATCTCTTTCAATTTTAAGTTCAGAGCTGTGAAAACAGGGAGCCAAAGACATTTCAAAGCCAGGCTGTCTGCCATTTTTTGAGATAGGGAAACTTGAGTTTGATAGCATCACCTGAAATTACCAGTAGGATAAACTGGTCCTTGAAGTAGGCTGCAATTATCCATGAAGCATGTAGCAAAACAACAAGATGTTGTCAAAAAGAACGAAGGTGGGTTTTTGTTGTTGTTGTTGTTTGGTTTTATGAAGCTGTGGATATAGCAAAAAAATGTGTTTGCGTGAAGGAATCAGACATCTCTGTATGATATAGCATAGATCTGTAGTGAAAACTAAGTAGTACAGAAAATTATCAAATATATGTGGTAGTTTCATTTGTTGATCATTATTCTGCTTTTTTTTTTTTGGCAATTCACTGTGAGAAAAGGAGTGGAAAAAGTGCCATAACCCTTATTCCACTCAAACCGCAGAAGGTGAGTGGCAGTATTTAGGAAAAGTGCTTGTTTTGGGGAGAGGAATAAGTTTTCAGTTACCTTTCATATACAGAAAGATGAGTTACCTGTGATTTGGATTCATTAAATTAAATTTCCACTTCAGGTAAAGACAGATAAATACCATTCTGGTAGTCTACTTCTTCTGGTTGTTCCCAGTTTTAATTCATATTTTCAAACACTGTTCATAAAGTCCTTTTCTGTGTACTGTACAGATTTTATTCAGAGTGCCTTCTTTGCTCAAGACTTTATAGCCAGCCTTAGAATTTCAAACAGTGGTAGTGGAACCAGGATAGTGTCATGTGAGTCTGTGCTGCTGCAAGTCCAAGTGCTTACCTTCATCACAATCATTGTAACAGGTATATATATTATCACTTGAATAGTCTTCACTCTGTTTTTGAATAATAGTTAGTTCTGGTACCCATGTGATAAAAAACAGCTGTAATGTAAATACTACTCTCATAGTTAGACCTACACCACAATTGTTCTTACCTGGTGCCCTCAGCAACATGATTTGAGACTTCTGACATCACATTTTCCACTCACCAGAGAATCTTTCAATCTGCCACTACATACACATATTAGCAATAAGACTGGATGTGTAAGTTCACACAATTACTGCAATGCTCTGATTTTCATTTTGAACTGACGTTACATGTTGTATTCATGACTCTGGGCTGCTATATGTGTTTCCAAGGGTTCTTTGATTTACAAAAAGACCCATGTACAACTGTGTTGTGCTCATCGTGGATGTGAGCAATGGAAAAATATGAGTGGAGTTTAAAATGGCAGTAACCTTTTATTTTTATTGTAGTGTTGTGCTTCTCATCATTCTTACATCTCTTATCAAGCCATAACAGTTGTTGTGCTTATCTATGCTGTATTATTCTTCATATTATGACCAGGCTGTAGTATGGCAAAGTTCCTTCACTGCATCTGCAGGTACTGCATTTTACTCAGTGTTGCCTTCTGCACTGTCAAATTATTTGTTGGAGAAGATACAGAATGGGTCATGAAATTGCTAAAGAACTAGCAAGGCTCTAGGTTACCAGTATGAGTCACCTTCAGTTAGTTAACAAATGTAATCAACGTCCATACTGCTTTTAATCTGTATGGAAATCAGTTGAAGTTGTCTGTCCCCCAGGATGCTGCCAGAAGAGAGGACAGTTATGATCCAGCAGTTTCAATGGGGGAGCACTTACCTCTTGTACAGTGGGCTTTTTAAAAATAGCTTTTGGTGCTTTCTGTATTGTAGTGATATTGTTCTGGTGTTCTGACCAGGTGAGTGACAGGCAGCTCCCAAGATCACTGATACAGTAAGGGCTTGTTAGTGGGAAATGCTAAGTAGTTATGATGGGAGACATTTGAATGACGTGTAAGAGTTTCTTGCAAGATTTGTTTGTCCCAGGCAACACTTCATCCACAGCTTACTTAATTTTTCTGTTATATTAATAACAAGAACAGGTGAGATAGCCATGCTCAAGTCTCTTGACCACGTTAGTGCTCAGCCTTTGAGTTGAATCTTCAGGAACTGTGTCATTTTTTTATTGTGTTTGCACTAAAATTTCATTTACAATGTGTATTTATAAAAGCTGCTGGTATAAGCTTTTTATTTCTCGTAGTGTTATGAATGTATTCTGTCTTTGCAGGAAAATGTAGAGAGCATTTAGAGATCCAGTCCTATGCTGAAGGTTTTTCCACTTACAAGTGTCCTTGCTAATACACCAGTACACACCACGTACTGAGTAGATATGGCAGTAGAGAACACAATCAGATGACTGAAGGCCTGGAATAGCCTTAGTGAGTGCTATTTACTATTTTATGTTTATGTCCCATTTATGGTGCAGATCTGAGAGAAAAAAAAAAAAAAGAACAGATGTTACTGATGTTACTACCTTTGCATGTTGTGAGAGAAAGCCATTGCCAAAATTAGAGAGAGAGACTGACAAATTGTGAGCTAAAGCACACATAATTGTTTCTGTGAGCTCTGAAAATCAATTTTTGAGCCTTGGCAGTGTACAAGCCGTTAAATTTCCCACTAAGTCTCTAAACAAATTCATTGAAAAATGTTATATTATGAAACTGAAATTCATGAATACTTGCAAAAGCATATAGAAAAGAAGCAGCAAATAGAAATTCAACTTCTAACATTTCTAAATGCCTGTAATGTATTTAAATCACCCATATGAGCTAGGAATCATATGACCTCTCCTTGAAATGAAACGTTCAGCAAATTATTTCTATAGTATTCAAATGAAAACAAGAAGCTACCTATATCAATAGAACAGGAGAGGTAAAAGCAGTATTTCTCACTGTCATACTTCTGAAAGTGTTGGTAAGTAGTACATGCTGTGGATTGACTGTATGTCAGCTTTCCTTTTTCTTTTCTTTCAGCTGTATGTAGCACTGATCAAGGAGCTGTCAGCACAGTGCTTCTCTGCATGGAGGCAAGGGGCATACTGAGTACACATCAACACAGGTGCAAGAATCTGAAATGAATGCTAAATAAATGGTCACTTGGTCTGCCAGACTGCAGCCAGCAGAGCTCAGCTATGGGATGAGATCTCTGAACGGTTACCTAAATCACAAGAAAAAGGCTCTGGTTGTTTGACCTTTAAGAAATTAATTGGTAAAGCAAATCTTCTTACCAAGCCTACACTTGCAGATGCTTTGACTGTACAGGACTCTCCTAAGGTAACCTGTCAAGTTTATTTGTCTCTCCAGACAGATTACCAGTCTATTTTCTCTGTGTTCACATACCAAAGGCAATCTAATAGAAACAGGTGAAACACAAAGTGAAAAAATTTATGCGTGCAGGGTAGGTCTCCCTGTCAAACAAGGGAGTGCAATTTTTTCTTTATTACTTGACTGAGTTTCAGATGCCCCTTTCTTCGAGATAAATTACAATCATCCTGGGCTCAAAATCCAAGAGTCATGCATATTCCATTATTGCTGCTTTGGCTTCATTTACCTCTCTTGCATGATGTGTTTACCTCAGAAGATAAATGTTTCAGGTTTCAGAATAAAAATTCTTTGCAATATTTTCATAAAATAACATCAAAACCAATGTCAGGGATTGTAGATGCTGTTGCTAGCCTATGTGAGCTATACAAGAACACTCATTCTTTTACAGACAGGGGAAAATAATTCCCTATCAGTAGACAGAAGAAGCATTAGTTTCCAATTCAGTGAAATAGGAGGTTAATAAAACAAGCAAAATACATGTGAGTCCATTCTCCCTACATTCCCATCCAAATCTTGGTATCTCCACGGAGGCCCACAGGGGTCAGTACTTCTCTGCTCTTAGTGTCTGAATCTGCACATAAAGGCGGTACTGGAATGAGTAAGAGGAAAGGAGCAGAGCTCTTTTGTTTTAAGAAAATCATGGCAGCAGTGAATCAGCAGGATGCCAATAGTAAGTAAAATACCCACTCCAGCAGGATCACAGCTCTTTAATGGTCTACCTTCTTTCTCTCCACCCTATTGTTAGCTACTGGGACTAACTCATAGACTTTGCTGTCATTCTTCTTACGAGGGTTAACTAGGATCAGATCATGAGTAAAGATTCCTTTTAAAACTTGCTTCTTTCATTACAGTGCTCTGCAATATTTTTTCTACCCTCTGCTCACAGACAGAAGCCTTCCCAGTCCCTTTGCTGCCTAGACTTGAAGAAACTCAAATAAATTTCCTTGGTGTGCTATGTGCTTACGAAGATGCAGTCACTTACCTCCAGTAAGCCCTTGCCATTCAAACTCACCCCGAGGGTTACTGGCTCTCAGGTGAAAGCCACACTTAAAACTCCAAGGATGTTTTATATATTTTTTTTCTTTTTTCTCAATCCTTGTGATTTTTTCACAAGTCTAATTGGTGGGCACAGCCATTTTGTGCTTTTGCAGAGGTACCTTGAACTTGCAGAAGGTCTGGCTTTGATGACAGCTGACTGACACTGTGCCCTTGGGGAAATCCCCTCTGGGGTGCTGCCTATGGTGGAGGTATGCAGCACCAGGCCTAGCAGGTTCTGAATTATTCCTTCACCTGGAAGAAAAGTGTTACTGAACTGCAATGGCAAAGGCAGCTGACAGTTAAGAAGGGCTGCCTCAGTGCCCCCTGCTTTCTTCTAACAGCAGTGATTGCAGCTGCAGGGCTGCCACAGAAAGCAGCAGTCATGGATGTTTGCTGCTCCCATCTTTGTGTCTGGAAGGCTCTTTACCCAGGCCAAGAGATGTCGGTGCTATGGGTGGAGGATGAAGGTGACAAATGCTCAGGTTCATGTAGTTCCTATCACTGTTGTGGTTAACAGAGGGCATTAATGCTTCTCATTCCACTGGAAGGCAAAGCAGATTCAGTAAGCATATTCATGGTGCATAAGGCTCATGAGTTAGCCCATCCTGTGAAGGGTGTACTTTGCTTTAATCATGCTTTAATAGCACTGCTGGCCTATGTAGACGAGGTCAGGCTGCAACCTACTTTTGGCTTAAGTTGCCTTAATTCATTCGGCTGGTTTTAAGTCACCAAATAAGGATTCCTCTCAGAATGCCACACCTCAAATCTAATTGATTTCTAACCCAAGCAAAGAAAATGCTTGCTGAAGAGTTCCTGCTGGTCCAGTGCCTTCTGCTAGTCCATCAATAGATGACAGCAGGCAGTTTCTCCAGCTGTAATCTCCAAAGCAGAGGCAGCAGGTGAACTTCTCCCATGTTTGTGATGGTTCGAAGTTTAAATCTGCTTGCAAACACTGTTGCTTCTGGGATTCTGTCCCCTTTAAACAAAAATGTGTTAGTTCTCAGGTGTGCTGCATGTTGTTACTGGAGTATAATGGAAGTAAATAAGTATTTGCCTCTAACACAGCGGTATCCTGAGAAGATTAAATGTTTAGAACATAACAGATTTTGTGTTACGTTCAACTGATTTCTTGACAGTCAAGAGTTCACAAATCCTACTTCTTTCATTTCTTCTTGAGTTGGATGATTTTGTGACAGTCAGACAAGAGAACCTACATTTCTGAAAAAGAAAAGTAAAAGACAGGTAGATATGGACTATTTAAGAAGATGGGAAAAGCAAACCCAAGGAAAACAATAAACTGTGAACCCATGCCTTAAAGGAAAGCTGGGATACTTCATCTGCTTATATGCTCCCTTTCATTATGAACACATCAATTTTTTTACAGAGATGTTTGCTAAATTTTATCAGCCTGTGTTGAACTATCAGCAAAAGACACAGTCTGGGTTAAAAACAAAGCTCAGGTTACATGTGGAACAAACAGACCATGGTGCAGCATTCGGCCAAATCAACTCCCTCAAAAGAAATGAGTGAATGAATAAGTAAACACATCAATATTAGGAAGGACTGGGAGAGAACTTTAGGTATAGCCAACGTTCCCAGTGACACAGTGCAGAGCTAATGCTGCTCACTGATAGAGAAATAAAGAACCTGGCATTTCATTCTGGGTCTGAGGCAGGGCTGGCAAAAGCCTCTTGTGTCTATGGAAGCTCTTGGGGTTGTAGTGTAAGGCAGTAGGAGAATGATAGGAAAGTTTAGCTTTGGTTAGTTCTTCCTAATGAACTGCTGCATTGTGCTTCAGAGTGGTTGCTATGACCAGAGTGATGCAAAGGAGCATCACAGTAATGTAAGTTTTAATTCTCTCTAGTGGATAGAATTGATCCTCTCAGGTGTTTTTATCTTGTTTGCAGACTAAAAGGCTATGGAAGCCATCAAACTTATAGTTCATGACCAAGTTTCTGTCTTGAAAATGATATTAGCAAATCCTTTATCAAGAAGACTTAGTGTCTTTGTGAGCTGGCCCCACAGTCACAGGCATGAATTCATCATACTCATTTACTGTGAAAGCAGCAAATTTCAATCAGCAGTGTAATATAATGCTTTGCTCCCCAACTTCTGCAGTCTCCAGCATGGAACAAAATAAAAGTAAAGCCAGGTTTTCATGTGAAATGATCTAAACATAAAATTCAAGTAAATTCAAGGTGAGATGACTCCCAAAATGCTGACTTTATCCTTTCAAAAAAGACCTTCAGCTGATGTTCTTAATCTGAGCATGCAGGTTATGAGTCAGGAAATGCTAAGTGAAGAAATCCAGCCCAAATCCACGGGAGCACTTTGTAGGTAGGACTGTGTTCTCTTGTGAATGTGGAGGTGCTTGGTGCTCCCTTAGGTCTCTGCCTTGGCAGCATAAGGCATTTTTATTTTGTATAAACATAGATGTATAACAAGGTTTGTTGGGAGGGATACAATTGCTCATTAATATTTCAGTGCTGCTGTAAGCCTACAGGATTTTCAGAATTTTAAATACTTGTGCATGATGTGAGTTTATCCACTAAAAAACTGTACAACCTAAACTGGGAGGGAATAAGGAGAAACAAAAGGTACTACTTGAAAGTATGAAGGCCTAGAGATCTGGTTAGCTTATTCAAAGGGCTCCAGGGAGGCAGTAAGGCTAGAAAGACTACCACTTTTCAAATATCCTTTTAAAAAGGTGATCTGAACAGCCACGTTTTTGCTTTGGGATCATTTCTTTGTTATTATTTTCTAGGTATATTAAAAAAAAGCCAGCATGAATTCAAATATCTCAGCATCTGTGGACTCAAATATGCTGCCTTGCCATTTCTCCTTTCCTGTAGGGGGCTTTCAGAAGCACAAGAATCAAGGCAGAATTGCTTTGTATTCTTTTAGTCCAAGTCCTGAAATGAGGATACTCTCTGTTTAAGCACTAACATACTGTTCTAACTTTCTCCCTTTTGAAACGAGATCTAAATAGCAGATCAAACCCAGCTGCAGATATCAGCCATCAATATCTTTTCATTTTACATTTCACAAATATGGCAGAGATGCTGTGTTTGTAGTTTTCCATGCAGCTGAAAAAGCACAGAATTACTCACCAGCTCCTGGAAGTCATTTACATGTGCTTCCTTCTCCAAGCTGTAGAGCAAGCACCAGCATTCAGAGTCTAGAAGACTAAATCACTTCCTTCCTCCATCCTGATCAGGCTGCATGCATAAAGATGGGTCCTGGGTGTCAAGCTATCAGCTTTACTCCACTGATCGTTCTGAAATTCCTCTACAAAGAAGTGAAAAAGGGGGGCAAATAGAGTGAAAAATGTCTGTAAGAAATAGCATCACCTTAATCCTCCTTCACAAAGAACCCTGCTGTTTGCTCTGCTGCTGGAGTCAATGCCATCCATTGGGCATGTGGGACAGAGACAGAGACATGAGACGCTTCACCAGTTTGGCTAAAGGGAAGTTGTGCTGGGAAGGGGCTGAGTCCACTTGTGGGCATGCAGTTTGATGCTGCAGATAATGTCATTTAACAGGTATTTGCCCCTGAAGTGGCATCCCGGTGGTTTTTCCTGTACTCTGTGTGTGTTCCCACCACCTTCCTGGCACTGGTGCTCATCTGTCTTCCTGGAGATAGCTCAGTAAGTGGAAAACTGCCAAATGAAAAGTGGAAGGAGGAAGGGGAAAGAGGGAGCGTGCCTTTTGGTAACAACTAGTTCTCTTGTTTGCATAGTGGAGTTATTAATATCACCCCTGGGCCTAGAAAACCATGCTGACCCATGCAAATCTAGCAACATCAGTGGTGCAGAGCATTGCTGGATAGAGAGAAAGTAGATTTTGCTCTTTTTTTCAGACTTATACTAGTGACATTTCTCTTGTGTGTAAAGAGCAGAATTTGAGCATCCATGTGGTACTCTAACTTCTATGTCCAGTAATGCTCATTTTAAGAGATCAGTTTATACTAGTTCAGATAGCAGTACTGTTTTACCTGTGAACAGATGTAAAAAGGATAGAGTAGAAATGTCTGCAGATTTTCTGATATTTCTTTGGCCACTGAACCATTCAGTTAAACCTGACTACACTAAGGTAATTGACTGCACTATTGTAATGCCAGCTTCAGATATGTGTCCCAGTCTCTGAAGGCATTAAATCCATGCTAAACATAGGCCAGCAGCACATTGTTAGTATTGAAGGTAAAGCTAAGCAGGAGCACCCTCAGCATTTCTGGCAGTCCAGACAGGTGTGGTAGGCTCCTGAGGCCGCAGCTCTGCAGGTGTGTGCTGAAGGGCAGTTGGAGGAGCTGTGACAGTTGGTTTGTTGAACATCTTCAAAAGGCACCTGGACAAGGTCTTGTGTAGCCAGCTCCAGGTGGGCCAGAGGGACTCCAAAGGGCCCTTCCAACCTCAGCCATACTGTGATGCTGTGATCCTATGTGTGCACAGGGGTCAGCTTCAGTTACCTAAATGAGTATTTCTTGTGTTGTTTGGGATGCTCTGGGGTAACCTCCAGCAGGATGCAGATGTCTTATGGTTGTTTTTTTTTTGCCACACCCTTCTCATGTGCCAAGGCATCTCAAATGCATGGTCTCTTTTCAGACTGCTGTGACTGCTCTATGACAGACCTGCTGGATGGCCCAGCTCCAGGAGGAGGCAACAGCTGAGAGTTGCCATCAGAGCAGTGTGAGAACTTAGTTAACTCTGAAGTCCTGCTTTTCTCTTCTCACTTCCTCCTGGCCAGATACAGCAGCCCCTGCTCAGCATGGTGACTTCTCAGCACTGACCTAGGCTGACTGGCTCTCCCTGGGCATGGTGTAGGGCAATGAAGATTGCAGTAAAAATCGCTGTGGAAGCAGGGTTCCTTATAGATTGGCTAACTCAGTTTATGTCGTCTTAGGATGTGTTACAAAGGTCCATATGGAAATGTGCACCCATTACTTAGGCCTCTATGAGCTGATAAATAGCAGACAGGATCCGGTGGTGTAGCTGAGAAATATGTGACTGTAACCCCAAAGGACCCCAAATCTGACCTTGCTTGTAAGTGCTTCAGCAGATAAGTGAAGCAGTGGCCGGAGGAGGAACAACTCTTATCAGGGAGATTGTTGTGGTGTAACCTGGCTGACAGCTCAGCACCACGCAGTTTGCTCACTCCCCGCCCACTGAAATGGTGGAGAGAGATGAGAAAAAGTAAAACTCACAGGTAGAGATAAAAGCAATTTAATTGGACAGAAAAGGAAGGGAGAATAATTTTATTTATTTATTTGTTTATATGCAAAACAAGTGATGCATAAAGGAATTTCTCACTGCCCAATGCCCAGCCAGTTCTCGAGCAGTGGCAGCGCTCTGCCCCTGGTCAACTCCTCCTGTTTTATAATTCCATAATTCTGCATGGTGTCATATGGGATGGGATATGGGATGAGTATGGGATATCCCTTTAGCCTGTTTAGGTCAGCTGCCCTGGTTCTGTTCCCTCCTAGCACCGTGTGCACTCCAGCCTCCTTTCTAGAAGGCACCAGCAGAAACTGAAACATTCTTGAGTTTGTAAGAAGTGCTCAGCATAAAATAAAGCATCAGTGTGTTATCAACATTATTCTCATCCTAAATCCAAAACATAGCATCATTCTAGCTACTTGAAAGAAGATTAACTCTATCCCTGCCAAACCAGAACAGGGAGAAAGGAGCAGCAAAGAGGAACCTCTGTCACTATGCACAGCAGTACTGCTGCATACACAGAGCTGGCTGCAGTCTCCTGACATGTTCTGATGTTTTTCCCTAGGAATTCAAAATGTGGTTCAGTATCACTGCATAGCCCCTCAGGAAGATGCATGTGTTGGTTAGAGAACAGAAATATCCCACTGGGTGCATGTGCTGCTGCCTTTCCATGTGGAAACTGATTCAGTTCCTCCCAGAGCTCTCAAAATAGCATATGTAAATGTGTTCTTGCTTTCACATTCATTTTCTTCTGCTTTACACCTGTTAGAATTCATATTTTCCACAAAAAGAAGCAACCGTTAGCCATTGCCTTTTTTTTCCAGAAAACATTTCTTTTCCTGCCAAAGCCAGCCAAACAGCTTGTGCTCCCGATCAATTTTAAAAAAAGCTGTTCACCTGAAACCGCAGATAAGTGAATCATATTCAGCAAGGTCATCTATTCCCAGCTAAATAAATTACTTTTCTTCCAGGGTAATACAATCTTCTGTTACACAGAGATTAAATTACCAGTTTTTAAAAAAATATACAAGTCTTAACCTTTTAGAATATCGAATGTTTGGGAATTTGCTTTCAACAGCCTTGCTAGCAGAGCACTCTACCAAAGCAAGCCAAGAAATGCTTCCTCTTGGGCAGCATGTGAAGTGTTCCAGGTTTCCCTTAGGTCAATATTCCTGCTGGAGGTTTTTTCTCTACTGTCTCTAAACTATCTGTTTACTATCATTACTGCTCCGGATACAAATGGCTTATGACTTCAAGAAGTCAATTAGGAGACTGGCTTTGAATCTCTCTTCTACCTAGCTTCTGTCTGCGGCTGGTGTGTTGCCAAGGGAGCTGTATTGTTTCCTAGTGCAGCGAATGAATAAAGTTAAATTTATATCTTGCTATGTGCTAGAGAAATAGAGATGTAGTTATGTATGCATTACCTTGCATATAAATCATAGAGAGTTCTCCACCTCCTCTGTCTGCTACAAGGCATGCATGAAAATGTCCCTCTGGAATAGAAATAAAACTGTAGAACACCATGTCTGCAGCTAGAGATGAGTCAGATGGAGACTTCAGAAGTCGATCCAGATTTCAAATACCACCCAAATCTCTGTGCACGATCAAAGGTTTTGGTTCTGACCCAACTCTAAATCGTCATAACAGCCTGGATACAATTCTGAAGCTATAAATTTCTACCTTTTCATACACTCATTTAACCATATGGAGCTTCTTTCTCAGAGCTGTGCAAAGATGGGGCCATTGCGAGGCTTAAGTATGTCTCCCGACTCAGCCATGGAGCTGTTTTGTGGCCTTGAGTCTGAGCCTGAGCCTGGATTGTATTTCCTGAGCAAAGAGACTGAAAGGAGCATCAGAGCTGGGGGTGTCCCCACAAGGTGCTGAGGAAGACACTGGATAATGGGGATGTGTGCTGCAGACAAGGGATGCACCTCCAGTTAGAGGTGCCCTGCAGTGAGAGGCCTGGCACCTTCCAGCACACTGTAGGCCCTGCACTGTGGGGCTGACTGGCTTGCATAGGAGGGTGAGGGGTCTAACTAGGTTCCATTCTTTTTGTACACAACTTCTTCCTTCTTTACAGTGTAACTAGCAATAGAACAAGAGGTATGGGCCTTGAGTTGTGCCAAGGGAAGTTCAGGTTGGACATTAAGAAACATTTCTTCTCAGAAAGAGTGGTGAGGCATTGGAACAGGCTGCCCGGGGAGGTGGTGGAGTGACTGTCCCTGGGGGTGTTCAAGAGCCGTGTGGATGTGGCACTGAGGGATGTTGTTCAGTGAGAATCGTGGTGATGGGCTGATGATTGGACTTGATGATCATAATGGTCTTTTCCAACCTTAATGATTCTTGATTTTGTGATTCTTGTTCTTCTCCCAGATTAAAGCTGTCTTCACCCTCTTAAATAGCTCACTGTCTTGATATTCCAGTTTTGCCAGTGGGATAAATGCTTCCTCCACAATACTGGTAAATGTGTGAGGAGAAATATTCTCTAAATTGTAGGGCACTGAAATCTAGTAGTCACAGAGGCAGAGGGGAGATGACTGAGACACTGTGAATTTACCACCAGGTGACCTTTAAAGAAAATATTATGGGCTTGTTTGGTTTTTTTTTTTCCTAAGTAAAAAATTTTAAAGTCAATGACCTTTAAACCTTATTAAAATATTCAGTCTTTTTTTTTTTTTCTTCAAATTTTATTTTGTTGAAATCATTTGTCCCCTCACTCCCCCTCTCCACCTCCACCCCCCCCCCCCCAAAAAAAAAACCATTTAGAGTGCAATGGGTAAACTTACAAACAGTTCTAATCATAGTTCTCTTAAACAATGCTTGCCTTCTCTCTTACTGTCTTTGAAATTGCATTTTTGGTGACTGTGTTAGCTGAATCAGAGTACCAGTTAATACTAAGGTCAGACAAGGGTATCAGGCTTGAGTTTAATCAAATCACTGTGACTGTGTTATATTCCCATATGTTACATCCTACTGAAGTACAGGCACATACTTTGCCTTCCAGAGATGTCCTAAGATTAATTAATGAGCTATGAGAGTGTGATGAGAAGTGTAAGAAAAGGACCTTCTGTATCACTTCTTAGTGTATCATTACTCTTCACTGAGAATTATCCCTCTTGCTCATAAATAAATATGACAGTTCAAATTTAGCACGTCTCTTAAAAATGGGCAAATGTTTTTTGTTGTCAGGGCAATGGAAGGGATAGGACAGGACCACAAGAGGAAAGATCTCTCCTTCTGCACATTGTTTTTCTCTTTACAGAGGAAATTATTAAACCTAGGAAGAGGACAAAAGATTTTCTTGTCTACATTTAGGGGAAAAATTTGCAACAACATTTTTGAGGTCGAGACATGAAGTGAATGAAGATCTTACTTTTAGCATGCAGCAACAATTCTAACAGTAAATAGGAATGTTACTTCCAAAGCATCTCATTTTAAAGTGCAACAGTTCCATTTCAACCTCCTAAAGTTGTTTTCTGTTTTCCTAGTAGTGAAAGAGAGAAAAGCTAAAGGAATGGGGAAGACAGCATTTAGGATGGGAATTAGGACAAAAATTTGAAAAACAGAAGAGTTTCAGATGCTTAAAAAACAAAAAAAAACAAAAAATCTTCTAAATGTTTTTGCAGAGTTAGTGCTGGTTCTTGGAGTCTTCCAGTTTGACAGAGACACTATTTCATTGCAGCAGTCCTGTGCCGATAAAATCTGAGCTCATGAGCACTGTGTGGAGATGCCATATGGGAAGCTTTGTAAGCCTCTGGCAAATATCTGTATATAAACTACACTTGTGTAGTGCATTTTGCATGCAAAGCACAAAATGGCAATGAGTGAAACCTCTCAGCATCTGTAGGAGGCAACAAATCACCTTCTCCACTTACAGATGGTAAAATTGGACCCACCTGTGCTGCTTGTAGCTTCATCTCTGAGGAGGAAGGTAGTCCTCCTAAATTTTGCTACGCTAAGCCTACAAACAAAGGAAGGCTGGGGAAGGAACGTAGTCTAAATTGGGCTCCCAGTCCACCCTTCTGCACAGGAGTGTCATCTCATAGCTGGTAAGCAGAAATGCTCTGCAAAGATACAGGTACTGGTATCACATTTATTTGGTAACTCAAGTCTTTATACATTTTAAAATGTATGTGAGCAATACAAATGTAAATCAGCTCTGATTGCAGAGCAGAAATACAGCACGCTTCAGGGCATGGGGGATCCCTCCTCCTCCCAACACTTCTTATCATCATGGTAACATGCCACATTAATAAGCTTTATCTTGGTGGGTCATTGACCAGTCACAGCTTGGAGCAAGGAAGCGGTCTTCAAGGAGCAGTGAGCCAGATGATGCCCTTTATGGCATTTGCCCAGGGAAGGCACATGCTGCAAAGCATAAATGCTTTGGAAATCAGTTATTTCCAGGCAGGCTATGAAACACTGTGACTACTTTCAGGCCCATCCATAATAAAAATGAAAGATTGGAGCTTCAGTCTTCCCTGTTTCATGTATATCTTTCCCACTCAATATTCTCCCTGAGCAGGGAGTATTGGAACACCTTTATTGAGCATTACAATATATCATACACACCATTAATTCAGCTACATGCAAGCAATTACAGCCATCTAAACTGAGCATCAGAGCAGGTCAGTATAGAGAGGCAGTCACCACCACCCTACAGAGTTATTCTGTTTTAAGCTATCCTGCCTCCTAATTATTCACGTGCCATGTAGAGTACCAGAAATGCATACCCCTGTACAGCAATTTTAAAGTGTTAAATTCTCTCCCAGTCATTTCTACAGAGCAGTAGCTGCGGTACTGCAACTATTGCCTCTACAGACTGTCATCAATAACAACAGTCTCCCTCTCAGACACCACTAATAAATGCTGAATTTAGCAGCCGTGTACACAAGCAAGAAAATCTATCTGCAGGATTGTTTATCGCATACAGCATCCATCAATAAAAGAAGACAGAATGCAGTCTTTATGGAGATCTTACAGGCCAGCTAAGAGGGGGACTAGAAATTGAGATTACATATCCATACCTTAATTTAGCTGCCTTATGCCTAAGCATTATGATAAATTTGCTAATTACGTGATCACATACGGTGTTTTCCCCATTTAACTCCAGCTTTGCTTGGTACATAGGATGCTCTGTGATGGGCATCTGTTCAGCGAGCCTCTTTCGCCAGTTCCCTGTGCAGGGGCCCTGTGCTGCTCTAACTAAGCATTGTGCTGCATGAAATGGATGTAATCATCTCCTTGTGTGCTCTTCTGAATTGTGAGTCACTGGGAAACCAGAGCGCTTCAAAAATACCAGCAAAGTTATCTTTAAAGCTCCACTGTGACAAAAGAATTTATCCCATTGAAGAGGCATGGCTGAAGCTTGTGCAGATCCGGTATCATAGAATCATTAAGACTGGGAAAGACTTCTAAGATCATCTAATCCAACTACCAGCCCATTGCCATCATGCCTTCTAAACCATGTCCCTCAGTGCTACATCTGCATATTTCTTGATCACTTCCAGGGACGGTGACTCCACCACCTCCCTTGGCAGCCAGTTCCAATGCCTTATCACTCTTTCTGAGAAGAAATGTTTCCTAATATCCAACCTGGACCTCCCCTGTTGCAACTTGAGGCTGCTGCCTTTTGTCCTAGGCCATTACCTCTTGTCTTTGGCAATATTTGCCTGAATTTGACCCTCAACTCTACCTGAAGTCACTAAGTACCATCATAGCAATCCAAGCAGAGAAATGAGAAGTGGATATTTCTCCCCAGGAAGGCTGTTTTGCAGAGCAGTGCCAAAGCAAAGCTGGCAGGTTTGGAGGGAGTTGTGCATCACCCCTCATGGGGGTCAAGTGCATAGCCCTCATGTAACTAGGCCAGAGCAGAGGCCTTGACTGGAGAGGAGGTATTCAGCCCAGCTAATTACCCTAGTACTACACTTAGACAACTGGTAGGGGAAGTAAGCAACGACAGCCTGAACAGAATAAATAAATCTTAAACAGTAAAATCTTGAAGTAAAACTGGGAGTAAAAGAAAACCTGAAACCTCATACTTCCAGATCAAATGCGGAGGGTTCTGGAACAGCTATCCTAAAACTGTTTTGTGGATTTTCATGTTCCTTTAGAACTGTCTTCTGCTTCAGAGTTGGCAGCTGGGTCCACTTGGAAAAATCTGTATTTTGGCCTGAATGGTATTTGTCTCCCTTTGTATTAGACATATGTAAAAGCCTCTCAGCCCCAATAGTGCAGCAATTTTTAACACCAGTGCTGACTGACAGCAGGAGAACTGATGCAAGACATAGTAAATGCTGTAGGTTTTCCTGCTCAATACAGGTAATTTGAGCTGCAACTCATCTTTCATGTAGTAACCTAAAGTTCTTGGTCAAAGACAGTGAAATGTGGGTTTTAACCTATTATTCCCAACTTGTAGGGACTGTGCTACTCAATATCCCATAAGTAAGATGGATGGGAAAAAAGACTGGAAAAGTAGGAAGATAAATTTGTGGGAATAGGAATCTTTAACTCTACCAAATGAAACTATGGCAATGTAAAAGGCAAAATTGATGGTCTACAGAGCAAGAATTCAAACAAAAGCCTGAACTGTGGCCCAGGAAGCTGGGGACTTCATGCTTTGCTCAGGCATACCTTTAATTCCTTTTTTTTTTCCATTAATGACTATGTAAAAGTGCATGGAGGGAGGCACCAAAGCCAATGGAATAGGGCTTAGAACTCAGTCTGGCAAAATCACCTCCGAAGCAACGTACCAGACAGAAAGGGCTAGTCATACTGGAAGGCATCACTCCTCTATTCTTCCACAAGAAGGCCATCAAGTTGGCCATATGATTAAGGACCTAGAAGATTTGCAAACAGATACTCAGTTCCTGTAAATCTTTGCATAGCCTGGTATGAAGGTGTTATAATGTAAGTGAAAATGGATAATTTCCTTATTTGAAAAACTTGACAAGTGGTAATCATATTAAGTTGTGCTCTCAAAAAGATTTTCTCATGACTCTGAGTTCCTTTGATCAGAATTGCAGCACTGATTAAATTAACACTTCCAGTATCCCTTGCCTTGACTGCAGACATCCAGTGGTCTTTACACATGGCTTCTTGCAGGCAATCCAAAGTTTGTATGGAGGAAATCTTCTCAGTTCCTCTGTTCCAAGCAAATGGCACATGCCTTATTTTGGTGGACCACGTACCAGCAGGTTGTGCTTCTATCCCAGCCAGAGAAGCACCATCAGCACTGCCATTCTTGTACAGATCACTTCATGCCTTGCTTGGCAAAGAACAGAGAAATTTCCATTCACTTCACAGCAAAAGCAGCAGTTGCCTTCCTCCCAGCTAAGCAGGACTGGCCTTACAGCTCTGTAAAGAAGCGGCCTCATTCTGTAAGCAACCTCTTGATGTTTATGAGCTGCAGAGAAGCACGCACACACCCTTCCCCGTGGGGCTGGGATCCAGCCATCTTTCTTGGCTTTGGGGGCTGGAAGCACACTGAAACCTGCCAGCTCTGACTAAGGTCCCTGGGCTGGGTCCCAGCACCTGCACTTAATTTTCACTTAAAACTGGGGGACCGGCTGTACTTAATGATCCTTGCAGAGGCTGAAGTTCCCCCTGAGCTTGCCTGGCCATGTTGTACACTGGAACACTGTATCTTCTATCAGGCGTGTGTTGGCTGAGCACATCTGGATTAATCTGTCCATCTTCATGCCATTCTAGGGGGAAAAACTGTTTCTGGGTGCTTGTACGGATCTGCCTCTTGCCACTGTTCTGGGTGACAGCCTGACAGGTGCCACAGGTATGAAAAAACAAGGATCCAGTACATTATGCTATTCAAACGAGGTGGCATCTTTTCAAGAGCTGCCACCTGTGTTCAAGGGATTATGGCAGTCTGGCCTGGAGCTGCCCTGAACCTCCTCTGGCTGCATAGGGAATGAGACCACTGAAGAGGAGTAAAATTACTAATGAGTAAAATCCTACTTCAGCTGCTAAACTAAAATAACACTGTAAAGTATGCTGTAAAAGCTGTTCGGTTTGTATCACTCTGTGGCTGTTTGCAGACTAATTTACAAGAGCTTTTACTCAACAAATATTTCAGTTTAAGCACCGTTCTCATTTACATCCTCGCAATTTCCCTGAAGGTCACAGGGGTATATGCTCTATCACATTGAGTACTAAGTGGGAAAAGCAGACAAAAAATCAAATGAGTCATATTAAAGCGGGACTATTCCCTGCAGTCTGCAGAATTGTGCTGTTAAACCCCGAGATGGAGAGTTTAACAAAGGCTGGAGACCATTATCTCGCAGCCGCTAACCGCTTGCAATTTGCAGTCGGGGTTTAGCTGTGTGAGCACTGCAGGATTTGGCTACCGTTGAGGCTTTTTCAAACCTTGCATTCACTCAAAATCTGACAGAGGCTGATTTTCGTCAGGAAGCAGATAAATGAAATGTGACCATCTTGTTAATATATGGATTGCTCGAAAATCAGAAGATTTACTGTGAGTCTGAATTAGAAAGGCATCATTTAATATTTGGCACATCATTAAAGAAGTGCCGGTTTCCAGTGTTTTTCTTTGTAACGCATACGTATGTTCAACGTAAGTGCAGCACTGCACTGTGTCTACACAATTTCTGTATGATGCACAAATGGATGGCTTCATGTAGGACCTTCCTGTAGGACTCGTTCAAAATTACAATTCAGAATCTCTTTCCCACATTTTTATCCTAAGTACAGAATCTAGTCCAAATACAGCAGTGAGGCAAAATGTTCCCAGGACAAGCCAATCTCTTTTGGAAAACAGGAAAAATGTTAGCTGTTTTATGCACATGAATATTGCTTAAGTGTATAATTACATGTAGGAAATTATTTCAAGCACAGAAACACAAGAAACATCAAATCAAGTGTGATTCAGTAAAGGCAGTCCTCTGCTGTGCTTTTCCATGAGGGGAAGTTGTCAATCTTAATCTGACATAGTGGTAGTTCCCAGAAATGAATGAAAAAGCTGAAAGCAGGATTTGTTTCAGAGAACTTTTTCATCTAAAGCAAAGTCTCTTGAGCAAGCTCTTCACGTGTGCTCCCTCTGGGATCTGAGAAGCGAGAGAGGAGAAGAAAAGGGAAACCCCGCCAGGCACTTTGTCCCATCCTATAGTAGGCCTCTCAGGTGGTGGATTTTCTCCTGAAGCTGCCAGTTCTGATCACTAGCCAGAGAAACAGAGGCTTAAATCTGCATTTTTTTTTTCAAATGGATGAAGCTATGTGAGCAAACCTCACCCTGCCAAACTTAGCAGAAGCGTTGTGAGACACCTGCAGAGGGGATCCCGGAGCAGCAGCTCAGCTTCTTCCCTGAGATGAAATATTTTTCTCCTTTTTCTGATCTACTGGAAATCCCTTTGAACTCCAGTTTTCAAAGTTTCCAGAGGACTTTATTCTTTCATGGGGTTTCAGTGGCTTGGATTTGGACACTGCTTCTGACAGAGTCCTGTGCTCTTGTGTGTCCTATGGGATGCAGTGTCCCTGTGCAGCAGCTGAGCTACGTGCCCTGCACCAGGAAAATGCCATGTATGCAAGCTACTGTGCACAGTGGCCTTATACAGCTCTTCAGTCCTAAAGATTTCCTTTCCCCAACTGATTCAAGACACCGTTCATTTCTTTGACCTTTTTTATTTTATTTTTCATCTTTTTTTCTTCATTCGTGAGCTGGGGGTCGGCCTCTTCTCTCGTGTCATTAGTGATAGGACCAGAGGGAATGGCTTCAAGCTACGGCAGGGGAGATTCAGGCTGGACATGAGGAAGTATTACTTTTCAGAAAGGGTGGTCAGGCACTGGAATGGACTGCCCAGGGAGGTGGTGGAGTCACCGAGCCTGGGGGTGTTCAAGGAAAGGCTGGATGTTGTGTTGAGGGACATGGCTTAGTGGGAGCTACTGGGAATAGGTGAACGGTTGAACTGGATGATCTTTTAGGTCTTTTCCAACCCTGGTGATTCTATGATTTATGATTCCATAAGCTCTTTGTTATCATGTAGGTTTTTTCATGTTTCCCTCAAGCCCAAATTAACCATCACACGTCCCTTATTTGGGATTTTGTTTGTTCAGAGAAAGATAAGCTGTGTTTGGATCATCTGACCTCTAAGCATATGCTTCTGATCTGCTTACCATTACCAGCTACCTTTCATTCAGAATCATTAGTCATTTCAACACTATGACATCTTCATTGTGTTTGCTGATTTAAACAGAAGCCAGATGAGCATACCAATGAGAACTACATCCCTCCAGAAGCCATCACCTCTGTGGCTGTACTGAGGCTGCTTGCATGAATACGCAGGGACAACACAGCACTGCAGAACCCCTCATTCCTGGAATAGCTATGCAGAAACAGCTCCCCTCACACTGAGCTGGATGCTCTGGGAGGAGATGCGATGCCTGATAACAGAAGGTCATCGGGAAACATGTTGCTGTCCATACACCAGCCTAATCCCACGGTTTTATGTTTCTCTGAACAGCCTAGACACAGATGCGGCCTTTACTGCAAAGGGGTCACAATGCCATGCCCTGCTTTACAGAGGAGTGCTCCCTGCAGCATGAGTGCTTGCAGGTTCAGTCTGTGGTATCCTCTTGAGAGAATGTGAGGATGGTGGAGCTGAGGATCCATCCTCCTCCTACAGCATGTTATTTCACTCTGCTTTCTGGAGATACACTTTCCGCCTTTTTCTCCCCTAGCTACTCAGTGGATCATTAATGTTGCTTTATATAGTAAAGAGAAAGCAGAGCTAAGACAAGTAATATGATATTTTTCTCTTTCAATGGAAAATATAGATTTTTGTTTGCTTGTTTCTAAATCAAAGAGTAAGTCTGCAGTTTTATTACAACACGGCCTCTCTAAAAGATTTTATGGTTATTTCAAAGAATGTGGGCTGTAAAGATGTATAAGTTTATTATATACTTGGATGAAAAGATTTAGATTTCCCCAGGAAAAAAAAGAAGTGCAGTTTTTGAAAAAAGGTTTAATATGCTGTATATGCTGGAGATTTTAGCATTGAAATTTTCACACCAGGGTTTACATCTGAACACAATAAATAGCATAGGTAATATCAGTTCAGGGTAAACTGCTGAAGGACAGTCGATGCCCACTATTTTCTTGTTCACTGTTTAGAAGAAACTCCCACAAATGCGAGGTGCAGAGAGCTCTGTGGGATCCCTGCACTGAGTGAGTCTCACTCCCTGCTGCTCAGTCTGTAGCTGTGGGCTGGATAAGAGTATTTGTCTTAATGCCAACCCAACAGAACTGCTGGATCTCAATGTTCACAAGTAGACTTGGTATAACAGGTATTGTCACACTGAAGATTTCTTTATTTTTCTTCACACTGGGCTTTTTTCAGGCTCTGCATATCTACAAATTCATTTGCTCTTCTTACATACTCTGCTTTGGATCCATCTGTATGATTGTATAGGCTTATCTTCCTTTTTAACCAATGAACTGGCACAGAAATATCTTTACTATTTGCTACTGCAATAAGCACAGTCTACTTAATGGCCTAAACATAGTATTTCTGAGTTCATTTTAATTTAAGCCTACATTTGAAGCTTCTTCAAATCTTCAAAAGATTTATTCAAAACAATTTCAGCTCCTTGTCAAACTAGCATGCCACTTGCAGAATGACAGTGTCTTAATAAGGTTTGCCACTTTGTCTAGTGAAGAAAAAGCAGACCTAGCAGCTCCTGCTTGCAGCAGAGGCAACTCACCCACTGAAATCACTGGTGCAGCAACATGTTCTTACATTGTAAATCCAAACAGCCACCTAATGCATTGCAGTTTGCCACAATGACTTCATCAGATTCATGTGGCAGATATTTCCTTGTAATGGCAAGGAAGCTGTGTACGATGGAAAAATAGACTGATATTAATCAGCGACATTGCAGTGTTGCTTGATTCGCATACTTAAATATTTGTGTCCTCTGCACTTTCTCAATGAGAATACACAATGCAAATAGGAATAAAATGCAAAATTCTAGTTAAAGAACTTGTTAACTAGTGTGCTGCTGTGCTGAGACTGACATTAGTGCTCTTGGTGTACAGCCCTAATTGTACTGTGATTTCTTTTTCAGTTGCACTTGGTTTCTATTTGGTTACTTTAATCTGCTCAGTGTCATTGAAGTCCGTCTACATTCAGTGTCCCTGCCATCTTTCTAACTGTTTTGGGGAAAAGCAGTGCCATTGGTACCTACACCTGAAGGATGATGAAGCAAAAGACTCTGCAGATCATCTGTAGAAACATAAAACTTTCTCTGTACGTACCCCGTGACATACATCCCCATGACCTTAAAGCTTATGTTTAGAAGATGGCATATGCTATCAAAGAGATGGCTAGATCCTTAAGATATCGCTGTCAGTGTCATCTGAAGACAGAAATGCCTGGAGATTTGCTTTTAGGCTGTTGTTCTAAGTGCCTCCTGTAAAGAGTATGCCCTTTTCTGTAGGGAATTAGGGGAGCCTTTTCAGCACCTTGTTTTACCAGTTTGGCATTGTGTAATGTTTCTTTAAATTGGTAAGAGGATCTCTGAAAACAGTAGTTAGGGGATCCAAAAACAAGCTCAGAATGTTTCCAAGTTTTAGGCATGATATTGCCTGATTTGAAGTGAATATTCTTCATAAAGCAATAGAAGGACACTATCCTCACTGTCCTCTCTTACCTGCTGTTACTCACCTTGCTCGTACTGCAGCTACCACTTTCTGATTTGGCATTCATTTTACATGAGATATTTCTATTGAAATTAATGAAAAACGTGGGTGTTCAAGGAAAGGAGTTCTATTTTCATGTTTTAGCATAAAGATGCAAATTAGGCCCAGTATTAAAACCTAACAGAAATGGATGGAGCTGTAAAGCGGAGGTTGTATTGTATAGAAGTAATTTTTTTCAGACATTTTGAATAAATATGACAAATAATTTAGGATCTTTATTATACATACTGCTTATTCTGAATCTGGCAAAAAGATTGCCACTGTTATAGAACAGTTTTTTAGTTAGCAGTCTCAGCTTCGGTTTTGAACTGATTTGGGGAATTTACTAAAGCACCTTCCAGGATGTAGAGATTTATTAGGTTACTAGACAAATTGGCAGCATGCATTCATTAAGGCTCAGCTTTTCAGAAGGAAAAACTTGATTTAGGCATCTTAATGTGTGAGTCCAGGCTCCTATCATAGTCAGATGAGATCTAATTCATGTAGAGTGACTTTGATCTCCCTGAGTGGACGCATCCCGGTTGGTCAGCTGAGATAACCTCTGCTGGAAGATCTGGCAAGGTCTCTGTGGACTACTGTTGGAACTGTGTCTGCTCCCTGAATTACAAACCTGAGTTTGGATGTCACAGCTAGAACTGAATTCCGCTCCCAGAAATTTCCAGAGGTGTGAACATAGGAAAAGGTAACTCAGGGCACATTTCCAATCAGAAGCCGTGGAATAAAATTAATACTTTCTACTATAACAAAATTAATGCTGACTATTCCCTCCATGTCCATGGGGTTTAGACTCTGCCTGGTAAATTCAAGTACTGACTGCTCTGCCTAGCTGCTTCTGCTCGACTGGGGTCATTTCAGTCATATTGCTCCTTGGGTGGGCTCCCACCTGGCCCAAGAAGCTGAAAGGAAGAGAACCTTCCTATACGGTGTCACGTGTTTTGTTTCTGAGTGCTTTAAAGCTTCCCAAATCCCTGTTTAAAGATTTCATCCAAAGGAAATAGCAGGTCTTGTATTTTACTCTGAAATAACTTCTGGAGACAAGCCAGACTGAAGTAAATGGAAAAATAAATTATTTTTTAAAAAAGGAAATGAAAAGAAAAAGCATTTACAAAATCTAATCTGTAAGTGGATTTTGAGTCTGAGCTGTTCTTATGTGAAGTTAGCCAGGAAAGAGAATATGTAACTCTCAAGAGAGGTGAGTAATGTCAGTGTGAGTCTGTAGTTTAGAGCCTACAAAAGATATTCTGCCTATTCTACGCAGATATGCTGCTGCCTGAAATACAGTGATTTGTATAAAAATGATATTGATGACAAGAAAGATAAGATGTTAGGTAAGAAAAAAGGGAAAGAGAATGAATAGCGATAGTAAAATGAGATGGGAAAGAAAAGACACTGACTCAAAAGCTCATATTCTAAGAGATTTTTTACTTATTTCATTACAGATGGAATTATAGCATAGAGAGATGGTTACTGATAATGGAAGACAAATTTTGCACATGGATAGTCTCATATCATGCATGAGTGAGGAATCTGTTGCTGAAGTACCAATGATCCTCCTCAGAGTAAGCTGCAGGGAACACACATTATTGGCTTTGATTTGATTCTGTTTATCCTAAGCGTAAGGCCTGGTGGAAGCAGTACTAAAGCAGCCCTTAGCCTTGCAGTAACTCATCCAGCACTGGGGACAAGTCAGCTCAACTGTCAAGCAAGAAATACTGGAGACTTACCATGGAGCAGATCACATTTGCACTACAATTTTTTCTGTTTTTAGGCACAGGCTGTCCAGGGAAAGTGTGGATGTCCCATCCCTGGAGGCATTAAAGGACAGGTTGGATGGGGCCCTGGGAGCCTGAGCTAGTGGGTGGCAGCCCTGCCCACAGCTGGGGGTTGGGACTTGATGATCTTTAAGGTCCCTTTTAACCTAAGTCCTTCTGTGCAGCTGAAACATTAATGGCAAAGTAGCATATATTTTAATTTGTAGATTAGATGGTAGATTGCATAATAATCACAGTAAAATTACTGCAGTTCCATGTTGCCTGCATTTAATAATCAATATAGGCTGCCTACTACATGACTCTTTATTACAGTATGGATTCAACACAGTTAGTGCATCTGGAATCTAAAAATAGGCATTAAGTACGAAGCTGAGTGATTAGAAAGTCACTCAGTCATAGAGACAACCTCCAACTTTTAAAGTTCATATGCTCAGGAAAGTACCATCATTCTGAAACCACAATGGCTTGACGTAGCCTTAAAACAAAGTTTTGCAATGTTCTGAAATGCACAGTTAGCTAAAGGACATGAAAATCTGTCTGGTTTTATTTATTTTATGCCTAGAGTACAAAATACTAATGCAAGTTGCTGTTTTAGAAAGAAAAAAAAAAAAAGAAAAAAAAAAATCAATATCATTTCTCTAAGTAGTCATTGTAGGTCTACAAATCCAGGATTGAAAATCTGCCTGACCACAAAATATATAGAATTCGGATTTATACATTTTCCATGTCGTGCCACAGTTTCGGAAAGGTAGAATGAAATATAAAGAAGGATAGTAGGAGACTTCCACTGAATCCCAAGATCTGGGAAAAATACCAAAATAATAATGATTGTTTAGAATGGCCTTCTGTGCTCCAGTCTGTTTCTCAGTTAGGCTTATGCAGTGATTTCTCCATCCAGCTCGGACTTTTGTTTGAACCATAGCACATCATTGTACAGGACATTCACTCCTGGCTTAAAAGCTCACAGTGAAGGCTCAGTAGTTACTTACTCTCCATTTTGAAATGGAAGAATTTCTGGATTGAGTTTGTCTGCTCCTTGCCATTGGATCGTGTAACTTTTTCTGTTTGATTGAAGACTTGCTAGCTGTGAAACGTCTCCTGTGTGTTACAATTTTTTTATACTGTGATAAAACCACTTCTTACCATTTTCTTAGGTAATCAAAATAGATGCAACTTCTAGATTTTCTTACCAGAGAACGTTTCCTAAACCAGATCATTCTTTTCCAGCTCTCCTTTAGTTCCTAAATAGTAAAATATCCCTCATATCCCCATCTCTAGACATCATAGCAGGGGTAATTGGTGCCTACGGATTATCTTACCCATTTCCTCTGGAGCAATGAGCTTGGCCAGGTCTTGCCACTGGGCACGGAACCAGCATAGGAAAACCAGAATCTGTAAGGGTAGACCAGCCACCTGAGAAACAAAAGTGGCAGCTCCATTGACACTCATAGTTAATTTTGTATTTTGAAGTAATGAACATCATATACAACAACATAATGCTGTTTCCATATTCCCTCTTGTCATTTGCCTGTTAACATGGTGATGGACAGGGTTTGCTCTTTCAGCTGTTGCAATGTACTGCTTATCGGCTACAGCTACTAAGTCCTTCTAAAAGCCACTGCTTCAGATATGACCTCCCTTATGAATGGGATTTATTCTCTGAGTGTAACCTTGTATTTGTCTGCGTTGAAGTTTGCATTCAAATGAAGCTGCCTTTCTGAATGATCCAGACATATGCCCATCATCTCTTCTCTCTTCCTTTTTATTCCCTACAAATTCTATCAGCAGTGATTTAATATTTTCTTCAAGATCATTGATAAAGTTACTGAGGGGGATGATGGCAGCTCCCTGTAGGCTTCTGCTTGCAAAACCCTAGGTGACAGCAAATGCCTTTCTGAGATCTACAATCTGAGCAATTCTTAATCTTTTTTAAATGAGTCTGCATTGATTTTCTTGTACAGCTAATTTTTATAAGAACATTATGAAGGACTAGCTGTAATTCTTCATAGAAATTGAGTAACCGAATCAAATCTGTGATGTCACAAAACTTCTGAGGTAGATTTGAAAAATAAAATACAATATTGATTGAATCACTTGTTCTTTTGACTCCTTGCTGATTGTTTTCCCTGCCAGCCTTGCCTGGATATTATCAAAGACCAATGTCAATCTAAGCTTGAAATTGTAACCTTGCAGGCTGGATTTTTATGATGGGTCTAGGATTTATTTGTGTTAATAATTCAGAGAGTTCCTTGGCTCTTGGTTCCTTTTAATCCGTACTGGTGCAGATTGCCCATTCTCGCAGACTCAAAGAGGTTTGAGCAGGTTGTGTGGGACAGAGCATTCATTCAGTCCCCAGTGTCTGGCTCTAGCTGGTGTCACCTCAGCTCCTCACACCTGAGGGAAGCACCGCCTGAATGCATCAGCCTTCTGCATTTTGTTATCAATGTTACTGACAGCCCTGCCCAGCAATGGGGCCGTGCTAATGGCATTTCATTTCATTTGCTCTTCATGTATATAAACAGCAACTCCTGGATAGCTGGCCATTGATGCCTCTTCTCTCCAGTCATGTTCTCTAACTCCTTATTTCTGCCCATTGCTAGCAGCATCATTTTGGTTTTTAACTGTAATTCGACCTCTATTTCACCACTGAGTGGATGGAGGCATTTATCCCCAAGGAGCTGAGGAGTCTTTGCCCAGATATGGATGATTAGGAGCTGCTTTCTACAGAACTTGATTTCTCTCAACCTCAAGTCAAGGAAATATCTACCAGAGCACAAGACTGGGCCTTTCTAAAATAATGTCTTTTGGGTTCAGCAGCTGTGCAGTCAGCTCTGTCCCTGCAGCTGATCTCAGCATTGAATTTCCTCAGGGCTTCTCAGTACAATGGACAGACTGAGGAGCAGAGCTGCACGATGGAGGCAGGGTGGTTCTGGGGCTTATTCCTGAATAGACCTGGCTCCCTTCTCCACCCCCATGAGAGGGGAGGAGATGCTTTAAGGCAGTAATGAGTGAAGAACTGCTCATTTGAAGGGCCCTGTCCTCAAAGCAGTCTATGCCTACATGTTTGGAGCCATTCCTTCTGGAGAAGCATCATCAGAGCCTTTCCATCCATAGCAGCCCGGTGCCTTGGCTACAGCAATTACAGCCCTGCACTCCCATGCTAGGACAGCAGGCTAGCCATGGGCAATGGCATTGCAGCCACTGCAGGCTTGAATCACAGCTCAACATGAAAACTCATCCAGAAATTACTGCAAATGCTGGGCAACAAGCCCAAATTCACTTCAGTGCTATCACGTGTACATTCATTGCCCTAAGTCACTGCTTACTATTATCCTCAAGTTGATGTTGAAATGCTTTCTGCTGCTTTCTCCTGTTTTTTTTTTTTTTTTTAATATTTATTTTTGGGGAAATGGTGCCTTTGAAGAAGGAAGTATATGTATACTGGTGAAGACTGCATCTGATAGCACATAGCAGGTGAAAATTGTGAGCACTTGTATCTGTGCTATTCGTTGACTGACATATTTGTGTTCATACTTAATGCGGATTTATTCCCAGGTGTTGTAGTACATTTTGATAGAAAAATCAAAACATTACCAAATTAACTGTCTTGAAAGGGTACATTTGCCTAACAAGTAAAAGGGAGGGAATTTGGTTATTGTGCAAATGTGAGGTGTTACTGATACTTTTGTAAGGCCCTATTGTATATGATAATGTTCTCATCTGATAAGCCAGATAAAGACATTTGGAGTGATACTTGCAGAATGAATATTGGCTGATATGCTGGCAGAGGAGGTCTCAAACAAAAATAGTTTTTCTATTAAATAGTGTGCAATTTAATGCATTCAACTTTACCTGCCAGGGTGTAGCTGATCTTTTAATACATTTATTTGATTTTATAAGAAAATATTCATAAATATTATTTTCCAAAACCCAGAAAAGATATTGCATAGACATGGAAGATAAAAAAGATGATGAGTTTACAAAGTGATTGATTACTATTAACACTATAGGAAGCAGAATGAAAGACATTGAATATTTTCTGCTGTTGATTTAGGGGGAAAAAAAAAAAAAGAAAGAACTGAAGTAAGTAAAACTGAGAAATCATTCATTATGTGCTATCTCAGCCCATTTTGTCTCTGGATGAAATTTCCTCCAGTGCTACTCCTGCTTGTCTGATGCTTGCTATTCAGAATGCTCCTGACCTCCTTACATGACTGTGTCCTCTCTGGTGTTAGGTTTTCCTGCTGCTGTCTTAGGCATGCACTCCAGAATCAGCACTCCTCAGAGGGCTTCTGGCAAATCTGCCTTGGGGCCCAGGGGACACAGACCCATATCCCCATTGCTGGATGCAGTGGACGATGAATGCTGTATAAGAAAGTATAAGCTGTGCCACTGGGCAGCTTCTCCCACTTTTGCTAGTACTATGGAAACTAGATCAAATGCAGAGAACTGGCAAGGCCTTAACACTAGGCATGTTGCACTATAGCTCAAGTGCAAGCTATCATCCTAAGTGAAAGTTTTCTCTTAAGCTCATTCTCCATGACCATTTGGTTCAACCTAAAATAAATTGTGGATATTTGTGACTTGGAACATCACTTAGCATGTGTCAACAGAACTGTCCTGAGTTTAGCGGTAAGCAGTGATGGCAAGGCAGCGCACACCAACTGCGGATGTGGAAGCTTGCACAGCTACAAGGCCTTAAACCAATGCTCAGTGTTTCAGTTATGATTTTTCCTGAGATGCATCAGGGGCCACTAAGGAAATAATCAAAATTATGCATAGTCACAGAGGTAATTCAAATAAATTTACTTTAAAATGCCATAACTTAATTAAGGCGGTTTTACTGCCAGCGAATATCATCCGAGATGCTAACACACACATTTATGCAAACATCAGTCAGTTACATTTACAACAAAGAAGAGCAAACTGAATGCAGGCTGAAAGTTGGTTAGCAATTTCAGATTTTGGTTAAGTTTCCCCACTGGACATATGAACCATATGTAGAAATAAAATGTATGTATAAAATTGCATATCCCTGTGCAGTGTATCAGATACTTGACACCTCAATCAATGTACTAATGTACTTCCTGAGACACTTCATAGCATCTGCACATATTTCCCTTTGATTGCTTTTGTTTTCTTGTGAAAGAAAGAAAAGCCTTCTTCTTCTGGCCATTCTTGGTATCCTGAGCATATAACCTTCTGTGCCTGTCCTTGGCTCAGAGCTAGTGCTATCTTCCTGGAAATATGGTGTCTTGTTTTCCGATGGCCTCACTCTGGGAGTGTCCAGCTTCCCAGGGGAATCTCCTTTGGCTTCTAGCCATGGGTTTTAAAAAGAGGGGCCTTTTAAGTAAAGAAAAAGTGCCTCAGAGCCTTTGAAGAGCTGTTTAATATCTTTACTCTTTTTTTTTTCTTTTTGACTGAATCCTGTGCCATTCAATTTATGGTAACAGAAACAACAAAAGATTACCCACAGTCTGACTTTAGGTCTCCCTGTGTGCATTGGTGTTAATAAATAAGGATGAGTGAGTCTGTTCTCTGATCCTGAAGGGAAGTGCCAAACTCTGGTCTGTGCTCCTATAACCAAACTCCTCCCTTGTCCTTCTGGATGTGATGATTTCATTCAATCTGCCTTCTGGACTGTGTATCATCTGGCTGGCTTCCAGGCAAGTACCACTTGGTGTGGGTCAAACCTGTGCCAGGTAATGTGTTACTGCAAATACTCAGTTAAACAGGATAGATGGCTATCTGCTGCACTGCTTGGTTTGCTAGGATAGATATAGCCCCTAATTCCCATCAGTAGCCATTTCCAAAAACATTTCGTCTCAACAGCTTGCTGGAAAGATGTAGACTTTTTATGGGGGGAATAAAGAGCTGAGTCCTGCCTGCATTTGGCACCTGCTTGCCCTTGCTGACCTGCTCTGGGGCTTGCAAAGGGGCATGCAGGAATCTTGGATAGCAGGACAGAGGTTTTATTGTTCCACATTTGCAGTGATTGTTGATGCACACAATCACTATGCTAACATGTAGATATAAAACCTTTCCTGCTAAAACATATTTTCCTTATATATCTTCCTTGCTCCATCATTCTTGCTCCCTCTCCCTGCATCTGTCTCTAGATATGGCTTGCAAGAGATGGGGTGCCACAGATTTTGAACAATGACAGCTCCAGAGCATGCAGATTATCAGGAATTTGCTAAGACCTGGTGGTAAGTAGAGCTTCTATTTGCCAAGTGACAAGTAAAAATATCCTAAACATACAGCATTTTTATCTGCCCCTGTTGGAGCTCAGAAGGACTCCACAAGCTGTACTATCTCATCATAAATTTTAATAAGCAGCTGACGAAGATGTCTGTCCCAACCAGATCCTCCACTCTAAGCAAATGTAAATCCTACCAGTATAGGGAAATAAAGAAAAACATCAGACAGAAACGAGCTCAGAGCCAGGTAACTGGCCTGGGAATATCCCCAGAAGGATAGTCTCTCCAACTGGGGGTAGAAAGCAGTGCAGCATCTCATTTAGCTATTGCTTTTTTTTTTTTTTCCCTTCCAATCTCCATGCTCCAGTTGCTTCATCACTTGTCAGCCCACAATTTGTGTTCCTTTGGCATTCAGCACTTCCTAGGCTGCTTCTCTCTTCTGTTCCTTCACAGCCCTAAGAGCTCAGTGACTTAAGACACAAGTGCCCTGAGCCCAGAGGATATACAATTTCACTGCATCACTATTCCACAAAGGCCAGGGCTGGCAGGGTCCTTTGTGTCCATCTGCTCCAACTCTTGTTCTTCAGGGGCACCCAGAGCAGGGCGTCCATGCCCACATCCATGTGACATCTGAAGATCTCCAAGGAGGTGACCCCACAACCTCTCTGGGCAGCTTCTGCCAGTGCTCCATCACCCTCACAGCACAGAAGTGCTTCCTGGTGTTCAGAGAGAACCTCCCGTGTTCTGGTTTGTGCCCATTGCCACATGTCCTGGCACTGGACCCTGAAAAACTGCTGACCCCATCTTCTCTGCACCTTCCCTCCAGATATTAAGAGATACTGATGATAAAGCTCCTGAGCTTTAGCTTCTCCAGACTGAACAGTCCCAGCTCTAAGCCTGTCTTCATAGGAGAGGTGCTGTATACTCTGAATTCACGATCCTTGAGGTCCCTCCCAACCCTGGCCATTCTGAATCATCTTTGTTGCCTTAGCTCATTTATTCCCAGAGGGGCAAATTTTTGGCCATTCTGATTTACAGTTTATTTGTCCAGAGCCAAGATGCAAAAGTGACTGGACAAGAGTTACTTGTACTCCACTTCGAAGCAGGGCTTGTGTCTTGGAGTGCATTTCTTGGGGCCTCAGGAAGCCACCACCAGGGATGGAGGTGTCACACTGAGCAGGAAGGTTAGGAACCCAGCTACTCATTCAATCCAGAGGACAGAGGAGTGTTGTGCTCCAGGAGCAAGAGTATCAGGCCACACCTGTGAGGCTCTGGGCCTCAGTGGCTGAAAGAGGAACCAGCGATCACAGAAGAATTTGGGGAAAGAAAACCAGCAGTTAATTTCAACTGTTTCTGTATCATAATGAGTATGGATAATAATTCAAACAATTCAGTGATCTAAATCCACACATCTGAACTGCCTAAGTGCATCCAGGACTATGGTGCTGTCTTGAGGCCACATTAGGAGCCTGCATTGCTGAAGCAGAACACCAGTTGCTGCTGCTGCTGCTGTTACACTGGAGAGAAGATCATGCTCCACACTGGCAATTATGAGAGCAGAAACAGGGAAAGGTCACTGTTCTTTAAGTGTCTGAAACAGCTTGATAGGAAAACATAACATTTGAAGATACTATAATAACTTTCCTGCTTTTTGTGAAACCATTTTTTTTATTCTGCATGTTCGTTACTATCCGAAAATGGACAAGAGAAGAAAGCATTTCTTACAAGCATTTCTGGATTTTCAGGAAATGTTTTATTTTTCCTTCCCCACTCATTAAAAATTCAAAACAGAAAGTTTCTAAAACTAGAAATGGAAAGTGAAATTGACTTTGAGCACATGCAGTTAAAATGCTCTGTCTTTTCATGGGATGTTTGTTTCATGTTTCAAAAAGATACACCTGTATTTTGCATGTTGTTGTGGCACATTCGGCCAACACCATCTTTTGCAGTGTGATGAAAAAGGCCCTTTGGATGCTGAGGCATGATACTGGCAACCTATTTCTTTCAAAGGGCATTAAGATAGCATTCAGTAAAAGAATGTATCTAGTTAAGATACCTGTATATATACACGTGTGTGAATGTAAGCTCATCTAGAATCTCTTAGCATTTTTAGGTAGTGTATTTAGTAAAGAAGGGATAAATGGAAAGAAATGAGTTAGGAAGCACACAGGCAGTGAATTTTTAATGCTGATGTTACCTTTTGCTTTAAAAAGAAAAGAAGGTTTGTTACTGTTCTCAAAATACCTGAAATGCGTGTCTGTAGTGATGTGGTCCTTGGTCCTTTCATGACCTGTCTGCACTCTGTGTTCCTGGTACATACAGCAGGGAGTCAGTGCAGATTGGTGGATGGAGACCTAGCTGGGACATTGTTTTATTTCAGCTATTTCGTTTAGTAAATGCAAGAAGCACAGGATTACTGCAGTTATGAGGAAGTACTGTCTATTTGTCTAAGTTACAAAAGGCAAATTTTGAAAGGGCATTACATTAAAAAAGCCCACAGGAGGGAAGAGAAAGTACACACACTTAAAACCTGACATCAGAAAGACACAATACCTCTGAGGAAGCCAATGGAGATGTTAAAGCTCAGAAGCCAAGCAGACATCTGGTAACTTAAACATGCAACTGGCAGCTCTCACTGAGCCATGCTCTCATGTGTTTCTCGGCTGTTGCTTGCTTGTATTTTCTAATTTCAACATGCCTCCTTGGTGTTATTCTTACATGAACTGGCAGTGTTGTCAGAGACAATCATGTCAGTGCACTGCAGACCACTTTTTCCCTCATGAAGAGGAAGTTAACTTGATGGATCTTGTTGCTCAAAACAAAAATCGCAGATATCATCTGTTCAAAGCTTTATATTTTGCACTGGGAACACTGCGTGTCCCTGTTTGTGGGAATTGGGCTAAGGAATCTCCTTCCAGCCATGAAAAGAAAACCAAGGAGAAGGAAGGTAATTCCTCTCACTGTAAAGCAGTGTGGTCTATAAGCAAGTGGATATTCCTAAGGTTCAGGGGAAACAGTACTAGAATGTCATCTGCCCACGGCAGTCACACAAACTGGTATGATAGCAAACAGCAACAATGGCAAACCTCTCCTGATTTGGGATCACATAGACTCTCTGTGGAAAGCTGATGTATGGTATAATTAATTATCAGGGCTAAGTAAGCTCTTGCAGTCTACTACTGGCACGGATCTTCACTGCAGGTGTGACTTTTGATTTTTGATAATGATAGACAAGGGTCACCTCTGTCCTTTTTCTGTTCCTGTGTGATGGGTAGAGGCAGCTCTTTTTGTATCATCCTCTAACCAGAGTAGTATGTGCCACAGCAACTCCACTAAAGAGTTTGTGAAAAAATACGCTAAAATAATCCTGAGTAAGTATGACTCATGTGTTTTAGTCATGTTCCTATGGCCTTTAACATTTCAGGGAAATGCCTGGCAGCAGAGATGCTGCAGATCTCGGCACTCCTCTTGAAAGGAGCAGCAGGCAGGAGCAGCAGCCTGAGAGAGCCCATGTGGACCTCAGCAGCACTTGGGACTCCCCATGGCTGTCCTCCTGTGACCGGCCCTTGTGACTGCTGCCTGAGTACAGTGTCCAGCCATGGATCTCCCCACACTACTGCTCGCAGCAAAGCTTGGCTCCAGCTGGGAAGTCTGGGAGGCACCCATTCTGCTCCTGCCCAACACAGTGAGAGAGAGTTTCCTCAGTACCACCCTACAGGACTCCTTGTGCCTTTCAGAGGAGGCTCTGCCCTATGGCTCTCCCCTGGCGGCACTGTAGAGGTTGGAATGTCACAGCCACCCAAAATGGGAGCAAAAGAAAAGGAAAGTAATATGGGCTGGGGGATCACGAGGTCACAGACCCACCCAACATCTGTAACCACCAGAACCACTGATGTTTTAATTGAGAAATAAGATTAATTGACATCAAGGGTAGAGAGTTAATTATGAAATGTTTAAGCATGCACTTAATTCAGTCAGTGGGAACTCAGCCAGAACTGTGAGGTTTTCTCAGCACTAATAACAGGAGTCCAAAAACTGTTTTTGCACTTCTTCCAAAAGACCAGCACCCAGCAGCCTGTTTTATTTTGCTGGCACTTGGACTGAGTCCTCACTTTGCAGCAAAAGCCAAGTCACAAAGAATTACAGAATCACAGGATCAAGTCTTTCTCACTCCTTTCTTCAACACCTGAAGGAATCTTGAACTCCCTGTTTTCTGTCTCAAGGCTGACTCAGTCCATCTCCAGTAGATAAGAGAGAAAAACTTGTGGTAACACATTTGTAGGCCTGCAAAGGACTGGTATTAAACACAAACTTTTATGTCACTGTATAATATCGATTTTGAGTATGTATTTCATTCTCTCTGCTGGCTTATAGCCATGTATGGGGAGTAGTAGACAGCTGTACTTTGTCTTTTATTATGTTTGTATCAAAGAGCTTGTTTGAGTGCATTGATACAACTCTGCTCTCAATGCCTACCAAAAAATGAAGCCTGCAAATCAGTGATCAGTTTGCTGCTCTTTAAGCCAGAAGTGACACTGCTCCATTGAAGTCCCTCCTATCTCTGGGGTTGCTTTTCAGATAAAAAAGAATACCAGAACAGATTTAGGGCAGAACAGAAGAAATGAGTCAAATGCAGCAGTGTGCAGAAGTGTTTTAAAAGAAAGCAACAACCTTGTGGGGCAGCCTCCAGCTCTGAGCCTGTAATTTTGCCCTTTGGACATGTCTCTCTGCAATCAATGGGATGCACAGCAGCAGCTTTCAATTCCAGGAGGACGCAGCTGCATTAATGCAGGAGGTAAACAAACAGAGAGGAGCTTGTTTGACAGCCTCATGTGTGTGACTAGGAATCCTTTAGTAGCATGCCAAACACCTTTTGGGAAGGTGCAATTTGGTAATGAATATGCCAATCACTTGTGACAACTATGCTGTTTAGAGTTTTGTCACTCAGAGCTCCCAGACCTTATTTTCCTTAATATATTTGCCTTCTGGATAAGATTAAATCTAGCAGTGCTTTGTGGCATTCAGAGGGGTAAAATCATTATTAAAAAATATACCTTATCAAGGTAATCTTTTCCACTTTTACTGCTTCCTCTTCATTTTACATCTGGTTAACTCTCTCTTCAAATAAAAGATGGCAAATTAACTAAGTTAAGCAATTCAATCAAAGATCACCATGTCTCAGGCAAATCATGGTCTATGAAACTTCCTTCTGCAAATCACAGCCTTCCCTCTAGCAGTTGGTGTCTGCTAATATAAATCCACTCAGTCTGATTAAATGTGACTTTGAGCAGTGGGCGTTTTTGTGCTTGTCTTTATGCGTAAAGGTAAATGTCAGCAAAATGAACAGAGCTTTGGGTGTTACTCATGTATTTGATGAACCCTCTCTATACTTTGCCCACAAGTGTATTGTAGGAGCTTGAGTAGATTTATCAGCTGCTTTATAAGGAGCGGCAAGAAACGCAGATTAAAGGTTGCTAAGTTACAAACCAGATAAGACATAGGCATATTTCCAAATTTATACAAACTCCATGCCTAAATTCTGGAGAAGCGTAAGAAGCAGTCTGAGTTCAAGAATAGGTTAGCGTGTAAGATGGATTTCTCTCTCTATTTCTCTGCATGGATTTACTTCCAGTGATATTTCAAAGGGGCATTACAGCATTCAGAACCTATTACAACACGCCAAGTATGAGAGAAATAATGCCTAGCACGCAGCATGGGGGCTTTTTAATGGTAATACAAATATTATGCGGCAGTTCCCTCCCCAAGTCAAGCTGTGCCTGCCTTGAGCACAATCCTCCTACAAATACATGCCAACACGTACATCCTGGGTGCACAGACCCTCGTTACAATGTGGACAAAGTAGAACTGTCTTCACACACAGATAACACAGACATTAATCCGGAGATTGAAGAAATGGGATTTTGAACTGTGCAAATTCCAGTTCAAAGGAAGGATCCTTCTCAGCATAAATGTCTTTGTTATCAGCCCATGTTTAGCTAATAAATGGTTTATTAGAAGCGGCACGGCTGTGAGTGGCTTACATACACATTACCGGGTGTGGAGCAGTCCAGAACTGCAGCTTAAAGCACAGTCTGCTCGGAGATGCGTACGTGCACTGCACAAGGAAGCTCCCACAGGATGGAGTTTTCAGTAGGCTGCACTGTTTCTAGTTCCTAGCTGTTATTTTTGTCTGCTGTTATCAGCAGACACCATGACAGCCTGGACATTGAGCCCTTAGGTGTCACCGGAGGTGCCACCAGGTGCCCCAGGGCACCTGCCAAAATAATGCTATGGAGCTGTGCTGCAGGTGAAACCAAGCCCAGTATTTTAACATACCTAGTCTGTATTTTACAGACTGCTTTCTGCCTTTGGATAGACATTCATCACATGATTTTCCCCACTTTTTGGAAAACCTTAATTGAAATCCCCTGCCTGTGACTAGAAGAGGCTCTGGTAGAGGCTGGCTTGCTGGCATACAGAAGCACACTGGCTGCAGTCATTTTCTTATGCCCTTTTCCATATGCAAGAACAAGATCCAGCAAAACCAGACAGACTTCTGCTGTACCATATTGATGCCTTCAGGAGATTTCCAGAGGAGAGATCTTCTAGGGCTTATGGCTTCATTCTGGTAGTTAAACACAAACTAATCACCTGGCTCCCAGACCACGGGTACTGCTCAGCCTGACTATATCACCACTTAGAGCATTACATGATATCTTAATAAAGTAGGAATGGTGGTTGGTTGGTTGGTGGGATGTCATCTTCTTTTTAAAGGAGCATTTTCATTTACATGAATGAACAACAAAATCCAGCCTAAAATCAGTCTTTTCTTCTATTTAATGACTAGCTCTTGGTTCTTTTTATTCTGTTTTAAAGTGAGGATAATTCTCATAAGAGGACTGAGGAAGCATGAAATAGGGCTGCTTTCTAGATGAGAGCCAAAAAGGTGCTCTGAAAGCCTTGACGGGCCAGACAGTAAAACATGGCTTAATGGTGTTCAGTTATAACAAGAGAAAAATGGCATGGCCTTAGATCATCTGATAAAAGTTATGGGCATTGTTTGGCCTGTAAGCTATCTCTGCCTCATGACTAGCAGGAAGACAGAGAGTGCCAGGGACAAAAGCTCTACATTTTGGACATTGATTTAAGTCCAGCTCTGTCACAGGTACTAAATTTACTTTAACTTCCAACCACAGTGACAAAACATTCGTTAGGAACAGTGTGCTTTAATTCAGAAATGCTTTTTCCAGTTATGCATCACAACTTTTCTTTTTACTTATAGGTCAGTCTTAAAATGCTCTGTGAAGGTGCATTTCCCAAGAAATTTTTGTCTGACACAAAGCCTACCTCCCTTCTTAGCTCTGTGAATTCCTAGAGAGAATGATTCATGTGTTGTTTCTTCTGTACTGATAGGACCACAACATCTGCACCGAGCAATTTTCCACATGAACCATACTTGTGCCTCATTCTCTGCATAAAGTCAAATTGATAATGTTTCGTAATCACTGTTACCAGGCTTTTTTTGTTGGCACGTAATCTACATTTTCCTACTGTTCCTTGCTCTAGGCAGGATATCACCACGAGAACACCTAGTAGAAATTAGCCCTGCTGCAAGATGAAGTTTAGGACTGAGCCTTCATGTCACTAACCTGACAACTAGGTGCTCTGTTTCTCCTTTGTATATTTGATGACAACTGTCAGCTCCCAGCGGTAAAACCAACACTTCAAACCATGCTCCTGGCGATCTCAGTCATCCCAATAACCAGGGGAACTGGTTGTTGAAAGGGGGTGAAATGGTATTACCTGGTATTCCTGCTTCTTGACCAAATCAGTGGAAATTTCTTCAGGATTATACGGAAACCAGTTCCTTCCGTTGCATTCATACATGGAAGCCAAACCTCCCACCAGTGGTGCATCTGGTTTTGGGTAAGCTTGCTTGAACAGATGACACTCAGTTTTTCTGCACTTTGAGTATAGTATAGTAGTTATACAGCTTCTTCTTCAGAGTAAGATATCTGTTGATTACAACAAGAGTTTTGCTCTAATTATTGAATCCTTGATGTCTATACAGTCAGACTGTGTCCGACTATGGATGCCACATGCCAAAGAACTTTTTGTCAGACATTCACATTTAAATTTGACAGGCTTGGTGAATAAACGAAAGCGTGTTTTCATTGCTGAGAGGTTGATTTTTATGTAGACATTTATTTGGAGATTATTTTCTAGGAACAACTTCCCCCTGGAACCTGTCAACTTGCACCAATTTATCCCAAATGGGGGAAGATATGTCAATATGAGTATGGCCTCTTGTGTCCCCTGCTGACCTCAAAATGTAACAGAAATGTACACACTGTGATGTCTTGCAGGGCCACTAGGACAAGGAGTTTCAGAATGTCACTGTGTTTGATTATTTATCTATCTGTCAGTCTGTCTGTCTACAAACTCATTACAATTAAGTCACACATTCATCCCCCACTCAGAGTAGGTTGCAGGTGAATTATAACAGCTCCATCTGACTTTTGAAAGTCCAAGGAAGTAAAAATTTCACATCGCATGTTGTTTTTGTAGTGTTTGGATATTGTGACCACTTTTTTTCCTTTTGTTTTGAAATAAGCATTTCCTTTGTTACAAGTTGTGCACGTTGTCTTTTGTTCTTTCCTAAGGTACAGCCAAGAAGTGTCTAGCTGCTCCTTCTTTCTGTGCTCCCACTGGGTAGTTGAAGCCCTCTCTCTGTCTCTCTCTGACTCTCTCTCATCTCTGCCCCTTCTTTCTTCTGGATATTTCTCCTAGAAGAAGAGATTTGATCTCTTCCCTGTCTTAATCCTAAATTCTCAAATGTATTGCCCTTATCTGTGGTCATACAGAAGTACATGGACTTCAGTGAGCATTTGAGCCAAATTTAGTTACAGTGCATAGTGTGTGATGTGAATGTATTACCATTAAATTGCTTTTTTGCATTTTACTTTTTGCATTAATCCCTTATGAAATAGCCCCGCAGCTTTTAAACCTCCAAAAGACCAGCACAGCAAAGTGTTAAATCAATGGTGGTCTTTAAAACTCCCTCTGCTTCATATCCAACTCCTCTTTCCAACTCCCTAGAAAAAATAGGGCTTTTGTGAAGGATGAAATCCCGTGGGATGGCGGATGCAGGGATTATGACATCGAATTTAATGGGGCAGTTGCTGCCACTTCTGAAGGTCTGCACTACAGCTTTTATAAATCCCATAAGAACCAAAGTCATTTGGGGCTGGATTGATTTTGATTAACTGTGCTTGTCTAGCTTGAATTTGATGCCCAGGGTTCAGTCACTTAGGGTCCTTTATAATTCACAGCCTTTCTAGTGAGTCAGTCAGCCTGCAGGTTGCCTTCTTTTTCCATTGATTGTATAGCAAACACAGCTGAGATTTGCCATTTTTAGGCAGCTAACTTTAGAAAAGACAAATCACACCTTGCTGGTGCAGAGGCTTCTTACTGTCATAATTCCTGTACAAGCTGAATCTCTGCATCCATCTGCAACTTAGCTGGATTTTTAGAAGGGGTGAAGCAGTGTCTGAAGCTGCACACGATGGAACAAATACTAATGCACACTTATTGGTCAGGAGCAATGCTTCACAACCAAAGCACATATCTACATACGCTTCTAGTTAGGTTTTACTTATAATTCATAATACCTTTAGGAAATCTCACAGTTGTTTATAAATTACACTGACAGTGACTACACTGTATGCATTTTAAACTAAAGACTGTGATTTACAGAGAGGTTGGAACTTGACACAGAAAAAAGAGCACTTCTACAAGCAAAGAAAAGGAGTAGGAATGAGCATACATTTTTCTGACATCAATCGTGATAAAGACACAGAAATGTAGCATGGCTCTCTTCTCCTTTCAGTTTCAGGAAGTACTTGAGAAATTTCGAAAGGCCTTACATTGGAAAATCCCCAAACATAAAATTCAAATCTGCATAAGCTGTGACAAAACAGATCTACGGTGTCTGAGATCCATGGAAATGCAGATTTTTTAGACTCACTCTAACTGGGGAAAATAAACCTTCACTGTATATTTCTGTACAGTCTGATTTTCTACCTAAGGTGCATTTTCATACTCTGCCTACGTACTCATTCTGCATTTGCTTTGTGTCTGCTGGAAACAAAGAAGCCACACAGAGACAGACACACAGACACCCCTGGCTATGATGTGGGAGCCACAGCCCAAGGCAGCCCCTGGGGGTTCCTCAGCAAAGAGCCACCTCATGCATGTGTCTGCAGCACACGGGCACTTGTGGGGAATCTGCTCATAATCAGACCAGCAGGGACATGAGAAAGCCAAAAGCATTACATGGCATCTCCATAACAGTGCTGAAGGCTCTGGTGGTTGCTAATGTTATTCTGCAGATGGTGAACCAAGAATACTCTGGATGGGTGGGGAATGATGGATAAGTGGACCTTAAAAATGTAAGTTATCTATCACATATGGGCAAAGTATGCCAAATGTGTATGAGGAATATTAAGGCTGATATGAGTATGTTCTATAATAAGCAGACTCAAATGTTTATACTCAGCCTAGAAACAGCAAGACTCTCACATTTCCCAGCAATATGCACTAGCTGGGCAGCAGCACCGATCCCCTGCTTGCTGATGAAAGGAACAGATACAAGAGAAAAAATCCAGGCTCTTTGGTGTTCACTCTCACTGTCACTCCTTTAGTCCCCTCACTACTCTTTTCCGCTACTTAATTAAAACACATTAATGGCAATGTCTATCAACTTGCGGCTTTGCATCCGGCATCTGTTACTCTCAGACCAGTTGCTGAGTCGATCCGACAGATGAGAAGAGTGTTTTGGCTTCTGCAGTCATCTAGCTTTGGCCTCCGAGCATCTGCAGAGTGATGCAGAAGGAATGGGAGCAGTTCAGGCCTTCAGTGAGAAGCTTCTACCCAAGCACTCGTCGCTTGCTGTACATCTGCCCCTCTGCCACAGCTGACTTCACCAGCTGACTATGGGCTGTACCACTGATGGTCATCCTGCTTTACTATCAGTGGTGGTTAGCGATCAATTATTAGCTTTTTTAAACTGTCTGTGCCACTCTACCTCTGATAAGGATGTTTTTTTTCCCCCCTGTTTGCTTTTCCAAATGTAATTTGCAAACAATGCAGATCACTGTACTCCAGGGAAAGGTAGTTATGTGAGAGGATTGGGGGATTTGTTTACTGTTTAAAGTGGGAAAAGGAGGTCATAACCAGCATCATGAGAAAAACAAATAAGAGTACATTTTATAGTATATTAGCCAAACTCCCCCCCGTCCCCCTCCCCCCCGCACACACAAAAAAAGCACAGAACAAGGAAACCAGTCCTGAACTGAGACTGTCCCATGAATGGGCCGTTGAATAAATAAAATGATTTTTTTTTTTAATGATGTCATTCAATAACACCAAATCGCTGCTGATGTCCAAGTAAAAGTGATGTAGATGGAAACAAGCTCTGATTGTTTTATTTTTCATGTAGAGCTGTCATGCATCAAAGAACTTCATATACATCAGTGAAGTCTCATGACACCACTCTGAGCAAATGAGCATCGCATAACAGATGGGTAAAATGAGACTTAAAGAAGCTGAACAGAAGTGGCCTCCCTGGAAACAAAGCACAGCAGCCTCCTGCTCAGACAAGCATCCTCAGTCTCTTTCAGCCTCAATGTGTTTGCAGCAGCCACCCTGGGAACACCGTGCTGAGACAGGAATGGGACTGTAACATCAGCTGTGGGATCTGCTGCCCTTGCCCTCTCACCACACCCAGGTGCATAGTGTCCAGTTCTCACCTTTGGGAATCAAAGCCCATGCAGTGTCCATCAGAAACAAGAGCAATCTGAATTACCATCCTGTAAGAAATGCTGAGAACCACACCAAGCTGTGTGCCACAAGATATGCATATCTCTACTGCATACTTTAGCTGTTAGGATATTTTCAGTCCTACTAAATACTGTCATCTGTAAAAGTATACCATCAAAATCAAAGGCAACTTCTACAAACCATAGACAACTTCCCATGAGCACTCAGCTATCCATAGAGTGAAGGCAGTAGCTGGCGTGGGGTGTGTTTCACCACAGAATTAGCTCAGAATGCTGGAAGGTTTTTAAAGGAAGCCTCTTCATTGGTCTCACCACAACCCTTTGAAAAATGATATGGTAAGAAGATGAGTTCCCATTCATTGAGGAACCCTCTAGTGCACTTGAAATTGAAATTCTGAAATGCCTATCAGTAAGAGCTGTCTGTCTGAAAGGTGCTGTTTTGCTTAGCATGCACAAGAAATACAGAGGAACCAGTTGCAGTGGCAGTAAGGTATTTTTGTCAGCTGACTTTGATGCCGAAGTTCTCATTCTGAAAGATTGTTTCAGTCCTTTGATTCAGTGTTACAGAAAATATTTAGCTCCCTGCAAAAAACAGATGGAGGACCAAAATCTTTCCCATAACCTGCAGAAACTGCTGGATTTGCTCCAGGGATGCATTTAGTCCCTTCTGTTCAAAATTTAGGACCTGCTGTTTTTCTGACAGCTCAGGTAATTGTTGCAGCTGGAACAGAACAGTGTCTCGTAGTCTCTGGCCTCAGCATTCCCTGCCTTTTTTTTTTATTATTATTTTATTTTTATTATTATTATTTTTTTTTTTTGTAGAACCAGAGCATCCCTTGGAGCATTCTGAGGGATTAACTCTGTGCTGGATCCCTGCTGGGATGGAGCATGCGGGGGTCTTTCCTGCAAACTGTGGCATGTCCTGCACTTATTTCTCTACAGAGAAAGGGTCAGGCTTCACCTACCGAGGTAGCCTGAAGACACAGGGCAGATCAGGAGACACCTTCCCCTCTAAGATGATCTAAGGATCATCTTCCCAATGTGCCAAGGTGAAAGTCTCTGTCCTGAAGAGCTTTGAAAGGGAGAGATAAAGCAGAGGCACTAGAGGCTGGTGTTAGCCTGTTGTTCAGAAGTGAGATCACCATGGTGGTGATTTATGCAAGCTCATGATCTCATCCAGCCCATGGTGGGCATGGGCAGACTCCTCCACAGTCTCATCTGCATCATGCAGATTCACCCATGTGGCTCTGAAGCCTTTTTGGATCATTTGTTAACAGAAGAGATGTTTCTCAGCTTTCAGCTTTCCTAGTTGTAATCACTCACTGAGAAACTTGTGCAAAGGGCAGGATCAAGAGGTGAATAGTTGGATGCTGTGGTAAGAACAAATTGACTGCCTTTCAGCTACATGATTCTGATGCTGCACGGATACATGTGCTAACTCATAAAAACACCAAAAGAATATATTCCAGTCAGGATCACATATGAATAAATGTAACTCTTTCTTAGATTAGAAAAATCCATCCATTTCTCCTCTCCCTGTAGATGTACACATGCACAAATCCATACAGACATTCAGCTATGGTTCAATCTACAATAAACAAAATATGTAAGTGGAATGATTATATCTAAAACTGTGAACTCAAGAGATGCATATCAGCAGTTCCCCATGTTCTAAGACCTCCCTGGCTGCATATCTACAACATACACTTTTTTGGACTTACCATTGCTAATCACTTCAATTTGCAGTCATTCCCTTAAAGTGATTTTAGTCAGATTAATCTTATTTCTTCTTCTTAATAAGAGCATTTTCATGCTGAGTGTAAAACAATAATCCACTTGTAATGCTTACTGGCATTGGCTCTCATCAAAGAGATGGGTGGAGAATTGCTGTTAATGGCTATGACAGCCTGCTCATTGGGTGGCTGCCTTGGGTTTCTACCTGCCTGTTGTGGGACTCCAGTCAGTGAATTTTAAAGCTGCTTGCATATGTATCATCATTATGGAGGAATCTCAGTATCAATTCATGGCAACGGTAAGATTTTATGAGATAAATTTCAGTACCACCATCTGGATTATTTGGAGAGATAAAAACCTGTGAACTTGCCTTCTGCAGCACAGCAACCCTCATCATTATAATGAACATAAAAGCAGAATTATTTTTTTTAAATCATTTTCACATCCTCCCGTTCTGCTTGTTTGCCAGTATGTGTTGGAATATGTGGATTTGGATGTTTGGAAGGGCAGGATTTTTCCAGTTGTTACACCTCTTAATGGCCTGGGACCAGCAGTGACCCAAGGCTGCATGCTGAGAAGCTCCATTGCTCAGCCTGCTGTTTCCAAGCTCCAAAAATTCCTTCTCTTCCCCCAAAAGATTACAACAAAAGTCATTTTATCACTCAAAAGATGAAGTCCAACCTTGGATTATATAATTTCAATAAATAAAAATAAACAAATGAGTGAACAACGTATAGAACTTGAGAGAGTAATCAGGCTAAAATTCTATAGGTGGTGACACTGTATTTTTATCTGAGAAGCAAAAGGACAGATTTTCTGACAACACCGTGCTTCTAACAGAAAGCCAAAGCTAGAAAATTGTCCAGTATCTATTGCCAGAGAATTGTGGGTATTTTTCTTGTGGCAAAAGGCAAAATGTTCAGTTAACAACAGTGGTATTTAGCCTGTGAAAACCTGCCACAGATCAGTCACTTTACACAGCCCTGCTGGTACTACCTGATATTTGCAAGCAGGCTATAAAGTCCATACAAAGACCTTGCGAGTACTTTTCTACGTGTCCTTCTTGCTGGAGCATTCTGGACTGTACACACAGAAACATGGTCATGCTTTCATCTGGGTGAATGGGAAATGAAGATCCAGGATGAGTTGTTTGGCTGAAGGAATATGAGAAGAACAGGGATATAATAGAGATTGCTAATGTAGAATATAGAAAAATTTCCTTTTTTGTTCTCGGCTTCGTTGTCACAAATGAATAAGAAACAGCCTTCTTTTCTGCTCTGAGCTCTGTTAATGGCTATTTTAATGACTGTCTCCTCCAGTTTACAGGCAGCTGTCTAATTACAGAATGTCAATATTTATGAAAGCCCAGCATATCGGTGATAATGACACAACTCAATCTTTACAGGGAGCACATCTTTCTTAAGTACCAACACTGACTAATAATTGTAGCTGACAACAAGCAAATTTTCCTTGAAACTCAAACTCACAGACCATTCGCCTCCCACCATTTGGGTGACTTCAGACCCTGTAATTGCAGTTGGAGAAAACTGCAACTCCCAGTTCCTGATAAATCATTGCTGAACTGATGGATGAGGGACATTTCTGAGATGCTGTGATTGGGTTGCAAGAGGCAGGGAGCCCGGCACAGGGAACGGCAGGAAAGCACGCTCTGTCTCTCATACAATAACTCCGTGATTGTAGCAATGTCTGGAGAGGGGGAGAAGTTCTTTCTCTTGTTGGAAAATTCTAAAGACGCTTCTTAGAAAATTGCTCAAAATCAGAGGCATTTCTTGATTTCAGAGCCTGTGAGATTAAGCAGTTGTTGAGAGCAAAGTTGTTCTCCAAGACTGAGATGACTCAAATGCACCTACGCTGCAGTTCAGGTGGAATGCGGCCAGTTGGAATGGAGTGCAAAAGCCTGTGAGGATGGGGCAGGACACACAGCGTGGTGAGGACCTTGCTGGCAAACTTCATTTCCATGTAGTAAGGGAAACATTGCATGTCTGGACATTAGAGAAGCCATTCCTGCCTTCTGCTGACATATGTACTTCCATGTTCAGGACACAATTATATTTACCACATAATTGCAGAGGAGCAGCTTTGGTTTTATGTCTTATCCAAGAGAAAACTCTGTACCATTGCAACATTTTCTAATACTAGGCTCCCTTGATAGCAATGACGTCAATAGCTCACACCATTTCCTGCAGAGCCTGCTTCCTTCAGACATGTTACAGAGCAATATTCATCCCAACTAACAAAAGGTGTAAATTAAGTTGAATAAAATTGGATAAAATTGAGGAAATATTCATTCTGCCTGGGAATGACTACATGGATATCTAATGCAGTTTAAATAATGTATCCTAAATGCTTTCCTTTAGGCAATTTGATTACTATTCCTGACCAGCCCCATGTAATAATCAGATGTTCTCTGCTGCAGCATTAACCAGACTTGCAGCTCAGAGTCTGTTCTGAAGATCTGAAAAAAGAATCCATTGAATCCATTGGGCTTTGCATCAGATAGCCAGCTTGCAGGGCTGGCTGAAGTGAGCCTCAGAAGCATGGGAGTAGCCTGCCCTGCTACAGCATCGCAGTATAACATAACACAGAGCATTCACATTATGTCACTGCAGAGGCTCATCTGGTCCTGCTTTCTCTCTCCCATACACATCATTAGGGGATGTTCAGTCAGGAATATAAAAACAAAGGAGTGTGCTTTTGTGCGTGCGTTCATGCACGCATAGAGGGGAGGAGGTACAAAAGTAAAGGAGGTTGATCTGTCTCCACGTACCTCCAAAACATCAGGGGAATCCCAGAGCTACAGGCTATATAATCTGGTGCTCATGCTTGGTAGCCATGAATGGATCACATTTTCATGAATTTATTTTTCTCCTCCTTAAACTCTTTATACTAATTAAGCTCCATACGAAAAGGCTTTTAAAAAGAAATATTTTAAGTCCATCGCACTTTAGTCCCAGCCATCTATTGCACTGCATGTCCCCCCTTGGCGTTATGTCCCTAGGAACAGTAGTGGATTCCATATCAGAAATAACCAAGTAATAGAACTGAAATTAAGCTTTTAGTCACTGTCATTTACTTAAGGATGGAAAGGGAGAAGGTGTTGACATGTCCATGATTAGTTGCCTGAAGAAAAGAGAGAAAACTGAACAAATTTTCAGGTTGAGGTATATGCAGTAGGCTGAGTGAAGGCAGAAACATGGTGTTTCAGTGCAACGTTTGATCATTTCACTCTAACTCTTTCAGTTGTATTCTCAGTGAGGTAAAATATAAAGAGAAATGTGTAATATAAATGAGATGGATTACAATAATTAAAATCTGCATAATATTCTGATTTTTTTAAGAGCAAGACACAATGGGGTTTCTTCATCTTCGTTGTAAACAGTTTGCCTTCATTGACACTATCTTTACTTAAACAGGTTAAATAACTGCGCACATTCTTATTGCATGTGCTCACAAAGAATTGTAAAATGGCAGTTTTCAGTACCTGCAGATCCTGCCCTTTTTTTTCTGGTTGACACTTGCACGAAGCTTGATTTTCTCGTGGCCCAAGTTTGGTTTTTTGCTCAATTTCTCTTTTGTGCAGTAAGGTGAAGAACTTGTGTGAGTGGAGTAAGCTCATTTTTGTGTGAGGATCTGAGAATAACAAGTGAAGACTTATTTCTGTGGAACAAATTGTACCTATAATTATGGTACATATTGGAAAACTTCATCAGCAGTGATCTGTGAAACTGGATCTTTGACATGAACGTGTGAAGCAGACCTTGAAACAGAACACAAGGAAAGGGTCATATTTGCAAAAACATATTAAACATTTGCTATCATTTCCAAAAGTGTTTGCTGAATGAGAGTAAAAGCAGATTTGTTTTGCTGTGAGAGGCTGCTCTTGCCACCACTTGATAGGAAGAACGAGTGCAGTTAAAAACCCGACTGGTTAAACAACTGCTATGATGGAACATAAACTTCTCTTGCTTATTAACTTTGAAAAAGTATACTGAACAGAAGACCAATATTTAAAAATTATCTAAAAGACTGAATAACAAATTTGGATCTATAATTTTTTCCCTGTGATTCTTTCCCCACTCCATCCCCTTCCCACTCCCCTCCCAAATACCCAGGTGTTACTCATAATGAATTTTGGTTTCTTGTTAACATCTTTCTTCACCTAATTCAAAAGCATTTGTGTGGGTTGCTCGTATCTTAATTTACCAGGCAAGTCTCAGTTTCTTTACTGCCACCAAGCTTGAATATTGTTTTTAAGCCTAATATGGTTTACTCAAAAGGCATCAATTTTCACCAGTTCTTTGATTCTTTTTTTTTTAAATGGGGTTTCTAGAAGTGATGAAATGTTACCTAGCATGTGCATCCGCGTTATAACAAAAACATAGAGTCAGCCTATGCATTAGAAAGGTTATGATCCAAAGATAATTTGAGCAGCCTGATCTAGTGGTTGGTAAGCCTGCCCATGGCTGGGGGTTGCAACTCAATGAACTCATTTCTGTCTAAGCTTAATCTTCGAAATGCATTATTATGTAACCTCTGATTCTGGGCATTACACACAAGGGAAAGCAAGGCGAGTCTTGACATTGCCTGCGCTATGCCCATGCAGGTAAGGTGCTAAGTCAGCAAGAGAGAAGCAGGCTTGTAACCAGGAGGCTTCACTAATGGGTTGCTGGCACAGTATGAAGAGTGTGAATTAGATATTCACCTCTGGTATGACAAGATACTCCCCCAGCAGGGACCATGGATTGAAAGAGAAGAAACACTGTCAGCCAGTAATCTAAGCTGCCCAGCTACACACCAGTATACATGCCTATTGCCTGACTTCTGCAAGGTTTTGTGAAGTGAGCAAACATTTATCATTAATTTTAAGGTTTTAAACAAATTCCATGCATGGATTAACTAATGGAACAGGCTGAGTCATTGCATTCACTTTAGCTTTGGCTGTGGCCATATGGCAGCCCCTTCCGACCTGTTGTAAGTGTTCCCTATCAGGAACATTGTTGTCTACAACAGGATACGATGGCTATGTACCATCTCAGCCCCCTTATTTAGGGTATTTATTCAAAGAGAGCGCATATATGACAAAAGGTGGAATGAAACTGGATCAAATAGGCATAACGTAGATGAGTAATATCAAAGTGTTTGTTTTCTCTAGCTCTATAGCCATCTATCACATTAAAGGATGCACAATTTAAGGAAAACACTTTGAGCTAGCACAGATTTAGCCCTTCCAAAAGATAACCCCACACCCCCAAAGGATGTAAAGGCATATCAGTTGAAGTACCTTTTAAACTCTTTTCATTATTCATTGGATGTCTAGGGAAACATTTTGAATGGTGTAATTCAATATGCCCAACAGGCTGGTGCCAGAGATTCCATTAAACCAGTGAAATGACTACCTGAGCTGCCTGGCATGTGAGGAGAGCCTCAGCCATGTATTAACCCTTATCGATCAGAGCATGAACGAGAAAAGAGAAAACAATGCATGCAAGGGCTCTAGACTGTAAGTTGTCTGCACAGGGTGGGCTAAGACTTCAGTTAAGGACCTGAAGTCATTCACAAAGCAAGAGCTAATTTGAGGGCTCAAAGATTTCTGCTCCTCTTTGAAAGTTAGGAAAGGAACTTGCTCTGATTCCCCTGTCTGGGACATGAAGGGAAAAGCAAAGATTCTGCTTGGTAGTGTGAAAAATCTGGAACTGGTCAAAAGAGAATGAACGAAGGGTCACTGTTACTATATGTTTGACTCTCTGACACTGGATGAAGAAGTAGTCATCTTTGCAGCTTCAGCACTGAGTCTGGTCAGATGCCCCGGTCCTGGCTGCTCCATCACATCTACTCAATCCCTGTCCCAGGAAGCCCTTCCCATCTCAGCAGAAACACACTTTTGGAGTGAGACAGTGTGATGGACGATTGTTGTGGTCTCTGATAAACTGTATTCTATCCAGATGGGTTCTGGACTTGGCCCACGGGGACCCTGCAGCATCCCATGGCAGAGACACACAGACACACATTAATGGCAGCGAGTGGAAAGACCATCTGAAATTCAGAGACAGTGATTGTGTCTCCTAGAGCTCTCTGTGTCCAAGAGAAGTCAAACATTTGTTTAAAGTGCTGCTTTGTATGCATTCAGGGTCACTTCCATTAGGCCTGTTAATTCCCCAGAGTAATTTATATTTACATATTCTTGCCCCCTCCCACAGCACAGTCATCGCATCTGCATTTTAATTTATGAAAAAAACAACAGAAAAGTATTTGTGTATATAAAGATAGATGCCTTCCAACAATAGCTGTCTCTAAAACAGAGAAGTTTTCCGATTTAAGTGTATCTGAGATCAAGGCAGTGACATGGCCCTTCTGACTTCATTTCTTTTGGCCATTATTATTTCTCTTAAATGATTTTCTTCACATTCTTACAGAAAAAAACCCACAAGCTGTCTCAAAGACAGTAAGAGTACATGCAGATACAACTTAGAGGAAGCCAGCCTGGCTGTGTCCCGCTTGAGAACTGATATTACAAAGACTCCAGTAGTTGAATTGTTGCAGGATTTTTCCTTCAACAGCATGGGACAAAGTCTTCCGACTGCCATGGAAACAGGCTGGGTAGTGCTGTCAAATGGTCGATTGTACAAATAATCTGCAGTTAATGTGAATATTGCTCACTGCCAAGGTATAAATGTCGTACTTCATAACAAAAAAGTTTCCAGCAGATGTTCCTGTAATCCTATTTACTGGTTCTGTGCTATTTCCCCCCGGTCACTTAACATGACTTTTCAGTGTTTTTTTGAATGTTGGAAAAATCTTTATTGAACACAATGTAAGAAATAATCTGTCACAGGCAGAGGAATGCAGTGGATGACCTGAACGATTTCCAATTCCTACTGGTTCTTTGTTATATTAAATATGTTCATAATTAGAGAACAAAAGAAATATTATTATGATGTAAAACCATCCATGTTATGTTCTGTAACAGCAAAAATAATTTGCTAAAAAGTCATGCCCCCCTGACAATTATATCATACAAAAGTGTGCATCAGCCAGGCTTGGCATACAGCTCTCTGTGTGGGAGGCTGTGCCGGAGTGTGCCCTGGCCTCAACAAACAGCATTTCTTTGGCCATTCACTGCATGATTTCTCAAACTATTAAACAAACGTTGTTGCTCTCCTTGCTTACTAAACACAGATTAAATCTACAAAAAGTGCAGCTTTCACAAGTCTGTGTGGCTTCTCTCCTACCTCTCTTGCAGTGTGCAGTTTGCTTGGCTGTAATTTTTTAAAATCTCTTCCTGGAAAATCACCCTGACAATAAAAAGAGAGAGAGAGAAGCAAGTAATGCAATGATTTGGTTTTTCTGAAAGAAAGCTGTAGTGGAACAAATACCATTTTAACCCTAGATGTGGTAGTAGTCCTCACGTGTTTGCCCGAGTATTTTCAGCACTAACTCTCTCTTAATTTCCCAGCTGGAAGGCAACTGTTCCTGGTTCACATAGTTGCTACAGAGCTGTGATTAAGTGTGGGGAAGGGAGGATTAGTAAATTAAAGCTAAAAGTTATAGGAAAATTAGTGGAAGTTGTGAAGTAAAAATGTTAACAAACAGAAGCAGGAGAGCTTCCATCAGAGGACATTGTAGTCTCTGACACAATGTAGCAAACAAATATGCATTTTAAAATGTATATTAATTGATCTATAATTGCTGTCTTTGAAGTATAGTAAGTATTTAGAAAAGGCACAAAGAATAGGGTGCTTTGTGCAGAGGACAACCGTGGTGTCACAATACACAGCAGCATTCCCTCATGGCCCTTCTTATATTACTGAATTAAAACATGGCATTACATTATACATACCAGGTAGAGGGAGTACTGAAGTCACTTTGGTGTTAATGAGCCAAAGTTACCCATATTTCAATCAGATTTTATTGAGAAAGAGACGATTAAGCAGATGAAGTGTTTATCGATCTTCCTTTTTAGACCTTAGGGGCTATCTTTAAAGAAGATCGACATTATGTGTCACTAATTTCCATAGATGAGGTGAAATACAGTTCCCTCTGAAATTAAAAAAAAAAAAATTAAAAATTAAAAAATAGAAAGCAAAAAATGAGACAGTGTCAGTGCAGTATCTAAAGTGCAGGAGGCACCTGGATGAGGCCAGACTCTTTTCAGGGGTGTGTAGTAATAGGGCAAGGAGCAATGGCCGAAAAATGGAACATAGGAAGTTCCACATAAATATGCAGAAGAACTTCTGGTGATGTGGTGAAGTGAGGGTGATGGAGCACTGGAACAGGTTGCCCAGAGAGGTTCTGGAGTCTCCTTCTTTGCAGATATTCAAGACCCATCTGGACACCTACCTGTGCAAACTATTGTAGGGTATCTGCTTTCACAGGGAGGTTGGGCTAGATGACCTCCAGAGGTCCCTTCTGACCCCTGTGGTTCTGTGATTCTGTAAATGTTCAGTGCTGGTTTAGCTTCTCATGCAAGCCCCAGCACTACCGATGGTTCCTGGAAAGGATCAAGCACCCCAAGTAGGACACCGACCCAGAGCTTCCAAGGTGAGTCACCAGTGTCCCAGGATCTGAACTGCACAAACACTCCTAGCAACTTGGAAACAGCATTTCCTGTCTGCTCCTCTGCCATACCTGCCTTTCATTCTCAGTAATTTGAAAGCAGTGGGAGCTCCACAACAAGGATGTCTGTGAGCAGATTTTGGTCCCTGGGCTATTTGTTTTTTGGTTGGTTTTTTTTTTCTTTTTTTGAGCTAGAAAGACTAAAGTGGTTGCGGTAGTATAATATACACATCACTTGTCAAATTTAGATCAAAGCAGCTTTAGTTATGTAAGAACAGAAAATGTCTTAACTTGGCAAACTCCTTTTTTCCTCCAGGGATGCTATACATTCGTCATAGAGAAATTTCACAAGACACACTTTCAGCTGCCACCTACTCCTAAAAACAATGCAGCTTCTCTGTTTAATTTCTTAAAAGGACAGAACGGAGCTTTTTCCAGCCCTGGCTATCCTCAACTCTGGGCAGGGGAAAATGCTTGGGCACAGCACGATGCCACTAGCAGGGCTCCATTCTCTCCTGCCTCAAATGGTGAGGACCAAGCTCACAGGAAAGAGGCTAACAACAGAAGTAGATATCTCCCACTCCCTCCATTCATCCCTCCCTCCATTCCTCCCTCCCTTCCTTTTATTTTATTTCCAAGGAACCACTGTACCTTAGGTCGCTTCTATGTCAGACTGTACTTCACACCATGTCTATATGAGGTGTAATTTTTACTTTGAGTACCCCAGAAAAACATTATCAGGAATGTGAAAATTGATTCTATAAGCTTGGGTCAGAGTGCAGCTTTACTTAAAGGTCATGAGCGCTAACTTTCTTTGCCAATAACTATTAAAATTTGTAAACCTGCATTTTTAAGAGCTTAAGTTGAATTCTAATGACTCTACATGTCTCTTTAAAGGTAGTGACAACTATGCTTCAGGTATTTTTTCCCTAAGCACATATAATTCTCTCTCTTTGATATACTAATCATAATAAATATTGCTAGACCTGCAGAGACAGAGCATGAGAGTCTCTCCATTTTTTCCTAAGTGTTTCAGCTGTGCTAGTAAAGGAGATGGCATTTCCCTACAATCCCTACCTCTTTTGAATACATACCTTGTAATATCATCGTACTGAGGTAATAAACAGTAACAATATCAACCAAATTCTGAGCTAAAAAGCTTACAGGGAAAACCATTATTGAAACAGGAAGTGGTGTTAATACTATATGCATGGAAAAAATGGTTCAAATCATGGATGCCTTCAAAGCTGCAATTTTCTGCTTGTTTCTGAATATTCTGATGAGCACTGGAAGGGCAGAAAGGTGCCTTTCTGTGTTACTGTATGAACCACGGCCCGTGTCCCCAAAGCCTGCTGTGGGTGGATATGGGGAACTCACCTCCAGCTCTCTGTGCCTGCCTTGAGAATCCTTGAGAAATAAAAGGAGAGCAAATACGAGTGTTCCTTATCAGGGGAAACTCAAAGGATTAAATAGCTGCCCACTGGCCTTGTTTTCCAGTGCACAAAGGGAAGATTGACAGCCCACTCTGGCAATGAAACCTCACATCATTTTTGGAAGTTGCCAGCATGTTTGTGTCGAGTACACCTTGCTCCATTGCAAGCGGCATGCTGAAGGTGAAGTCTGCAAGTTTACTGGGGATTAAATGCAGACTCTTCCTTCAGGACAATGAATAACTCATATTGGGGAGATGAGAAGCCTGCTTTTTTAAATAGTTATTGCTGCCTTCTTCTGTCTGGGAAGGAAAGAGAGGGAGTCTTGAGCAGTTTCTCTTGGTGACAGCAGGTTGTGCCTTGGGCATCTGAGCTGGGCTGCCTGCTGCCTTTTCCTGGAGCAGGTCTTCATGTCCTGGAGAGACAGCTTCGTGTGCCATCTTCTTTTTCCTGCACATGCATTTATTTTCCCTTGCTATTTCTCTTCTTTTTTTCTTTCTCTTTGTTCCTTGCTAAGAAAAAATCAATATGCTGCTTGAAGCTAAATATCAGCTGATTTGATGATGGCTTATATATATCTTCTGAGGACTTATTTTAATATCACAGCAACATACGTGGGAGAACTGGGCAGACAAGCAATGTTTTGCACCTGCAGCCCCATGCAAGTAAGTGACTGCTTTGACGGCAGATGTATTGACAGCTTTTGTTTGGCTACAGATGGAAGGTGGATTGCTTTCTAGGAGACACTATTTTTCTCAGACTTGCCACACCAAATGTTCTGGAGGATTAGGGCACACCTAGGCAGTGCCAAAATCTTGTAACTAATGCAGCACCCACGAGTAGCCTTTAGAAGCCAAAATTTCTCCTAATCAGCTGCACTCCTCAGGAGCTGAGGTAAAGGATGTTCATTTCTGCGGTGACCAGTTCTCTTTGGAGGAACTCGAAAGCCCAAGCCTCATTCCTGCCAGTTAAGGGCTCCTCCACTTAATTACAAAAATGCCACTTGCAGCTTTAGGGTTATAGAGCACACTCATCTATGAATCTCTTTTCTGATCCCCAGTTTTCCAATGGATTATTTATTCCACTGCAATTGGAATGGAAAGAGAAAGCACGGACACAGCTCTGCTTCACATTTCCACCTTGTGCATATAGACTCAAGGAAGAGAAACCATTCATCCAAGGTTCCTGCATGTGACACTGTGTCATTTATCATTGCTCTCATTCCACCTGTCAACACGTGCTCTCTTATGCAACTCTTCTGCCAATCCTCTAGTGGTCTTGCAGAGCTCAGAGCAAAACTGCAGTTGCTACTCACAGTACACTAGAGTTTTACAGATCTGCTTATCTTGAGGAACCACAAATGATTTTTTGCAGATTTCAATGCAATAGGAAGATACTTCTCCATGGATGTCCCTCAATTTAGATACCTTTGATTTTTTTTATCTTAATTTTTTCTTCTCACTGGAGAACTATTTCATCTTCTCACCACGAGAAAAGCTCTGTACATCTTGCTTTGCTTTTCATGTTCTCATGAACTTCGATTTGACATCAGGATGTAACAGCCTACAGAGAGACTGATTAAGTGTTTAGAAAAATGAAAACCTTAAGTCTAGACAGCAAACTCTTGGATCTGGAAATCAAATGCATGCGTGGATGACTCATTCTTATTTTCTTGAAAGAAAACTGTATGCCTCCCTTTAACTAAGTCTTATGAGTAAAACACTTTTCACTCTGTGTTCAGCAGAGACTATTTGAAAGATCTTCAAATGCGTCTTGTGTTGCCAATGCACCCTAAGCAACAAAGTGCAGCACAAATTCAAAGCTATCATCCTCTCCATGTTTGGCCAAATTGCTCAGAAATCAGTGGAAAACCTTGACAAGGCTAAGAAAATAAGACATAGTCTAAGAACAATTAATAGTTCTTGAATAATTTTTCAGATACACAGTTTTATTTTTCCTTTTTTTTTTTCTGCAATTGTACTAACTTGGTTTTCATGTGTTAGAATGTTTGGACAGCAGAGGAAATATTTCATTATATTCCTTTTCAAGTACCATAAATTGCATAGCTTTCCTGCCAAGTATAAGATGCAAGTACTGTGAAGTTATTGCCCTTTTTCTGGCTCTGGCACAGGTCTGTCATGTGAATATGGTAAGGCTTTTCACTTTTTGCCTCTCTTTGACTCCAATATAGCCCACCTGGAGAGAAAACTTTGCAAGGCAGTTCCTCTTAGAACGTGTCCACTTCAGAGCCCTCCGTTAGTTGGAGTTCAGTTGATACAACCTAAATAACACATCACAATAACACACTTGATAGTTGTTTTATCCCATTCCAAACAACCTCACTGTATGGCCTGTAGTTACTAGATTTTTACTGCTAATTTGAAAATAAAGAGTGAGACACGTGTACAAATTACCTCCCCCATTACAAACAGCTACTTTCTTTCTATAGGTTTCCATTCTTTCTTGCCTACACTGTTCATATCTGCTGCTCTGTAAGGCATCTGCCCTTCCTCTTGTGCCTTTCTCACAGTCAGTCACAGCATTATGCTACTGCAGACTTCTTGGTTGTCAGTCAACCACCATATATATCCTGGGTTTTTTTTAATCCATGGATGATATGGATAATATTTGCTTCTTGACATTGATGCTTCTTCCATCAAGTTGGTAAGAAAATGTACAGACTCTCTTAAGGCACAAATTGTGACTGGTAACATATCCATAGATAAAGCATTAAGCAATATAATCCAGTAGTAGAGAAGCTTCTGTGTATCAGAACAATGTCCATGATTTATACTCTCCATTGCATAAAGAAAGAGGATAACATGCAGAATGCTGTGCTAGTGATCAGCTTACACTGATCTTTATTGCTGGGTATTGCTGCATATTTCGATGGTTGGTGTTGAAGAAGTTCAAGTTTCAACAGCGTAGGAAGTCATATCAGCACAGATGTGATCAGGCTTAGTTCTGTTTGACTTGTTCAAAATGTTCTTGTTAATTGAAGACAGAAATGTATGAATGTTGCTATGATAGGTAAATGGACATCCAAAACTAACAAGTTGTCTAAAAACTTGAGACGGAGACTTATTTTAACAATCTTAAGATTTATGCCTTTGAAAGAAGAGAGAAATTCTTAAACATTCTTTCCTCTTCCCAGAACTGGCTGCTCTGTTTTGTCTGGATTCACCGTAATGCGATTATTTTTCATCTTGCTATTCCAGCAGGAGGCTGGGAAGGCAGCACTACTCCTCATGGGGTACAGAGAAGATGGGGACTGAAGGCTACAACTACAGGCTTTAGGTTCTCTCACATGTTTTGTCTCAGTCTCGCAGCACCCCTCACTCTCCACATCAGATGTGGGATTTAAAAAGGTGCTGTGCACAAAAAACTAGAAAACTTTATGAGTAACTGAGGTAAAGAAGTAGAAGTAACATTGGTGCCAGCAGTTTTCGTGTAGCGGTCAGTCTAACAGAGCCAAGTTGTGGGTCCTGTCTGCCTGCTCCACTACCTTTGGTAGTACAGGTAGCAGCATGCTCCTCTTGGTCTGCTCAATACTCTGATAAAAAACAGGACTTTCTGCTGCTGGCGCCACTGTTAGAAGGGGCAGATTGGAGGTTTTGAAGGTGCCTTCATGCCTGCACAAAGCTTACTACAGTCATTCTAGTCTCTTCTTATCTTACACACTCATTGCATAGATGTGTGTGCCTCTAAGGAACATGTGTGCCAGGGCTCTGGAGGTGGAAGAGTTTTCCCAGGAAAACCTTCTACATCTATTCTTAGAAGAAGGAGTTCAGATGGATGTGGCATTTCTAGTTTTTTTTAATGGCTTTTGATTTGTGTGTGCATCTAATACTTCTAACCCACTACAAAGTGGGTATTTCCCTCCTCAGCAGGCAGGAAAAGAGTCAATGCTATGTCTGTACTATACTCTAGACAGAGAGGCACCCATACGTTAACCCTTAAAAAGCATCACAGAGAAGGTATTCTAGTTATCTCACAAAAAGTGAAAAATGTTCCTGATAGCCAGATTTTGTTCTGTGTGGTTACTGGTCTACATTCCCTTCTTTGCTGTAAGACAGGCAGTGAGAAAGTGGAAATTGTTCTTGTTTTGGTTTGATGTTCAAGCTTTCCTTCAAAAACCACAATTTATTACAATTGTATCTTCTTACTATTAGTCCACCAGATCGACTCTATGGCTGAAAATGAAAAGCTATTTTCCTGCTTTGCATTACTGTTGCATCCTCAGCTTTAAGAGGATTCACTCGCTTTCATGTTTAGATCTGGTTTTGCATTTTCTGCTTTATTCATCCTTAAAAGATCAGAAGACTCCCCCTCCCAATCCCTTGCCTTTTAATTTACTTAGAATAAGCACATTAATTAAACAGTTGCATTTGGTTGGTTCAAGGCTATGCCTGTTATTTATTTAGCTGAAGGTTTATCTGGCTGTCAGAATAACTCACTGGAAATATCAGAATTTGGTAACAACACTGTTCAACCAATGTGACCTACAACAGGACCACCTGTGGTGGACCTTAAGAGCCAGCCTGTAGCTCTTATTCCTGCCTTCTCTGGCACGATTTTGTATGCTACTGCACCTCGGGCGCACAGTATGTAGCTTCTGTCAAGCCTTCAAGAGAGCAGCAGTGCAATTCAGAAAGGGCTGATAAACACTGGAGGTATGACTCAGAGATGCCCATATTACCTCTTCTTCTAAGGTTTCCAGAGCTATAACAAGGGAGAACAGGAACAACCAGTCAATCAATTTATGGAACATTGAAAAGGTCAAGATATTGTAATATGCTGAGTTGCACTGAATATATGGGATATTAAAATTCAGATGCTTCACTCCTAGGAAAATAACTGCAGTGGCACAAATACAGAAGTGCAGACTCCCACCCTGATGGCAATTAAGTAAATATATCTATTTCAGTGGCAGCCTGAGACAGACTGTCTTGTGTGATTCTCCACTACACCTGATAACAGTCTTGGATAGAAAACTTCCTTCCTTCATTTCTTTCTTCCTGTCCCTCTCTTCAGATCTCTTCACATCTTATTTTCTTTCTATAGTTTATTCCTTACATTTCACTTGCTCTACTGGAGCAATTCTTCACTTCGTTACACAGGCTCACAGAACATTGAGTAGGACCAAGTTTTCTGGTCTGCATACTCCTATATCCTTCACAAACTTTTGAGAAAACGCTGTTCCTCACGATCTCTGATCAAAGCCTCTTGTCATTGCTCTATCTCTAAGTGACTCCTAAGTTATTTGGATACCATTTTTTAAAATCAGTACCCCAATCTGGACCAACTGTTGCAGCTGAGATGCAGCAGGAACACAGGGAACACAAGATACTCTTGTCTGTACATCTCTCTGAATGTTTGCCTTAGATCACAATCCTCTATATGCATCAGAACTCAACCATTTTGAAGGCAAAGCAATTAGCTTGCTATTTTTGAGAGAGAACACAGACATAGCTGCAACAAAACCAAGGTTAGTGATGACTAGAATTTGTTTTCAGATTCACAAATAAATTAGCTCTGTCCCAAACTAACATTGAAATTACAGCCCTGTAATTTCCTATAATCTGTAACAACAGATAAACTCAGTTGCAAGAGGCAGATGAAGTGAAAAGTAGGGTTTGATCCCCAGTAGGCAGGCATAATCAGGTCAGGCTTAAAACAATGCAGTAATACTACTAACAAGTTATCCGCCTTCCCAAATTTAATGCAGAAGCCATCTTAATGATTGAAGATATGGCCATCCATATCAAATGCACTTCCTCCACAGGTAGTCTACTAGAAGGGATTCTTGGAAACCATTTTGTTTTTCACCAGTGTCCAGATCCTCATTACCTGCCAAATGAGTACTCCTCAGCTTCTCTGACTCCTACAGCTCCTTCCATTCCCTTGCTGTGCTTTGGGTTGCAGAAATCTTACGCTGAACACCCAGGTTCTGGACCAAAACCTATCTTATCTTGTTCACACATGCTTCATGTGTGCATGATTCATGCTCACTTGTGAATTACCAACACTGAGAGCAAGTAGCTTTGCCTCCATCTAGGACCAGACTTCTGGAATAGGGTAAAGAACATCTTGTAGAGAAATGTTATTATCTAAAAAGATGGTCTATCCTATGTAGGATACTGCTCCTAGGCAGAAGTAGCAGACTGTAAGGTGCTCAGAAGGTTTTGCTGGAATATTAAAAACACAGAAGATGAAAAGAGATCTCAGCCATCTGAGAACCAAAGAGCTGAAGGATTAAAGAAGTACCTAAAACCACATCCATGTCTCCTCAAGATATTTTCTTATATCCATGGCAGACTGGTGAATCTGACAGAAACGTATTTACGTCTGCTGGGCAGATCCTGTTATAAGAAAAAACTGCCTATGAAAGCTGTTTTGTCAGTAAGAAAGCTATAGAAGCTCATCTCTAATGCATATAAGCTCTTATTTAAGTATTACAGAATCGCTCTTCAGGGTATTTTTGCTTTTTGTTACAAGAAGCACATACTTTATAATGCCTTCTGATTGCTTTATTTGGGATGTAATGGTTTTGAAGTAATATTTAAACATAAATAATTTGGTTTTCCTTCTCTTTTGTGCTTGGAAGACTTTTCTGTTTGTTTTTATGTTTGACGCTTTTTTATGTGTGTGGATTTTTTTGGTGGTGATGTTTTTGTTGTTGATGTTTTCTATATGGAAACAAGGACAGTAGAGAGCATTTTCTGTTCCATCTGAGGTTGAAAATAACAGCATGGAGTCATAGAGGGCTATTCAGAAGCCAATTTGTGTCCCCAGTTGGGCATCCTTTGGATGAATGGAAGTGGTACAAAACATGCAGGGTCTGGGGCTAACGGAAACAGCAATCAAGAAAGTGAATTTTCTGAAAAACACTAAAACTATAAAAAGAGTTGAGCACACTGTTGAAAAAGCTGTACATTTGGCTCAGGGGACTGCCAAGCTTTCCCCTTTTCAAGAATCAGACTGCAGTTGCTGATATAAGATGATTTGATGTTTCACCCTCTTTTCCCCATGAAAATATCATTTTTAGGCATTTTTAGATTTCTCATTTCTGACCATTTAAGTTGTTTTATAGCCATGGTATAACAAAACCAATTTTTAAAAAATTTTTTTATTTTTTTTAATGTGAAAGTGAGACCGTGATTCTGTGACTCATTCTGTAAACGCAAAAAAGATGCAGCATTAAAATTTGTTGTGCTCTTTCATTTTAGTAACCTCAGTTTTAGAGCAGGTGTTTGAAAATTGGCATCAAAGTGATCTTTCCATCTCAGTGCAAGGTCAGCCTTTCACTGCAACAGCGGCTTCATTCCAAGGTAGTGTCAAGGCTAGAAATCAAGTAGGCAGCCTTACCCTCCTGTGCTCTCAGGAACAGCCTACCTGATACTTGGTTCGTTAAGTTTTTCTGCCTGTGGTAATATGGATGTAGAAATGAAGACTTCTTTCCACAAAGGCAGATGCTGGAGTAACTGTCCCTGGAGGTGAGCAAGAACATTGTAGATGTGGCACTGAGGGACATGGTTAGTGGACTTGGTGGGGAAGGGTTGGTGGTTGGACTAGATGAACTCAGAGGTCTTTTCCAGCCTTTATGTTTCTATGATCTTATGTTTCTATGGTTCAAAGCATGATAGGTACTGTATAAGATCGTACCGTGAGTTACTATGATAAAACATTTAATTGAGAAAGCATTCATTAACTGAGTGTCATCCAATAAACTCACCAACTCCAATGAGCTCATTAAGAGGATGCCTCAGTATAAGAGAACAAAGTGAAGTGAGCAGGAAACTTTGTGCCATTTTCTAATACTAGACTTCAAGACTTTGGATTGTTCTTTTAATGTAATTATATATGTGTATGTGTGTATGTATGGAGTTGCATGCAAGGAGGGAATCTATATACATTACAATATACATATACAATCAATATACATGAATATACATAATTCTTCATGAATTGCTTTCGGTGAAGTTTATGACCTTTCAATGATCTTTCCTTGAGCCTTATGGGTCTCACAGATGTCTTGGAGAAGAGATGGTGATAAGACATGTTGTAAGAAAATGGACAGTGCTTACCAGATAGCTGTACCAACATAGAATAGGAGGAAGGCAATTCCAGGTGACAGAATGGGCTAGTCAGGGAGGTGGTTGAGTTACCGTCTCTGCAGGAGTTCAAGAAACATTTAGATGTTGTCCTGAGGGACATGGTTTAGTGGGGAAATGTTGCTGGTAAGGTGAACAGTTAAGACTAGATGATCAACTTTGGTGATTCCATGATTCTAATCCAAACAACAAACAGATGATCCAAAATGTCTTATCAAGCCATGAGTGTAACTCCTAGTTTTCATTCTCCTGATGGAGACAGGAACTACTTCTTCTCAAGAAAGGCGTCAGCTTTTGTTTTTAGGAGATTGGTCTTGTCCCTGAAGCACCGTCAGAACATCATGTCTCTTGAGGACATTGTGTTCAGGCTGTTCTGATGCCCATGGTGGAGCTTCAGCTCAGGCTTCCTCCTCCTGCCATGCACAGATCCCATGGGATGCAATCTAGAGCTTGCGCTTGTACTGTCCTTTTCAGGTGCCTGCCACTCTGCAGGCCCTGCCTCAAGTTTCAATATCTAGATGTGAAACTCTTAAGCATTAATTAATTATCTCAATTCAATTCTTGTTCTGATATTGAAGGTTTCAATTTAGACATACAAACATGCTATCTGTGTGACATCAGGGTGCAGAATCTTCCATACTAAGTGAAAAAAGGCTTTTGCATTTTATTTGACACTACAAAAAACACCGAGTCTCAGCATGACTGAGTTCACATTTCAAGAGAATTATTTATGATGGGAATTTTCAAACTTTCCAAAACTGCTGTAACAATAAACTTCTGCTTCCAATGCAGCTTACTGCTTGGATGAAGAAACACACTTTCACTTCCACTGGACTCCAGAGCCTATTTATGAGCAGTTCTTTTGCCTGAGATGGGGACTTAGCATACAAAAGAAGCTAAGTGTCTGACTTGAGATGTTGTGTAAATCTCTGCGGTTGGTAGGAGACTCCTTCAGCCTTTGTGACAAGGTCATGTGCCATGTAGTGCTGTAATTTCAAAGGACTGAAAGTACCCAGTCCATGAGGATAATACACATTTGCCTTGGTGACCTTTTCATTATTTTATCGTTCTCCTTACATAAGCATATGTTAGCTAAGATAATTGATCTCATTTAAATACACAAGCCAAGATACTGCAATTTCAAATTAGCTTATCGCTGCAGTTATCTTAAATATCACTGAAATAAATTTACATTTAATCTCATGTAAATGACACCAGCAAACTTGTTTATATCTCATCTAGAGGAAAACTAAAACATAACTGACTTTTTTTTCCCCCCAAAAATAAAGGACTGGTTCATATTTTTTTGGCAAAACTGTGGAAATCATTGCAGAATTTCTTGTGAATATACAAGGTACTGCCCCAAGGCACTTTCTCTGATCTGGATCATGGTTTTCTGGAGGACCGACCACTGTAGCACTGCCATGTCCCTAAGCACAGACTCCTTAAACTTCTTCAGGCTTAATAGGGAGTGATCGAGCCTAAGAAACAGTAAAACTTGCTGTCCAGGGGAAATATGCATTTGCAGAGCTTTTTGGAAAAGCCAGCAGTCATAGATTAGTCATGAGCAAGACGGGTGGGGAGTTCTGTGCCCCACTGCCTGTCCTGCTGTACAGACACAGCACAGCCTTGGCTGCACTGAGCAGAAGGGCTGAACCACTGGGTCTGGGCTCTGGAGCAATGCAGTGACATTACTCCACACCCAGATAAAAAATGTTCTGCTCACGGAGCTGCAGTGAAGTGAGACAGTCAGCCTCCCTCTGGCCTTGCACCTTCAAGCAGGACCAGCTCCAATTGTCCCCTTCTGGACCACTGTGTTTTGCAAACTATGATAAAAACGTGTTGTGTTTTATTCTGGGAGGACCAATACAAGCTATGGCAGCATTTGGAAAGCTGGACACCTGGACAACGTGACAGTGGATTCCTGCCTTTTTTTTTTCAGCCCCTTTTTAAAAGCCTTTGTTATTTCTTAAGGCTGAGCTGTTAGTAGACTGCTGGCAGCTAGTTTTTTACACCCCTAGTTTTCTTAACAAGAAATGGCCCTCTGAAATGCCAGGAATTATTTGGAATGGGGAAATACCACACAGCTCAGTGGGAGAGTTTTTGTTTCTTTCTTTTGTTTTCTTCTCCTGTATCCAAACACGGCCCCATTGGCCAATTCCCCATCTCCAACCCTGCTCACAATTTAGGATCCGCCATTAAGCAGCTTTGGCTGAAGCCACGCCAAGCAGCAGTGCTGTTATCTCTGCAAAATACAGAGCACTGAGGCCCAACCAGCTGCAATCTGTGCAAGGAATGATTCTCAAAGACCCACAGGTGTCACGTGGCCACTAACTGCAAAACATTCTCCCTAAACTGACCGAGTGCGGTGTGTATTTCCTCCTCGCACTTACAGGAAAATAGGAGAAAAGAAATGAGGCATCCAACAGTGTGAGCTTGAAGACATTTTTGGACTTGGATGTAACCTGCATGTCTTTCTCTCCTGTCCCTCCCACCCAACCTGCCTTCCTCCTGCAGTAGCACAGGGATCCTTCTTAGCAGGTCTCCTCTCATCAAAGGATTGTCTTCTCCATTTCTCCCCTTCTTGGGAGCTGGAGCTGTTGTCTGCAGCAGCAGAGCAGAGCTCATCTCTCTGTGCTTTGCAGGCTGCTTCTCAGAGCAGAAAAATTCGGAAGCTCCATTCCCCATCAGCAAAAACTTGTGGAGATATTTTGGATTGGGAAAAGCGGCCCCTTGGGAGCCAAACCAGAGCCTGCAGTGGGCCACACTGCATGAGGAGTGGGGCGTGTGGTGGGGGATGGGCGGGCGGCACAGCAGGGGAATGGAGCCGAGCAGGGTGTGAGGAGAGAGTATGGAGACTGCAACAGTTCTTGCTGCTCTCTGTTCATCTGCTCTCGCCAAAGTCGCACCTGTGAGCAGCTTTTGGCACTGCTCTGCCGGAAGCACAGTGTCAGATGGGCACTGGCTTCCAGCCTAGACAACTCTGTTGGGCGAAGTGCACTTGTTGGGACAGGTGGGGTTGGTGAAGGTTCAGGTTGTGGGGAAGGAAATGAGGCAGGATGGCACCTTTCACCACTGTTGATTTTGTTTCTTTTCTGGTCTGTTAATTGCAGTTAAAAAATTATAGGGGCTGGGACAGAGGGGATTGGAAGCATTCACGCTCCCCCCAGATTTTATACCCTTCCTTCCCTTTGCATGCTCCCACCGCTCACGTTACCGCTCTGAGGCAGGAGCTGCCTCGTGCATCGCGCTCACTGCAGCCGAGCCCTGCTGAGGCCTTTGCACGCTGCTGCTACGCATACACTCACTCACAGCGCCTCGGGCTGCGCACAGCAGATACTTCGCTCCCGTCCCCCCCCGCCGCGTGCCCCTATTTCAGCCCCTCTGCTCCGGGCCCCCGCGGGAAACTTTTCCTCTCGCGGCACACCCAGCCGGCCCCGGCGGCGGGGGCAGCGGCGCGGGGAGCGCACGGCCCCTTTAAATTCCAGCTGTGCGGCGGGGGGCAGCACCGCTGGCGGCGCGGCGCGGGGCTGGGGCCGGGGCCGGCTGCCGGTGCGCGGCGGTGGGGAGCGCGCAACCTGCGCCCGGGGGAGGTAGCGGCTCCAGCGCCGCGGTCCCTCGCGGTGGCGGAAAGGATGAGGGTGGCTTCTGGCTGCTTTTTTTGCCTCCTCGAGATGATTTCCATAGTAACCTGATCGAGCGGTGCAATTTCGGAAACTGGGGTGGCTTTATTATTATTATTTTTATTATTTTTTTCCGTTTTTTTTTTTTTTTCTTTCTCCGCTTCTTCCCTCCCACCTCGTCGGCCCCCGAGGAGTGACAGCTGGCAGGTAAGGTGCCCCTGCCCCGCGGGGTATTTCCGCGCCGCTAACTTCCCCGGGCGGCAGCGGCGGGGCGCGGGGTCCTGCGCGGTGCTCCGGCGTGCGCGGCCGGGGGCTGCGGGCCGGGACTGCACGTCGGGCGGAGCCGGGGAGCCCGGCGGGGGGTTACCCCCGGGGAGAGCGCCGAGCTCCTCTTCCCCTCTTTGTTTGCTTGTTCCCAGAGAGGGTTTTATTCTTCCCTTTGTTTCTCCCTCCTTTTCTTCCTCCCCCCCCCCCCCCCCACTCCCCCCTCGCGCACACCCCCCCCATCTCTCCTCTGCCTGGTTTGTTTCCTTGTATCATCTTTCCTTCCTTCTCCCTTTTGTGAGGGTGAGAGATCGCACGCACTTTACCTTAAAATCAGCGGCGAGCGAGAACGCAGCCACCCGGCCGCCCGCTCCCGGCACCACCGCATCCCGGCTCTTCTCTCCCCGGCCGTGCCCCGGCTCCGGGGGGTTCCCGCAGCGCCTCGGGTGGGCTGGGGTCAGCCCGCAGCACCCGAGGAGGGTTTAGCCCGAAGCGGTTGGGTGTCGGGTTCAGGGGATGCGCGTGTGGAAACCTGTGGGCAGGGTGGTCTAGAAGCTTCTCCCCCCATAGCCCGCACCTCACCCGCCTGCTGGGTAGGTCCGGAGAAGTTGGGGACGAGGGATGTGTCACCTCACTGTTGCGTGGCAATGGGTTGGTGGTGGCGCAGGTGGCCCTAAGGGTGTTGAGATGCCCGCTGGTGCCAGCCCCACTGCTCAGCCCCACCTGCCTCCTGCTCCCTGTGGAGCACTGGGCTGTGCAGGGTAGGCCTTGCAGGTTGGGGTTTGGTGGTGGAGATTCTGCCCATTTCTGTCCCACTGGGCCCCTTGCCATTGCCAGGTGGGAGCCGTGCACCGTGTGGGGTGATGCTATAACTTCCCATGGTTCAGTACCCACCCTGCCCCTCCGGGTGCCAGCCAGAGATGGGCTTTTGGACTGTTGAGTCGGTTGAAAGGGTATTTGTCATTTCTTGTACTGGGTTTTACAGAGCACGAGGAATAGATGGCTCTGGTCAGGGCTTTTTGTTTCTGTCACCAGTGATCAATAATCATCTGGTGGCAAGGTGATCTTATTACAGAAAAGCCAAAGTGCACGCTGCAAACAGCAGAGAGACAAGGTCAGAAACTCGGAGCTGTCAGCGTTCTGCCTGCTTTGCATATTTGAAGATGACGTATTCCTTTCAAACTAACAGCAACTTCGGGCTTCTGATGAGCTTTATTCCCAATGTAAATAATCAGCGTTGGGTTGAGACGGGAAACCATTGCTGTTTGGCAGAAGGTGTCTCATCCTGAATCATCCTCATACCCTTTAAAACCTTCTCGTTCGGCCAAACCGTACAGGGATTGTGATGCTCTGAGGTGAAAATAGTTTTTGTCTTTGCCAACACAAAGGTTGGCTCGTTCTTAGTGCCCAGCAACTGCTACCGGCTTCCAGACACAAAAGAAAGGCGTAGGCTGTGGCCTGAAGAGCGTGCACGCTAAAAAAGGCCGTCAGCTGGAGGGGAGCGACGAGCAGCCAGCGATCCGCTGCGCCCAACAGCGGCAGCTGAGGGAGCCGAGCTGAGGCGGGCAGCCCCGGCGCGGAGAGGTGCGAGGCGCGGGGAGCGCGGCCGGGACCCGCCGGGATGAGGCGCTGCGGGAAAGGGCGGCCGGCCGGCGGGCGGAGCGGGCAGGTGAGCGGCGCCGAGGGAGCCGGGAAGGGAGCCGGCGGGGGAAGGGGTTACGCCGGGACTCGGAGTCTGACATGAAAAGCTCGGGGTAATGAGCTTAATCTACGAGATCTGGTTCTGAAATTGTGTGTGCCTGCCAATTAGCTAACCATTCTGCTTTGCAGAATGGAATTCAGATCCTATCTCGGTAAGTGCATTGACTCTGAAGTGCTGCGAGGAGAAGCAAAATCTCCTCTTTCCCCTGCTGTGGGTTTTAAATACGAACAAAAATCAGATCTGAGAGCCGAGGAACCCTTTAATGCGCTCGCTTCCCTAACTTCGTCTCCTGTATGGCGCGTAGGCTCCCGCCGTTAAAATCAAAAGCCCCGGTGGCGATGTGACTTCAGGGGGCCGAACCCGGGGCGGCTCTCGGGCATTTTCATCAGAGAAATTTTTCAGCAGTGTCCGTGCATTGTGAGCAGGGGTCGGCGTCTGTCCCAGCGTGGGCCGAGGCTTAGGAGGCGTGTGGCCGGTGCCTCGCGGGGAGAACGGCACAGGGAATGCAGCCCCCCGGCCTTCAGTAGTGAGCGCTTGGCTGGACGTGACTTACAGCCCGGCCTTTATTAGCCTGCGGTACAGGGAGCGCTCGCGTTCGTGTGTGTCAGTCCGTGTGTGCCACCACAGCTTCCAAAATGGCTGAATGCTATTGATCCAATTAAAAATGCCACAGGAAAATAAGTGGAATCGGTTGAAATTTCAGCCTGAAGATTGCTGTGAAGGATAATTTGGGCTATACGTCGCTTGAGCAGACGGCTGCAATACTGGTGAGGAGTTGACAGAGTCCTTCATTAAGCTGTCCTTTCGCCCTGATTTCACTGGTATGGACTTGGAAATGCAGATGTAAATGGTGCTGTGCTGGGCAGAGTGCTGATCCTGGTGATATTTTCGATCACTGAACCCCCTGTTGCTTTTTTCTGAGTCTAGAAATGTTTCCTTCAGATGGCATTAATATGGTTTATTCTACAGAGGATCAAAAATTCATTATGTTTGGTTGTGCTGAGATGCAACAGTACAGATTTTCTCTTTTTCTTAGAGAAGTGTTGTCTACTTAATGCTAAATTTTACACTTAGCCTTTACATTGCAGTGAATCAGTGGTTTGTGCTTGGGACCCACTTATTTTTAGGAGGAATTCTGGCCTGCACCTGTGCTGTGCTTGTTTTTGTACTAGCTGCCAGAAGGACTGCCTGCACGTGCTCACGGAGCAATCTGCCTGAGAGCTGCTAGCATTTGCATGAACTGAACCGGTTTGTTTATATGCAGATCAGTTATTTCTGAGAGGATAAGTGTGCGTGGAAAGTTGTTAGCACAGAGGGATGCTGGCTTGTGAAATCTGTCCCACCTCTGCAAGAGAAACTTTCATGTATAATGTCAGAAAAAGAAGTGACTGAGGGGCAAGAACACTGCTGTGCCTTTGATTATGTTCTGCACTGAGTTTCATGCTCGTCAGTATAATATATGTTTGGCAAGACCCAATGCTGTGCCTGCCATTAAAATACTTAGGATTTAGTCAGTGTAAAACCAGAGACTTGTCCAGATGCTCAGCATTTCCGTGATAGTTGTTGTAGGAAATGCTGTGGTAAAATTTCCCTGCTGAACCATTCTGCAGAAATAAGTAACAGTGAATTGCAGTATATTTTAATTTTTATGTTCTTTTCTACTCCTGAAAATGACTACATGCACACTAGCACCCCTTTAGTCAGTTGATTTCCCCACTTTCACATCTAAATTTAAAGTAATACCTTGATGCATCCATTTAAAAGTCCAGTGCCTCTTCTGGCAGAACTTCTTAGTTCTCACTAGCTGCTCACAGCTCTAATTTGTGCAGCAGTCTGCAGGCACATCAGGTGTCCTATGAGGAGCTGCATGTTTGTGCTACGAACATCAGTGCTCCCTCATATAGTCATAGACGTGCAAGTCAGTAGAAAGCATGCTAAAGTGGCTTCTTGTGGGAAATTGTAGGGAATGAGGCCAGCTAACAGTAAGACCCAATGAATGTTGTTGACTTCAGTGGCAGGTGATGATGTCCTGGTCTATCAGGAATAGACCAATGAGCATTGCTTACTTCACGGCCTGCTTCACAGTGTTTGATTGTAAGTGGAGTCTAGAGAGCTCAGCCAGGCTCACAGCTCCATGCAGCAAATGTATTCCACCTGCCTCAAATGAGACAGCAATGTTCCTTCAGACTAATTCAACAAATTGCAAGTGACAAACCAGCAGACAGACAAGGAATGCGAGTAAAAAAAAATAAGGTCATGCCATTATGTCTGCCAACCTTTACACTTCATTTAAAAACTGTAATTGTTTTCTGTTATATGGCAGTATCATCATTGCCAGTTCTACTTGTACGCATCATGCTGCAGTGCTGGGTAGTTATTTGGGCTTTGGAACAGGCAGTCCCAGCTGGTTTTGGAAGCTGTCTCGTTGCAAACAACTGGGTAGTAACTGAGAGCTGGTGGAATAGCAGTGATAGTAAAGAAAGTGGAGGTTTGTGCTGAACCAGACAAACATTTGCGTAGAGTTAAAAAAAGCCTAAGGGCTATTAAAGACCATAAAAAAGAATACTTGACTGAGAGCTTACAGAAATAGAAGCAGTTGTTGTCTTACCAGATTTTAATGAGTGCTCTGTCAGTGACAGAAAACTTGAGGTTTTCTGATTATTCAGAACCATGCTCGTAGAGAGATAAAAGTTAATAGTAGTTGCCTTTTAAGTGGGAGATCCTGCAGTGTTCTACACAATTTGATTTTGAGGGAAAATAGATCAAATGTGTTTACGTGTCGTAAAAACAACATGAGATATTTTTCATAATAGATTTATTACATATATACCTCCCTCAACGTGGAAAAATTAGATAAATGTGCTGCTTCTCTCTGTGCTATTGACGTTTTCATTGGCAAGATGATGGATGCTGCTTGAAACAAAATGGTTTGCTGACGACTAGGAGAATCACTTCTTTTGGATTTGAGAAGAAATATCTTCAGCAAGGAAGATAGGTTGATCCGTAAATTAAGCATTAATCAAGTTCACTGTTAGAAATCTGAATTTATGGTGTAATTACCTTCTTCAAGAGTAGCTGCTGTGTTGAAAGGTTCTGATTTGCTCATGTTTGTCTATATTTCACAGTGATGTCAATTACTTTGTACAGTGAGATGTTACCTTTTCTCAAATGTAAATGTAACATCTAGATATTTTAATCCAGTGGGCTTAATTCCATCTGGCTTTTAAATACAGGTCCCTTGCCTTCTTCAGTTTTATATAGAATAATAGCATAGTTGATAAGAAAATTGCTAGATGACATGACAGTTTGGAATAGGACACTGAAACTAAAATTGTCTAGTAGCTCATTATGATCAATTCTGTGTACTACAGATAAGCAGGCTTTACAGTCTAACTCCAGCTGGACTATAAAACTTTCATCTTTGGTCTTTGGATGTATATCTTAATACACAGTTATTAAGTCTTAAAAATCAGTGAAGCGAGAGGAAGTAAATAAAATTGGCAATGTTTACAATAACTTTGACAAACAGGCAGTTGAAAAGTGGTGACTAAAAAGTGATGACGGAACAACTGAGGAATTTTCAGAAAAAAAAAGCAAAATAAGAAGATAAGGATTCCTATAATCTATTTAAGGGCACTGCAAATTCATCACTTTTCTGGAAGCAGTAAATCCACATATCCGTAGTGAAAGTCTTAACTTGCCACAGACAAAGCTGATTAGTCATCCAAACAGCCAAAACAGTTAAAAGAAGAGTCAATATATCTTACTTTAGAATGCAGGCTACATATTTGGTTTTAAAAGCGTATCAGTAGGCATTGAGTTACACTAGAAATTATGAGGCAATAGAAGACTCCCGTAAAATCAGTATTTTGAAGATTTATCTGTACATCACAGATACAAATTACTGTGATTATATGTTTTGTGGCATGATTTCTTGAAGGTACATCCGAGGAAGATAAAGATTAAAAAAAGAAGATCAGAAGGTTAACTTTGCAGGTAGGAGTTGCCTCAGTAAGAGTGGGTAAAGTGGAAGAACGCTGCCCCATGATGCGTGGTGCTTTTTTAAAGTGCTTGTTTTGAGATGCAGGTTGCAGAGGGAGAGAGAGAGGGGAACTGCTTGTAAGAACAACAACTAAAAAGTAATAGCTATTCATTTTATGGAAGTAATAAGTTAACTGGGCCATTATTTTGGAGAGTCTGGGAGGAATTACTTCTCTTCTGTTGCTAGCAAATGGTTCGTTTATGTAACCTGTTGTCCTCTCTCTTGAATATCAAAGCAGCCCTGTGGTTCTGTGTCACTGTGATGCAGCGGTAAAGAAGGTGAACCTTCATAGAGCGTCACAGCGTTGTCATTATTTTGGCAGTGCATTGGAGATAATTTCAGCAGTGAGGCAGAGAAGCTCTGCATCAATAAGAAGGTTTTGAGCTGAGCAGTGGATAGAAATAAACAGTACCAAGTGGTCAGATATCAGTTTAAAACCACCCTGCTGAGATTTTTATCATCAGGATAAAGGCCATGAATGATTTCTAAAGGAGAACAATAACTTTTGTGCTCTTTCCTTCTTTTCTCTGCTCAACAATGAAGTAAAGCATTTAGTAAGTTTTAGTAGTAACTCCAGTTCAGTCCTCTTTCATCACCATCATTGTGCACCCAGGCCCTATGGGGTCATACTTTGATGCCCCAAAGGATCATACTTTAATGATTCTCTGAAATGTCCAAAATTCCCATTTACTGCCTGCATTTGGTGTGGGTTCTTCCTGTTTTTCTTCTTATTTTATGATTAATGGGCTGCAGAGAACATGAAATGCTGTCTGGAGGTCCGGGCCCAGAGAGTGGTGGTGAATGGAGTTATATGCAGCTGGCAACTGGACATGAGTGGTGGGTACTGAGACCTGTCCTGCCTAATATCTATGTTGTTGACCTAAATAAGGGCATTGAGTGCACCTGCAGTAAGTTTGCAAATGGCACTTAAGTTGAGGGTGAAGAGTTCATCTGCTTGAGGTTAGGGAAGTCCTTCAGAGGGATCTGGACAGGTTGGATTACTGGGCTGAGGCCAACTGTGAGAGATTCGACAAGACCACAGTGCCACATTCTGTACTTCGGTCACAACAACCCTATGCAATGCTACAGATTTGGGGCAAAGTGACTGGAAAGCTGTGCAGAAGAAAACGACCTGGGGGTGTTGGGCAGTGCTTGGCTGAACGTGAGCCAGCCAGAGATTGTTTTGTCTGGAGAAGAGGACCTTCAGGGGAGACCTTATTGCCCTCTATTACTGCTTGAAAGGAATTTGTGGAGTTTATGGTGAGGTGGTGATCAGCCTCTTCTCCTGATTATCAGTGATAGGATGAGAAGGAATGGCCTCAAGTTGTGCCAGGAGAGGTTTAGGTTGGATATCAGGAAAAATTTCTTCTCAGAAAGAGTGATGATGCGTTGGAACAGGGAATTGGTGGAGTCACTGTCCCTGGAAGTGTTCAGGAAACATGCAGATAGGGTACTAAGGGTTTAGTGGTCAGTACTGATGGTAGGTGGGCAGCTGAACTAGATGGTCTGAGAGTGATCTGAGAGGTCTTTTCCAGCCTTAGGGATTCTGTTATATTTTGGTTTAGTAGGCATGGTGATGATGAGCTGATGGCTGGACAAGATGGTCTTAGAAGTCTTTTCTGACCTTAATGTTTCTATGATTCCATGATAATAATGCGTTTTCTGTCTTTCCTAAAAATGAGAAAAGGACAAACAGAAGGCAGAAACTGAGACCTTGTCAACAGATGCGATTGCAGACAAATAGTAGAAGCTATGCTTATTCAATAGAGCTCCACTGATTCTGAACTTTAAAATGTCCCTTTGAACTTTTGAGAAGTTCTTTACATCGCACCAGTGCTGAGAAAATTATACCCTCAAGATGACTGGAACACAGGAAAGCGAAGATGTTTTCATTAGGGTTATTTTTTGTTTGTTGATTTGTTGATAAGAGGTCAAGATAGACTCTGGATAAAATTTTAATTTTGTTGTTCAAGCCAAGCTTTTGATTTCCTTGTCAAAGAGTTAAGGACAGAAACACATCCCACTGACATATAAAATTTGATGGACTTTGCTTCCACCCGAGTAAACTCACTGTCCTCACAACCCTCCTGCTAATATGAATAATTCACAGTGCTGCTGACCAGATTTCTTCTGTTACATGAGCTACCTCCAGCCTAGCCTTTCCATTTCTCTAGTAAAGAGACCCAGAAAAGCCATGCTGTAACATGCAGATTGCTAAGTGTTCCTTTTTGGCACATTCTGAACTGAAAAGGCATCTGTTTGGATGAGCTCTTTAGTTGCTTTTTAATAACTAGATAAAAGATTTGAATGGAAGAACTTACATAATTTGACTGCTATAAGTAGAGTACAAGAAATGTGTATGTTCTTTGATTTATATAGTTTTCTATCACATTTTATTAATGACTAGATTAAGGCAGAATGACAATCTGCATCATTGTCACTCTTGGGCTAGATTTTGCTGGTGAATGGTAGAGTTTTATGGAAGTGTTGAATGAGATAATGGTGCTAAAAAAGATGCAAGTGGTAGTTTGAGCTTAACACGGATGCACAGTTAGCTTAGATGTCTGTGTACTGATGACATTTAAATCCACATTTTCTGCAGTGTAGTTTAAATTATGCTCGTGTCCTTGTGGTCATTTTGTTATGTCTCTGTAACTGCCCATTTTCAGCAAGAATAAGTTATTAAACACTGACTTTAACACTGAGTCAGTTTTGACTAAAGCTCTGTAATTTGCTTTTTAAAAGGTTTACTGCATTAGAAACCAAACCAAATTCCTTTTATTTACAGTAGCTTGGCTGCAGTATCATTTTCTCTGACCTCATCCATAACTGAATCCATTCAGAACTCTTTCCACTTACTAACCTGTTCTCTTCCTATCCACTTAGTGTACTTTGTTAGATGATTAAGACTGAATACATTAGATTTATGCATTCATTTTTTTTCAGGGAGTGGGTAAAAAGCTTACAAATACCTCCTTTTTTTTTAAAGAGATCTTTATAGATATGTACCATTGCATATTTTTCTCTTGCAAATAGTTCACGTTATCATGCATAGAAATGGAGGTTCCATAAGCGACCTTGTTGGCGTCAGGCGACTAATAGTGATAGGTGATTAATTCTGACACACTACCTGGGAAATCCTGGAAGACACTGTCAGATTCTTGTGATACTGGACATTTCTTTGGTTTGTTTTTTCATTCTGCCTTTATTGCACATAGCCTGTTTCAGAGTGGGTGAACCATTGGCTAATGGAAGGCCTAAATGTTGACTAGAAAGAACTAGTTAACAGCTTTGAATTCATTCTTAACTTCTTTCAGAGTCAGTGCCCCACTGAAGTAAGGGAAAGAGCCAAATTTGTCTCATGATTCTGTTATCTGTTGCCACACTGAGGAAGAAATCACTTGGCCGATGCAGGTTTGAATGGTTACTTTCAGAACCAGGGATTAATTCCTGGTGATTCTGCCAGCCATACTTCTAATCTGGTTGTTTCCGCTGAGTTTATTACTTTGGAATGTCTCATGCATGGTTTTTTAAAATGAGAAAGAAATCTAAAGAAGTCTTTGGATATAACAAAAATTACTAATCGTGAGGACTTGGATTCAGTTAAATATATTATATTACATAGTAGTTTCAGTTGTTAATATTAGTCACCTGTGAGCTTACTACTAGTAGTCTCCAGAGAGAATGAGTTTATCCAGGCATTCCTTCTAAAGGTTGCTTGTGGTCACAAGTAGTCTAAAATAAGAAAAACCTTTGGATTCCCCTTGCCTAGACTGCAAGACAGCTCTATTGGGCAAATGTTGCCCAATGTTTCTTAAGCTGTTTTCCCTATTTTATGCTACAGGCACCTGCTATGTCAAAACACAAGCCTTAGAATGATCATCCTAGGGTGGAGAATAGAATAAGCTGTCTGGATACAAGCTGGCATTTGGAGTCAGAATGACTTTGCTTTACTCCTACTGTGTATTTTTGTTGTTGTTATCATTTAACTTGATTCTTCTCCTGAAATCAGGGGTTGAAGGGGTTTGTTGACTGGAAATAAAATTTGACAGCTCTGCTACTGAATGTTTTACGTAGTACTTGATATCTTTATTCCTAGATTCCTTTTGATGTTACTTGTTTTTGGTCAAGGAGGATTTGGTCAGAGTTCATCTAGGCAACCTCGATGCTCACACATCCATTGGCTTAGACAGGAGTCATGAGTGCTGAGGGAGCTGGCAGAAGTGAGTGCCAAACCATTCTCTATCATGTATGAAAGACCATATAGAGTAGGAGAGGTGCATGGTGTCACTCCAGTGTTCAGAAAGGACAAGAAGGAGGACTAGGGAAGCTACAGGCCAGTTAACTTCACCTCCATCCCTTGGGAAGGTGATGGAACAACGTATTCTGGATGTCATCTCCAGGCAAGTGGAAGAGAAGTTTATCGGGAGTAATCAACATGGATTCAGCAAAAGGAAGTCATGCTTGACCAATCTGGTAGCCTTCTGTGATGTCATGACCAGCTGGGTAGTTGAGGGGAAAGAGATGCTGTCTACCTTGATTTCAGCAAGGCTTTTGACACTGTCTCCTGTTACATCCTTGTAGGTAAGCTAAGGAAAAGTGGGATGATTGCATGGGCAGTGAGGTGGATTGAGAATTGTACACGAGTACAGATTAGGGGCTGATTTGCTGGACAGGAGCTCTGCAGAGGAGCTGGTTATGCTTGTGGACAACAGGCTGGCTGTGAGCCAGTAGTGTGCCTTAGTGGCCAAGAAAGCCACTGGTATCCTGAGGTGCACTAAAAACAGCATAGCCAGCAGGTGGATGGTGGTGATCCTCTCCTTCTACTCTGCCCTGATGAGGCCACATCTGGAGTACCATGTGCAGTCCTGGGCTTCTTTGTTCAAGAAAGACAGGGAACAGCTGGAGAGAGTTCAGCGGATGAGTAAAGATGATGAGGGGCCTAGAGCATCTCCCTTATGAGGAAAGGCTGAGAGACCTGGGGCTGTTCATCCTGCAGAAGAGAAGACTGAGAGTGGGCTTTATTAACACTTATAAACATTTAAAGGATGGGAGTCAAGTGTGTAGGGCCAGGCTCTGCCCTGTTCAGCAACAGAACAGGGGCAATGGGCACAAACTGAACCATAAGAAGTTCCATTTGAACATGGGGAAAATCTTATTTACTGTGAGGGGTGACACAGCAGTGAAACAAGCTGCACAGAGAGGCTGTGGAATCTCCTTCTGTGGAGATATTCAGTACCCACCTGGATGCCTTTCTACGTAACCTTATGTAGGAAACTATTCTAGCAGGAGGTCGGATGAGATGATGATCCAGTGGTCTCCTTTCCAACCCCTACAGTTCTGTCACTATATTTCAGCTGTGTTACCTGTGGAAGTATCAACAGAATTAGTACTGTATTTTCCTACATTGTTTGAACTGTGTTGTATCTTGTAACATTTAAGTCAATAAAGTAAGTATGTGACAAGATGTATATTTATATTTGGCCTCGTATACCATGCTTTGAAACTTTTTATTTTCCTGTGTGTCATTTAATGAGAAGCAGGAAAAACAGTAAAGTGAGGTAAGTTTCCCTGCTGGTTAAGGATCACTAAAAGAATTTGCAAACATCAGTGACCAGATTTAGGCCAGGTTTGGGCTCTCAAAATTCCCAAGTGTACAAACTTATACACACTTCTTAAAATGTTACTTGTGATGTAGCTGTAGTCCGTTGTTGACAGATCTGCTCCTCAAATTACCCACCCTCTCCTATTGCTGATGAAAACTTTAGTGCAGTAACTTCATGGCACATAATTCAATGATGTTAAAATAGGATAATTCATTCCTTTCCCTCTCACATTTTATTTCTTTCTAATAAATACATTCCAGGCTCAGAAGTAACGGGGGAGTTGAGTTCGTGACCTGAATATATCTGAGGTTTACCTGCAGAATGATTCCATGTTACATCCATTTTCAAACTGCTACTCTTGCTGGTAATATCACGTTACTTTCTCACGGAGAAGCTTTGAGGCACTGAATTCCAACAATCTTCTTTTTATGATGATCAGTCAATGCGTGCAGGCCATGGCCTGATTTATTCCAACCATTAGGTGGCAAAGATTCTCGGGTATTTGGACTGCAAGCAATACGTTATGCCAGAAGCAGACAACTTTTCTGATATGCCAGCTTGCATGCTGTTCTTCACACAGTGAGAGCCACAGGACTGGTGTCCCCTTCCTTGCAGAGCACAGAGTGAATGGCATGAGTTGGACCTTCTCAGGAGGCAGATGATGGTCTAACACACTCTTACAGACAGGGATGGTCCTAGACTGATGTACTGATGGCCTAAGCATCATCTCCTAGCTTGATTCCTTTCTCCTGCAGGATTTGAACTAGCTGGCAGTTTCTTCTATGCTTGAAGTACTGAGTGAGTAATGACAAGGTAAAAAGGGCCCAGGACTAATTTATATGCATTTTTAACTCTATTCCACAAATTGCTGAAAGACCTGGTGTTTGTTTTAAAAATCTGAGTTCTCATGCCTAGCTGAATATGTGTGTAATAGCTCCTTGCTGTGCCTCTGCTGCCCTGGGGAATAGACCAGGGAATCTTTGTTCTTCTACCCAGGCTCCCCATCCTTCTCATTCACAGACCCTGGAAGATTAAATGGCTGATAGTGTTCTCTGACCCATACCTCTGCTTTCCACTTTGAGGGCTGAAATAGATTCCCCTTGCCTTTGGCAAGTGCAGCTCATGTCTATGCCCTACAGCCCATTGCCTGAGGTGTGCAGGAGAGCAAGTAGCAGATATGAAGGCATTGGAATTCAGGCAGCACCAATCTCTGTGCAGAGCACCAGAGCACACAGATTTCCTCCCATGCTGACATTAAAGATTTCTTGAGTACTCACCAAATACTCATCCTGCTGCATGAAATGCATGTGCAGTGCCTTTGCTGTAGGCCTTACCAACCAGAACAACTCCACAAAAAAGGGAACTCTAGCAGTAAGGTTAATGGCTGCTACTTGTTTGGTGGTTTAGTCCAGAAGCACTAAGGAAACACGTTCTGAACTTGCATACTGTAGGCTTGTCATCTAAGAGTGTTTCCTTGCATGGAAACAGCCAGAAAGTTTTATGCATTGTTACCTACCTGCTAAAATGAAAGAAACTTGGTATAAGTTGCTGTGTTTGAGGAGCAGGTATGTCACAGAATCACAGAATCACAGAATGGCCTAGGTTTAAAGGGATGTCAAGGATCTGAATCTCCAACCCCCTGCCGCATGCAGGGCCACCAACCTCCACATTTAATACCAGACCAGATTGCCCAGGGCCCCATCCAGCCTGGCCTTGAACACCTCCAGGGGCATCCCCAAGAAAATATAATAGAACATACATCTGAGAGGGCTCTTTCATGCTCTTTTTAATACTAACCCTTTTTTTTTTTTTTTTTTTTTTTTTTTTAATCTGAAGGCTTCTGACACCTCTATAGATAGTCATTTTAATTAATTTCCCAATTATTGAGAATATACTCACTCAGAGGAACATGCTAAACATCACCATTGTAAAGATTAATTGTTCAGATGTAATTAGAGACATGCTCTGTGCTTAAAAGCACTGGCAAATGTCTACAGTCGCACTATTTAAATCATTTAAATCTATGTTGGACTAATGCCATTTTCTCTAAAATCAAGATCTGCTCTGTAGTGCTTGGTTATCCTCTTCCTTATAATATTTTTAACGTGGAATGTTTGTCTTCGATGTACTAGTGAAACTAGTTTTCTTAAAAACAAAATGAAACAAAACCCAAACAAAACCTAGGCAATCTCTTTAAAGAGGAATGAAACAATTACTTCTCTCTAGTGGCCATTCCCTTCAGAGTTTTGAACAGAAGACAAAGCTTGTTTTCTATGGTGCTGTTTTCTGAAGATTAAGTGCTAAATAATTACTACTTTTCGGTTGTGTGAATCAGTGGGACTCAGAGCAAGAATAGTTTATGGGTTAAAAGGCAGGGAGGAGGTAGTGGTGTTAATGGAAAAGAAATGGGTGGTGGTCGTACAATAAAGACCCTAGGATATTAACCTTTGACTTGCACATGTTGTTTATTTCATGCTTGATTAATAGTTTTAAAATATAAGAGAAAAGACACCTTTTGGCCTTTTAAACAATGCACACCTTCAGAGAAACACTCCTCTTTGTTTTGCTTGCTTATCGGAAAGAGGAAAATCGAATGGTATTAGTCACACTTACAGCCATTTGATTGCATTTATAGCAGTAGTTGACGGCCTTTTATTTGGAGCCTATGCAGTTTCAGTTGGAGTGCAACACATGCCACATTCATCTTGAGGATTAACTCTAAATTAGGAGGGTGACCTTGACCAACACAGTGTGTTTGGCTCCGTGCAGTACTGCCTCTCCTTGATTTTAGGGAAGGTGTGTTTTTTATTTTAGTTAGTAATTCCAAAGTTTGTATATTAACTTATCCAGATTCCCATCTCTATTTCTGTTTGAATGAGTGCTACTGATGTGAGTAGTGGGCATTATTATGCTTCTGATGCAAATATTTGGCTCTCTCAATTCCCACTGGGAGCCATTCGTGTGCTTGCAAGAAATTTCATTTACAGACCTCTGCTCATGCACTGAGTGGGCTAGCTCCAGGGTGAATGAAGTGTGCTGAGTACAGACTAGCAAATGGTCCATTTTGTGTGTGATTCCCTCGCATCTACAAAGCAGCTTCAGATTGATCAACACAGTTTATGTGGTGTTAATATTTTGCACCCTTCCTTAAGAACCATTAAAAACTCAAACTTTCCTTTGCAGTGTGAGATGATATTATATATCAGATTCTTTTCTGGCTGCTTAATGTCTTTGGGTACCTAGCTCCCACTGAATTGTTAAGAGCCCTTTCGTAGCTGGGAAATTCTAACCCTAAAGGTCTTAAGGGGAAACGATCTCTGTTTGCCTCCAATTCTGAGTCTAAATTTCTGTAGGCAGCATAGCACAGCAATATGCTTTCTGTCTTTTCTAGAGATGTTTTTCTCTGCATTACAGGACTGAAACACCTTGTACATATTGTGCATATTCACATACCAAGAGCCTTGGTCTGGAAAGTGAGCATAATAAAACATTTAATTTTGCAGACTTTACTTTGCATAGCATGCAGTTTTATTTCTGTAAACATCAGACATTCATATCTGTTATTTATGTAAATTCCTATGTCTGTTATAGATTTGCAATCTTTGCACATTCTCCATTGAAATTTGATTATGCAGTTTGTAAAACACAGACAGGAATTTAATGCCCATTCCTGGTGATGATGAAGCATTTTCTTGCTTTTTCAGAAGCAGTAATCTTTTGATTTTGTCAGAGGCGTAATCTAAATAGGTATATCAGAACAGCAAACAGAATGAGTGTGTTTTTGGTTGTTATGGAGCTTTTGGTAAGCGGTGTGTGGCTGCAAAAAGAGCTGCTCTGTGTGTGTGTGTGTGTGTGTGTGTGGGAGTGCTGGTGTCTGAACCACTGATTGCTGCCAGAGGTTGCTGGAGTGAAGACAAATGAGTTCTTCAAAGCAATTAAAAGCGGTGTAGGTGATGAAACAACATCTAGTAATCTCTCCAGTTTTATACAGTGTTAGATTTAGGTCATTGTGTCAGTGCTACGAGCTGCACAGGAGGTGAAAGCCACTACTGAACCTTCGCGCAGATGCTCTGTAGCAGTGTCTTTTGGGGTGGAAAGAGTGCCGGTAGGAGCACCACAAGAAAGCTCTGCACACTCCAGTGGTTCCCCTTTCAATCTGAATGCGCTTCAAGGTCCTGATCCTACTGTTCTTAATGGACTGGGGCCTGTCTTTGAGGCCACCTTTCCATTTGCAGTCAGGATGCACAGGTTTAACAAAGGTGCTGCACTTGTTACAGCTGTGTGTGAAGCAGGGAGTCGGGGGCACAAAGTGCTGCAGGCATGGGCTGAGCAAGCAGCAAAGGTCAGAGTGAGCCTGGACCAGCTCACAGCATGCTGTGAAGACTGAGTGACATTGCTGCTACCATGGGAAGACTGAAAGGGAAAATACAGAGATCAGTATATCCTATGGGCAGAAACTGGTAAGCAGGTCAACTCAGTCAAAATTGGATGTATTTAAGTTTTAATTTACCGTGACACAGCTAGAACTTGTTACTGTAACACTTCAGACTGTGTGTCTACTATATACTTAGGCATAGTTCAAAAAAGATAAAGTTAGGTAAACCCACATTAGGGGTACAAGTCCATAGAAACAAGTCCTTACTTTCTGTCTCTTTGCTGGTTTAGCCTCAGGTAGTTCAGCAAAAGATGGTGGGGAAAACTGCCTCCTTCCAGTGCCAGGTCAATGGGACATTGTCTTGAAGTCGCTTTGGTCTTCTGAAGTACTACCTACTATTGTACTCAAAGAAGAACGCTTACAGTGCAACACTTCTAGTTTTTCTTTCTGTAATATCCATCCCATTTTATAATAGATTGGATTTTAATGGTCTGAGAAGCCCAGGTTTTACTGTTGTGCAGTGTGTGCTCCTGCTACGCAGGGGTACAGTGCATCTACAACATTTTAATGGTAAAAAAGCTGCAGTGTTCTTGGCTTTTCTAAAAATAATATTGAGAGGACAAGCTCACCATCTTTGAAATCGTAGAACCATAGAATGGCTTGGGTTGGAAGGGACCTCAAAGATCATAAAACTCCAACCCCCCCCACAGCCTGCAGGGCCACCGACCTCCATATCTAATACCAGACTCTTACCCATTTACTTCAAAGAATTTCTTTCTCCGTTCACACCAATAGAGGCAATGCCAGTACATCATGCTACAGATATGTCTGAAAGTTCATATGATGTCTTTCATCCCCATCCTGCTCTGTCCTTTGTGACCATCACCGTCATCTGTACTGAGCACATCTCACACCATGAGGATACGTGCTGCAGCTTTGCCCTCTGCCTCCCCTCTGGTCACGGAATCACTTGGGTCGGATGGGGCCTCTGGGGATCATCTGCTAGCTGCAGCTCTGTGGTGCCAAACTGGTGCTATTGAGGGAGATTGTTATTTCTGTTGCAGTAGTATGTGCTGATGATGGGTGATGTAACAGCATCCAAATGCAGTCTTCCAAGAAACCTGCCAGGAAGCATGTGCAAGTACTTGTGGCTGAGGTCAGACAATGCTTGGTTTGCCATTTGCAGCAGTTCTTTGTGTGACAGTGGCAGAAGAAGGGGGCAGAGCAGTGTAGAAGCCTGAGAAAAGTACTCTTCCCTTAGGCATACTGAACTGAATCATTGAATGCTGGAAGCTGTCAGCCATGATAGTACCTGAAGCAGAGAGGTCACAGTGGCTTCTTTCAATGCAGCACTGCTGTGTCCTGGGGAACACCCTGTTCACACTCTAGCAGAGGCACTGGAAAAGCAGTGAGTAGATTGAGCAGGTGATGTGGGGCAGGGAAGGAAGCTTAAGTTGGAAGCCAGGAGGAAAGAGGCGCCAGGAGGAAAGGGATCCACTCTTTGTCACATCAGGCAAAAGACTTGATGGAGTGGATGGTGTCTGTTGCATAAGAGAAGAAGTGCTACGCCTCCTTATTTCTGCTTTAAATGAGGGGTTCAAGCTAGCCCTCTAGCCAAAATGGCCATGGGAGCCGTGGCTGTCTCTTCGGATGGTGACTTGTAGACATCACGGTCACGTCCTTTCCAGCAGACCGTTAATCACTGCCAGCTGCAGCGTGCCTTCCTGCCAGCTCTGGGGCCCTGGGGGAGCAGGAGAACCCCGGAGAGCCTGGGTAAGCCCTGCTGTGCTGTGGGGCAGTGGCGGCTGGATGGCACATGGCAGGATGCGGCCAGGCAGGTGGGGGCACGGATCCCCGCTGAGCTGGATTGCTGTACCCAAGGTGACAGCGATGACTGTGTGCAACAAAGTTGTAATTTGGTTTCCATAACGACGGGGCACATCCTTTGTAGTCTGGGCACTCCACGCCTGGTGTGCGACATGCGGCAGTTGCTCTAACAAGCTGAAATCGGCTTTTATTTTGTTCTTGTAACATCTATTGTTTTGGATGGAGGAGGAACAGCAGCTCACAGCCACTGTGCTTTGTGATGCATTTTTGCCAGCTTGTCCTAAAATTCATGGCTACAAGGGAAGGGGATGTCCGGATGGCACCACTGGCTATTCTTATTTTGAAGTCTGGAAAATAAGTGCTTAGCATACATCTATGTGCATATACATAAATAGAAAATGCTTGCAAGAAACAATTTGACATATCTGAAAGTTCAGTGTCACAGTGACTTTTATTTGGGGTGTTATTTGTCGTTAGCTATGGAATGTATTACTGGGATTTTAATAGCATGGTGTTCCCATCATATGAAGGCATTGCTCTGCTCTATCACTACTGTGAAAAAGACTATCAGTGTAGACCGTTCTTCTATATAAACGTAAAGCAAGCAAACAGTTGCATATTCAAGAGTCACAGTCAGGCATATATTAAAAAAAAGAAACACAATCCTCTTTTCCTTCGTGTTTCCTCTGCTCTCCTGTTCAGTGGACACTGAAGGGTTTAAGCCACAGTACAGGAGGGCGCAAAAGGAAAGTTGTCATTCCCACTGCTTGACTCATTGCCTACCATTCAGGAGAACTTTCAATCTTTACCATGAAATCCAAACCTATCATCTTTATTTTTGTTTATTTCCTCGATATTTGGTAGTCACTTAAGACAATTTTTTAGGGGCCTGATTGTCACCCTAGTTCTTAAAAAGACCTTTTAAAGTGACTCCAGTCGTGACTTTATACCTTGTCCTGATGTGGTCTGATGGTCATAAAGAAATGCTAATAAAAGATTTATTTTAAACAGAATGGGACAAACACAATACCACAGTATTTTGCTACACTTTCCTCAACAGGGAAGGTAAAATATTTTGCAGTTGACGCTTCTAAATGAGTAAGGACAGTTCTTATTCAGGAATGGGCTTAGGTGCCATGAGAAGCTAGAATTGCAATAGCAATCTTTGCAAATCTTAATGAAAGTCATAACTCAGTGGTATAAGTCTGCTTCATAACATTAAATCTCTGTAAGTGTTGCCTGCTCTATCAGACTATTAGGCCAGAAGCTGCAAAATGCCATCTCCCTGTCTGGGTATAGTCTATACAGATTTCACCCACTTGCAATTCTTAACTCGAGCATTGGCGTCTGAAATTTCACTGCTGTCCCCTGAGTGCAGATGGTCATTGTATTGGTTTACCATTCAGCTCAATTAGTACTCCCTCCAGTCAGCTTCTTCATCCACTGCTAGTAAGTTTGCACTGGTTCAAATTATCCTAACACATAACAACGTCCTGCAGATATATTTGAGGGGATTTTATGAATGACCCACTTTGAGGAACTGCATGCACTGTATATTGTAATATACTTCAGATATTCGATATTTTGTGACTTTCTGAGACAGTAGTTTTAGTGTTTATATTCTTGGTAGAGTAGCAAAGGATGCTCTCTACATCATATTTTACTTGTCAACACTGCCTCTATTATTAGCAGGGGAAATTGCACTGTACAGTATTTGAAGCCATAACCGAAAAAGTATATATTTTCCATTATAGGAAATCCTCTCTTTCTCCTATATGACCAAATTGCAGTCTGCTAAAATCAACAGACAATAAAATATTTGGATTTTGAAGACTTATAAAGTAATTCTGCTGCCATAAATAGCCCAGAAATCAGCTACTCATTTATCCAAGTTCCAAAATGCTGACTCTCATCTTTCTTTCAGTGAACATAATAATTAGTTGCATGGGAATATATTTTATGAAATTGAAAATGTGTTATTGTGAGGCACTTGAGTGTTTTGAACACTCAGTGAAATGTAAGTACCAAGTTGTGGTTTAACTCCTGCAGGCAGTTCAGTGCAGCGCAACTGTTCACTGAGTGGAAGAGAATTAGAATGGTGAACGTTCAAGAACTCGTGGGTTGAGATAAGACAGCTTTCTAGGTGAAGCAAAAGCTGTGCAAAATTCATTTTTTGCTTCCCACTGGCAGGCAGGCGTTCAGCCACTCCCAGGAAAGCAGGGCTCGTCCTACAGTTTGGTTTATTAGGAAGATAATGCCATCTCTCTAATCATCCCTCCTTCCTCCTACTTTATTCCTACTTTTACTGCTAAGTATGACGCCATATGGTATGGGATATCCCTTTGGCCTTCTGAGGCTAGCTGTCCTGGTTCTGTTCCCTTCCAGCTGTGCCCTCCCTCCCTCCTCCACCCCCCAGCTGGCAGGGCAGGACGAGAAGCTGAAATGTTCTTGACTCTGTGAGCACTGCTCAGCAACAACTAAAACACTGGTGCACCATTGCCTCTATTTTCAACAAAAATCCAAAGCACAGCCTCATACAAGCCTCCACAAAAGATTAATATCATCCCAGTGAAAACTGACAGTATCCACATCATTCCCTTACTCTATGGGACACCTCTGTGAAATGTCCATAAAATGTTCATAAGTTGTCCACTGAGTTCTTTTGTTGTGGTGGCCACTCATGTGTTACATGGAGTTGTTGGACACCAAAGCCAGTACAGGTCAGGTCACTGGTGCACCTGTACTGCTTCTTGGGAGGCCCTTCCTCTTGGTTTGAGTGGTTCCTTCTATTGCAGCTTTGTTTTATGCTAAGCAACAGAGAAAGGCTTTGCACTTGAAAATGCCGTGTATATATCTTTTCATGTTTACATAATCGTTTGATGTTTCAGGGCAATTCGCGACGTTATTGAATGCCTTTATTGGTAAAAAGAAATAAAGGTGTCCAGCGAGAAGGAAAAAATGACTCATCAGTCTGTTTGCAGGAGAAATTTTAGCCAAGTTACAGCCTTGGGAACAAAGAGTGGTAACACTCCTCCAGGCTGCTCTCCCACTACAGCAAAGAAGCTGTGAAAAATAGACTCTTTCAGGGCTTGAATGTGAATGAGTGAACTCTCCAGCTACTAGGAAATCTTTTCAGAATCAGACAGCTGAGCAGGTTTTCAGCTACTTGTATCCCATTCATTTCCTCACCCCTTATCCTGCGCATACTGATTCAGCTTGTAGCAGCACAGGTTAAGGCTTTTGAAGTCTGATCAAAGATCCCACACCAGCTGCAGCATGGTGGAAATGAAGGCATCTTGCTTTTCCTGCTCTTCTGTTGCAAATGTTACAGCTCTGTCACAGCTATCAATGGCACCTAAACCAGGAGCAGAAACAAAGCAAAATGCAAATTTTGCACTGTTACTTCCCTGGTATATTAGTTGTTGCATGATGAATAATCCAAGAGACCAGCTAATGCTGAATGATTTTGTTCGCTCTGCTCATATGTCGATTACTTATCAAATCCTACAAGCTAATCTCCCTGATCTAAACTATCACCTCTATCTAAATGTATTACACGAAGTGTTTGGGGTTGAATGCATCTGCATTACTGCTCACTCATCTGGGAAGAGCTGCCTGGCTTCCTTGTCTTACAGCAACTGCTTGTGAACCACAGGCATGTTTTTAACTTCTTAGATATCCCATTTCAGTGAACTGGAAAACACCTTGTATTAAACATTTGTCTTCTAAGTATGACCAAAAACGCCCTTCTAGCTCTGTTTTTACATCAGGTCCACAAAGTTCGCTTGCTTAGAAGGAAGGAATGGTAGGGAAGGTCTCTGTCTCATGGCCATTTTCCATCCCGCAAATCTTTTTGCTGGAACAGACCAGAGAGAAGATATTGTGAGATCCTTCTTGGTAAACCTGTGAGTGTGAAGAGGCTGCTCTGCCTTTCCCATTACTTCTTGGGCACTTTCCTCAGCAGCTGATGTTTTGCTGGCCAGTTCTTCTATTGCTGTTTCTCACTGTCTATATCTGATGTCAGTACTGACATGTATCAAGCTGACCAAAATACCTGACTAGTCAGCAGCATAATGCCCACAAACTGGCACTTTTCACTTATCTCAGCATTCTCCCTGTAGATGAAAAGGCTAATGTTTGCAGTACTGCTTCTGATTCAGTACAGAGGCTGCATTTCACTGTCAGTCCATTTCAATTTGTATTGCATGTTGACATTTTATGTGAATTGCAAAAAAATTATTGTCTTTTATTATCTGCAGCACAATAAATATGTTTCAGTGAGATTATTGATCTGTAACAAGATTTGAATCAAGGGCTTTCCCAAGTCTATGAAGGGTGGGCAAAGTTATGGGCAAAGGCTGGCATCTGTTGAGTTCTGTTTTCCTTCACAGCCTCATTATTTAAGTGGCTGTTGATAAACGAGGTGCATAAAATGACATTAAACCAAGTCATGATGTTAGCAAGCATTGCTGCCTGGAAATGTCACATTGCTGTCACTGCACCCAACTTGGGCTGTTGTGTACAATCCATCTGGTGAACTGATCCTTGGTCCTTTCTTGTTCTTTGCAGAAAAGAGATGCTGTTGGCCATGAAAAGTAAAGGGAGAAAAAGAAACAAATAGCTGTGTTTATGTTTGTTATTGATTTATACAGACAACAGAAATAAATATTTTTTGTTCTTAAAGTATAGTGAAATGTTTCCTGGTCCTGGTGGTTTGAACAGCATGTAATAGTGTCTGACTAGCAACATGAATTCATTGACTACCAACTGTTGAATATTTGATCTGTTTCTACTCTTTATGTTTTATTAATGCCAACTTTCAGTTATAATAAGGTCTGATTGTATTCTCAGTCAGCTACTAAGAAATGAATTTTCTGGGGCTGAATTCTAAGGAAGAAAGAATGTAGGACTGAGCCAGTCCTTCCTGTGGAACCTGCTTTGGTGTTGAGGAAACTCTTTCAGATCCTTTCAAAGAACATGCATTAAGCAAGGGTAATAGCAGGCAACAAAAACATATTCTGTGGGCTCTGTAGGTTTATACTTCAGTACACTGAAATCTGGAGTCAGAAAGTTGTTAGAGTTGAAGGCAACATTCAGTGTTTCTACATGAGTGCTTGTTGTGGCAGGTAGTGAGGTGCAGGGACCCTTCTCATTGCATAGCAGTTAAGGACAGGACAAAACCAATCAACAGTTTTGATATGCTTTATACTTGTTAGATGTAATGCCTCTGGGTCTGTTTGTAAATGACAAGAATCAGATCTCTCGTCAGTATGTGCATCCCACAGATAGGGAAAAGGCAAGGATGCCATTCTGTTCTTCTGCTCCCTCTGTGCTGTGAGGTGGAAACTCAAGAATGTGGAGGGGAAATGAAGGAGCCATGGGATGAGATCCAGCACATCTCCTGGTTCCGGTTGAAGAGGAGATGGGGTATGCTGCCCATGGTGGCAAGAGAAAGATTTCCAGTCATGGGATATCTGCTTGATCCAGTTGGCCTCTGTCTGTGCAGTCATTACAAATCTGTTGTTAGGAAAAGAACATGGGCTGACAGGTACCATGACCTGTTTCAGTTTATATTTATTTCAAGAGATTCTTGGTTTAAAACTAGAAGATTCTCCTGATGTGGTCATTTCTGTGGAAGTTTCCACGGAGGCCCGGAAGCCTGAATGGGTAGCTCAGGTTTAATTAAAATAAATGACATTTGCTTGTGTGTAACCACACTTTTGGGGGAACCCTATGAAAGGGGGTCTTGGTGTTTCAGTGGTACAAAAAAACAGCCCAAATCCCCTCTTTATTTCTCTTATATAGCTTGAGATGATTCTTCTGAAATTTCCCTTTAAATTTGTCTTTAAAAGCAAACAAATACTTGAAGGAGGGCTGTGCTTCTGCAGTACAAAGCTCATGAGATTTGGACTTAGTGCTTTCGTAAAAACAGACTGTGAAGCTTTTAGTATTTGTCTTTGGGATATTGTACCTTACAGTATGAACAAAGAATGCATTTGATTAATCAGATGATATTTGTGTAGTCTTTTTTCATGAACTAACCATCTATCAGGTACGCACTTTCCTCTGAGATTCAACAGCAATGTTGTCTTGATATTTTAAGAGGCAGGCATACTATTGAATTGTTGGCGTATGCTACGTAATCCTTTGTATTTAGTCTGTTGTTCCACAGAATCCTTTTTCTTCTGTGTTGTAAAGCATGTTTGTGAGAAGCTTTTCTGAAGTAAAAGTATATAACCAATGCTTTAAAAAATACTGCTCGAGGAAATCATTTTATTAATCCTACACGCAATATCCTTCCTGTCAAACAGTGGAATTTAGATGGCAGAATCAATAATGTAGTATCCACATGGGGATTGCTAATACACAAATTAGTGCATGGTGCTTCTGTGCTTGGTAAGAAAGAAAGCCTGTATTCTCTCAGTCCTTTATTGCTGTGCAATCAAAGAGAATTATGGACGCAAACAACCCAGTAAAATATAATGGAATATTTCATGAAATGTGATGTTTACTAACAAGAGTAGAAGTTGCTCTTTCAAAGACGTGGCTGAACAGAGCAGCAAGCAATATTTAGTATAGTAATAAAAGGCAAATTATCCGTGTTTTCCTTTAAAGACCATCGCAGAGGTAAACTAAAATCTCATGCAATCTGTAACATTAATGCGTTTTCTTTATGGCGTAGTATGTGAATATTGGAATACTAATGGTTCATCATGTTTATTGCATATAACAATATTCCTCTGAGTTACTGAAAATGTAAAGGGATGTAAATCACTCATAATGAAATAATTTAATTTCTAATGATTACAGAATGATCTAAATATACTGAACAAGACCCCATGACTGCATATTTCAGTAATTGCTCAGTTGTATGCTTATTTTCATAATCAATGCATTACTCAGACTATCTTCAGTGGAATTTATTACCTCATTTTCAGTTTCATGCTACTTAAATATGCAGTGGCTGGCCCCACAGAAAATTGTGATCTGTGCAGCGAAGAATCATGGTGTCAGAGGTCAGAGTTCTTTGTTTTCATTCCTTTGAAATCACACTTTAATGTTCTAAAAAGGGCAAAAAGCATGTAATTTGCATTTAAAGCACTGCTTTCCTGCATTACATCCCCTTGAATATATCTTTTGGATAATGGACATTTATCATAGCGTTCCTCTTGACTCTGGAAGCAGTGCAGAAGGTAGCTGAAGAACCTTTATAACCGTGCAGTACAAGGCAATAAATCCCAAACTGTCACATGATTACTATGGTAACCATCAAGCCTCTCGAGCTTCCAGCCATACTGAAAAGTAGATTCAATTTTCAGCTCATCAGCTCTTCCTGGTGATTTACTTGTTGACACCGCACATTTGATATAGTAGTGTTAATGCCCTTTTGCACCTCTGGGGACTAATACCAACACCCCCTTTTACAAGGCTTTATGCTGCACTGACCTCAGGAAGTCATTTAAAATAGTAGAATTGTATTCTTGTCAGCAAATGCGTAAAATGGCATAAATTACTGCATTTAGAATCCTTTTTTTAAGCCACTGCAACTTGGTATGGAAAATGGGACCCTTTTCATAAAGGCAGTGAGAAATATGAATTTGGCATTGAGATGAAAATCCTGTACTTGCTTAAGCATTTCTACCAGGATGTATGTGTGGGTCGACCTGGTGTGTGCATCTCTGTGCTTGCAACCTTCCCCCATTATTTGCTGAAGAGACAGAGACAATTCTGGCATGCACTGTGGTGATTTGTCTTTTTGGTCCTGGAGTATTCCCCATGGAAATGATCTGTGTTTCTCAATGACTACGGCAAATGCTGTTACGCCTCAAACAGATTACTTGAAATGTTACGTTTTGCATTTACACACCCTCTTACTTTCTGCCCTAGGCAGACGGAAGCTGAATCAGGTGGGCCAAATAATCCAGGGATTGCTGGCTGACATCGCTGTGTTTTGTTGCAGATGTGTGTCAGCTTTCTGGGGTCGATCCAAGGATGAAGGCTGTGTAAGCTTAAGAAGTTTTTTGATGTTGAAGAAAGGGAAGAAATCCATATTAACTTTTAAAATCCAAGGATGTTCAGAAACAGTGTGACTTTTGAAGCCTGATTTACTGGAAGATTCCTGTGTATGTGTGTGGTACCTGGAGTGTGGCTGGATCCTCTGGAATCCAGTTAGGCGTGAAATCTGATTGCCTCAGTGGTACGTAATGGCAATTAGCTGTAACATCTCTGTTAGGACTACATTCTTTGTGTGTTGATAGCCAAACTCAGCATTAAGTTTGTCACGGAATCATAGAATCCTTAGAGTTGCAAGGGACCTGTGAGGGCCATCTAGTCCAACTCCCCTGCAGTGAGCAGGGGCACCACAGCTAGATCAGGTTGCCCAGGGCCTTATCCAGCCTTGCCTTTTTCCCTCCGTGGGAGTGTTGATCAAATTTAACTTCTCTGCTCTGATTCCTTCAAAAACACTGAATTCTTTTCTGTCAAAGGTGATGGAAAGTGTCAGGTTGTTGCTAAAGGTAGCAGATAGAGGAGGGAGTACGTCCTGTCTCAAAGTGCCGAGGAGCTACTGCATCATCGAAAGGAAAAAATCTCTGCATTGAACAACTAGAGTGCCATTTGTCTGTCAACCTTATAAAGGGGAGCTTCTTGATCAGAAAAAGTGCTACTTACTTGAGACAGTTTCCTCAACCCAAACATTTGGTGTCTGATAGTGGTGGTGTCCATCACATCTTCCAACACAAGAAGGCTTAAAAATCTGCATCTCGAAGGATCTTTAGATGTTCCTGACTTCTTTTGCCAAGAACAGTCCAAAATATTCCCCTGAAAACACTACATATGCCACAGTTAAAAAAAGAATAGACAAAGCATTGCTGATGGTACAAGGAATTTACAACAGTATATCTGGATACATCTGCAGTTATAAAGCGTTCTACCTGCTGAAAAACATTTGTGTTTTGTTACCTGTAGAACTTGTTGCTAATCTTTGAGACATAGAAGTTATTTATTGGTTGGTGACAACCAGTTTGTTAATGTGAAAACTGCAGGAAGATAACATATACTACTAGTATATGAAAATGTGGATACTCTACTAGAAAATGTGAAAACGTGGAAAGCTCCCAAACTGAAAATTTGCTCTACCTTCTACCTTCCCACAGTGTAATCTGGATTTTCTTCCAAGGGAGAAGGCAGAGGTGGGAGTGGGGCCGCATAAACCAGGCTGTGGCTTGGCACACTTGTTCGCTCTTGTAGTCTGCTCACTGCTGTATCAAGTTGTTTTCTTCCGGTGTCATTACAGGCAGATTAAAGGAGATTTCATGGAAAATGGTGCTATAGGCCAGCTTTGACCACTGGATTGGAGTAATGGGCACTGTACTATCGAGTTGCCCAGGGCCAGCTCCTGTGGGGGCTCTCTAGGGGCTGTGCCTCGTCCATGCCTCATCCACTGCTGCACCATGGGCTTCTCCATGGCTGCTCCATGTGGCGCCCGTGGGCTGCAGAGGGACAGCCTGCACACCATGGGCCACTCCTGGGGTGCAGGGAGCTTCTGCTCCATTCCTGGAGCACCTCTTGCCCTCCAGCACTTACCTTGGTGGCTTCAGCGCTGTCTCTCTCACATTTTCTCACTCCTGTCTCCTAGCTGTTTTGCAGTGTTTTTTTACCCTTTCTTAAATATTAAATTAATATTAATCAAATATTTAAATTTAATATTTAAAATATTAAATTAATATTAATATTAAATATTGTCACAGAGGCACTGTCAGCACCACTGGTAGGATTGACATTGTTCTGCGCTGGGCTCCTTTTTGGGTGGGTCTGTTTGAACATGAGGGCAGCTCCTGGTTTCTTCTTACAGAGGCCATTCCTACAGCCCCCACCACTGGCTAAACTTTGCCACGTAGATCCCATACAACAATGCCTTTTTTTTTCAAGGTGCAAGCATCTGTAATGCAATTGAGAGTCTTTTGGAAGAAAAAAACTAATGTGTGTTTTTTTTACTGAGTGGTGCAGACTGATACATCTGATATGTAAGATTGCTCTCCAAAACATGCTGTTTTGTACTGAACAAGACTTTGCCAAGAACTACTTCCACTTCACTTACTGTTTGTTAAAGACTGCGTGTGTGGAAATCACTCATCTGATTTCAGCTCTGCTTCCATTGAAAGCAGAGCTATTTCTGCTCAAAGTTTGTAGTGACCAGCACAGAAATGAAGACTATTGTGCAAGGTAAATGACTGAGATATAAGTGAGACAGTGGGCAGAAGAAGCTATTAGCTTCTTGCTTTATGTTGGCAGTATGGTGGCGTTACATCTAGAGAAATTACAAAGAAATATGTTTCTCTATCTTATTCCAAAATATGATGTCTTTCCTAACTTCATTAGAATGATCACTCCATTTCATGCAATAACTTAGTCTACATTTGGAGTATCATAGCACATTGTCATGCAGGGCCATGGGCTTTATGGAGAAAGGACAGAAAAAAAGGGGAGCACTGCATATTACGAGGGATAGAATGAAGGAAAGTCAGAGAGAAAAAAAATCTGTTTTTGTTTAAGTGCTTGATGGTGATAGATGTTGGTTAGTGTTGCTTTCCAGACCACAGTTGCTTGAAGGCAGTCAAGTTCACTTGTTTTGGCAGATCATAGCTAGAGCTTTGTTTGAAATATTAGTTCTTGGCTATACTGTTAAGCAGAAACTTAATAAGCATCCATATTTTCACAGTCCTAAAGCTCTATCTGGACTGAGATTTGAGTAGATGTATGTGTCTTTCTGGACAAACACAGATGGATTCAGTTCTCATTGGAAAGCTGCTTATAATTTTCTTTGGGTAGTTTATGCATATTACAGATTAGAAACGTGCCTAATAAAGCCTGGTATCATCTTACAGTAAAAGCTACATTCAAATTATCTCTCCTAGAAAGGTACTAAGGCAGAAAAAAATGCTGACTTCCTACCATGAACATTGTTGACAATTTATTAAAAGTCTTCTAGAATTGTACATCTTCAAATTCATTTTTTAGCCACAGAATTTGGTTCTGGAATTTTGAGCTTTTATTTAAAGAGAAATTAATCCCTCACTCTTGTTATTGCAAATAAAAACTTTAAAAGTGTGAAGGAAAGCATGTCTTCCTCCATGGTCTTGGCAACATGTACTCTGAAACTGAGTGCTTTAATAGTTTTAAGGCTTGCTCAGCTTCTTCAGTGCCATCCTTTTTAGCAGATGAAGCTTCTTTGCTAGCCTGTACTGTCATCATTAATAGCTATATTGATTCCATCATTCATTGTAATATTTTATTCATTACAAAAAGTGCAACCGCTGAAGAGGTTACTTAATCCAGAAATCTTAGTACACTAAATCGGAAGTGGGAAGAAGGAAACTGTAAAAGGCAAGGGGACTTTCCTTCCTCTTTATTGCATGAGTTGTCCTTTTCTTCTTGACGCTTCTGACATGCTTTTTGTGCTGTCATTTGAATGGCTTCTGTGTGTTTTTTTTTCTTTCCCTACATCTCTCTGTGTTGCTGCAGAGATTTTTTGTATCCAGATATTATTGGCTCTACTCCATCAAATTCCAACAATAATGCATTAAAGGGAAGCCAGGGACTCTGTAGGAGTTTTCAATATGCTCTATGAAGACTGTCCATTAGTGCATATACTAAATATTGTTAATCCATGTTTTTGCAGTTACAGGGATCTGTGATGGATTCGCTAGGCTATTTGTACATGTGCCACTAAGTAGTCAATAATATCTCAGTACTTCATTTTTAAAATAAAATACAGCCTAAAAATGCTCTAATAAAATCCAAATGTACTGAAATGCTGAAAGAGATTTTCATTTGTTTAAACATATTTATTTTCAATTTGAGAGAACACTGTTTCCCGATGATGAAGTTAAGGAATATCATCCTTCACAGAGCAAATCAATGACAGCTCTGCCTCAAAAGTGCAGAGCCTAGGAAAAGGTGAAAAATGGAGCCAGTTAGACATCAGAGGCTTAAGTAACTTTGGAGACTAACAGATAGGCTGAGGTTTTTGAGAAGAAAGTCTGAAGGAGAAATGTGACAAATGTTTTAAAGGACATGCAAACATGAGCTGGTGGATGGGAGAAACATTCCTGCTGTGGATAGGACTCAGTGCTGTGTGGTGAAGGATGCTTTTGATAGGCAATGCATGTGATGCTGAAAAGTTTCACAGTGTGGGCGTGTGGCATGTGAACACATCTGCTGGCATTGGTTCCTTGGGAAGGACTGACAAGACTGGAGGAGTCGCTTTGGGAAGGTGATTACAGAGACGCATCACGGTAGATTCTTCATGTTTGAAGTACAGAGATTGTCTGTATAATGGAATGGCTGGGAGAAATGCAAAGAGAAATCTGGTGACAGCTAAGATCCAGCACGCTCCTGCTGTCATCCTTAACAGATTTCAGAAAACAGCACACAGGCACCCTCAGAGGAAAACAAAACCTCCCTCCAGTGCAGGAAGAAGACTATTGTGTTGTGTATGCTAATTTGAAGTCCCTTTATAATTTACTTCATTTGCAAATCATGTCATTGACTTTCTGTGTCATGCAAGCCTAAGCTCTAGAGTAAAATACATTGTTTTAAGAAAAGGTGGACAGCAGCATAAATCAAGTATGAGCAGGCAGGTCGTTGTTCCATGGCTCTTTCCCTTCAGCGAATGTATAGTAATGAGGTTTAGAGAAGGTGGAGGCAGGGCTTGCAGTAGAGAAATATACGATGGTGAGTGACAACCAAAGCATGAGGAATAAAGAAACCCATGTTTTCAATTAACCATGTCCAGGATCAGATCTTGAAAGAAATTAGATTGTGGCTATGTAAACCATGCATAATTTTTGCCAGCCTGTATCAAAATGAGACATTATCACAGTGTGCGCTGGAATAGGTTGCCAGAGGCAAATGCTTGTGTGATAACTTTCCCTGGGGAATAAATGAAAAAAAAACAACCCAAAACGTGCATGCTGTCAGCTGTAACATTTTATCTGTTGGCAGCTACTTTCCATCTGGGATGGATGGTTGGCAAGTGGCAGAAACAGACCCTTTACACCCAAGAAGAAGGTCAGAGAATTGGAACATATTTAATTGTATCTTTATGCACACAATAGTTTTCTGAACCTTTTTCCTTTGGGGATCTTTATCGCTCACTTACATAGATTTCCTCTACGTTAATGCAGTGCTAGTGTTCAGAGTACACAGTGCTGCAAATAAATTCTAAATTGGTATCTGAGTTAATTTTTTTCGGAGGCATTTTAACGACCTGTTACTCATTTATGTATTTCTCCATATTGATGTATTTTAGTGGAATGAATATCAAACTGTTTGATTTGTACCTGAATCAAAGAGGGATTCTGCTGGATTAATGGCACTCTGAATGACTAGTATATCTCACACTGGATATAGTACAAGAGAAAATCTTGAACAGTGATTTATCTGGTTTTATACGTGCGTGCATATGAATTTAACACTGCTAACTCATAAAAATATCTCTACTGCTTGATAACTGGATTTTATGCTATCTCATACACTTCATTCCTTTTATCAGAGATAATTAACCTTGTGACTGATTGAAACCACCTTTGGTGTCTATTAATAAAATTCCGTTAACAGTATACATGTCTCAGATGTTCATAAAATGAAAATTATTAAGGCGCTAATTTCCCAAGTAACATGAACTATGAAGCTTTATCTCTGGCCTGAACAAATGTTCTTGGTTTGCTGGTGATCTCATTCAATTTTGCCACTTAGGGCTTTTTTTGTGTGCTTGAACCATGTTTGTTCGAATACACATCCATCTTTTTCAGGTTTTGTTCTCTCATTTTAGCGTTCCTCTTATTCTGCAGCTCTGATGAGTAGAGTTCTCAAACACTTTCAGCAGTTCAGTGATTTCCCTTGAGTTTTCCTTGATGCTTGCTCTGTGCAGAGCAATACTTTCAGAGGGGCTTCACTCTGTGCTTGGCTGAGTGGCGTGGCAGTGCCCTGTGATTGCTGCAGGCAACTCCTCTCCATTCAGACACATAGCTGGTAAAAATTTCTTACCTTTGAAAAAAGAGTAGGTTTCTAGCTTACGCTGAGATAAATATGCTGACCTTGTCAACTAACGTGCTTCACTGTGCTACAGTGTTCCCCTAAAGTGGAATTTCCTAGACGCCGTCTGACAAATGCTATGTGTTGAAAAATATACTTGCTTCATGTTTGGATTGAGATTCCAGGATCTTCATATTGATTGGAAGTCTTTGCTTTCTAACAGCTGTTAGACTGCAAAACTCTTTGACTGCAAAACTCTTAGTCATGGCTGCAGTAGGAGAATGGTATTTTCTTCAGTACAAAGCTCAGGTATTAAATAGTTGTGAAGGCTGACTTGCTGCCTCCTGAGCCCCCATGAATATCTCACTGTGCAGCTTGGCTTTGCACACGGTGTGGTTGGAGGGCCTTCCTCTACCTCATCTTTTGCACGGCTAGTGTTATGCTGAGTTGAGCAATTTGTGAGTGCCTAGTGAGCCATTCAGCCAGCTGATGGAGTGGCAAACTTTGTTGTGGCACACCAGCCTTCTGCCTTCAGGTCCAACCTTCAGGTCACCATTCCAGCTGGTGATGTGGGCACCACAGTAGCTCATCTCTGCTGGTGCTGGGCCTGGTAGGGGATAAGAACAAGCTTTCTGTGGCAGCTCACTCCTCCACCAGGCTGAATGTAACTTTACACTGAATTTCAGGACTCGTGCCTGGATTTGAGGCCTGGTGAATGGATTTTATGCAGTTATTGTTAAACAATCCACACTGCACTGGCTTTTACTCTCCAGAAAGACTGAACTTAATGCACTAAATTGCATAAATCTTTATGAAGGGGTTTTGTCTTGACACGCTTTGTATCATTACAAGTTAAAGTTGAATGCTACTTCCTCCAGAAATTAATTGCTCTCTGCCCCTCTCTTAGCAATCTCTTAGTTTTCTGTTAATGCTTTTATCATTTGTTGTGACATCTCTTACAATTCCCTTTCCTTATTTGTATCAATATTAATTTCTTTAATTTGATTTTAAGATGCTTCACTTTGCTCCCAATGCCCTTCATAGCCTCTCTAAGTAATAATTATTTGGATGTATGGGTTACCAGCTTTATTCTGCTAGCTGTAAACTTTCAGGCTAGCACTGTGATGTTTTTTTCCAGCCCTTATTTGGCAGTAATGCTCTACTAGTATCTGCAAAGCTAATTTCTTGTCTGTTTGTTTTGTTATCCTTCAGATCCTTCTAAAACCTGTATTATAATCCTATAAAACCAATGGCTAGCTGGTGCACTGGTACGGCTAGCTGTCCATCTGCTACGCCCTTTCCTTTCTTACTGTTTCGTTTCCTTTCTCTTCTATCTTCCTCACCTCTTCTCACTTGTAAGCTCTCTAAGACAGGCCCATTGATTTTGACTTGTATTGAAGACAGTCAAGCCCAATGGGGCCTTGGTCCTTGATAAGGACTTAGTTGTTTACGCACATGCTTCTCTCTGCTATTCCCAGTCCTTGCAGACTTCTCTGTTTCTCAGCTTCAAGATTTTTTTTCTTCTCAGTATTTCTTGTGTACCCTTAATCCAACAGTTATCCACTTGCTCATTTATATCGTTCTGAAAAGCACTTGCAGGTTAGAGAGATGATCTCACCCAGAATGTGTTGTGTGGATTAGTCAAAGAAATATGAGGATTCCTGTTTGTTCTTGGTTCCTTGTAATTTTAATGAGCAATGATAATTATAGTTGTTCCGATCAGAAGCTCTTATACATGCACCAGGATATTTGCTACAAGTATTTGCTGTAATAAAAACAAGTGTTTAATTCCTGGGTTTGGAAAATATGCTGTAGACCTTAGAAACTGAACTGTGATTTTGAAGATTGTTGACTGCATTTGAATAATGCGGCTGTATACATTAAATCTCTTGTTCCTGAGATGGCAAGTTTCTCTCTTAAAAAAGTCTTCCTATTCATTTTCATGAACGCACTCTGCTCCTTGGTAAGACAGTATTGTTCTTCCCTTTCTCTTAACCTTAATGGGTTGCAATTCCATACTAATATGTCTCTGAAGTTCTCAAATGCACTCAGGTGAACAATTAAAGTTCATAGCTATTTAGTAGTATCTGTGTCAAACAACTCCATGAACACCTCTCTAAAAGGACATTTTTTTAAATAAAGTTGCTGAAAGCATGGACAAAAGAAGCTTATGGCAAAATCATAGTTACTAGAAATTTAAGATTTTGTATTTGGTAAAATTTTAAGGACCTGATCAATTCAAAAATTGTTTGTTAAAATGAGAAACAACTCCAAATTTACATGAAAGTAATGAAGAACAGATCTGAGTTCTTTCTTAATTAGAAAAAGTTTTATTTCTAATAAAAATAATAACATACAATGTTTTTCTTAAAAAAAAAAAAGAAAAGAGACTATGTTTGTCATGTTTCACTGGAATCATTCTGTATGCCTTAAACGTGTACGGAATGAGAAAAAATATACAATGAATGTTGCTTAGGGTCTGAACTCTGGAAAATCCCCTATTTAACCTGAAGCATTTACGTAAGAAAATTTCAGTCAGAAAATTGGTTATATTTAATTGATACTATGGTATAAAAATATAATTTCACACCTATGCAGAGTGTATGTCTGTATTTGGAAGTAGTTCTGGACAATGTCAGATGATGCCAAAATGCTGATCAAGCAACCAGGAAAATGGATCATAACAAAAATGACTTCTTATCTGTGAGATACTTTAGATGATTTCCTATGGCAGCATTGCTTGTTTTGTGAAGATGCTATTTGCTAAATATCTCTATGCATACTGTTTTGCTTTCAAGCCCTCAAGACAGTTCAGAATCCTTTGGGTTGTTTTTGGTTTGATTTTTGCTCTCCTCTTTTTCGTGCCTCAGTTGATTCAGGATGATAAAAGAAACTTTAGATGCATGCAATGCTTATTCTGTACCTTTGTTCAACCTGGTTTTGCTTGCTTTGTATGATGTCAGTGAAACATCCTCTGCCTGACCTGCGAAGACCTTTCTGATGTCTTGCCCACTGTTTCCTGATGTTGTATGCTCTCTCTACTTAATGATGTCTGTTTCGCTGTTTTGCCCAGTACTATTTCCTTCTCTTTACTGATCTCCTTGTTCTATTTGTTTCTTCCTCCCTTTCTGGTTGTCATAAAACTGCCTTTTCCTCTGGGAAATAGCAGCTGCTTGAGTTTGGTAATTAACTGCTGCACACTAGATCAAAGGGCCGAAGACTGATCTGTAATCTAAAAGTTCACTCAGCTGCAGTATTTGAACTATTCCTTGAAACTTCCTGGATCAAAACAGTGAGAAAGCTGCCTTGTGCTATTTTTTCATTATACTTTGGCAACTGCTTGTAAAGAATTCCAGATATTTACACAAATCACCAAAACCAAGCATTTGTTTTGAAAAGAACAGTGATCACTGCAGCAAGTTTTTAGTAGCCACAGTGCTGGACAGATGAAATGACATTTTCCTTGTGAATTCTGTGCAATGGGACATATGTGTCTGAGACTAATATTCAAAAAATGACATCTTCTAACCAAGCATTGGCTGCTTTACTGGGACCATTTCTCTCCCTCCACACGCACGCATTATCAGTACAGCTTTGGGGCTGAAAATAATAGTCACTGAATAATAGCAGCATTTTAAAAGCTTGTATGTGAATGGTTTCTTCCAATGTACATCTCAGAGAGCAGATGAAGGCTTATCCGAAAGTAATGCCTCCTGTTTTATTATGTTGGCCCACAACATCAGAGGAGGATGGTGATGGTATGGCAGTAGAGGTTGAACCTTCCCACCAATATTGCATTATATTTTGTTGCCATGTGACAGATGGCAGCAGATAGGCAGAGTGACAGAGTGGCATCAGCATAGAAGTGCACATGAAGCAAAGGGGTGGCACTGAATTCCTGAATGAAGAAAAAATGAACCCGTTGACTTGCATTGATATTTACTGAATGTTTATGGAGACCAAACAGTGAATGTGAGCACAGTGAGGCAATGGGTAGTGCATTTCATGAGTGGCAACAGTGACAGTGGTCACCTCTGCTGGTGCATATTTTTATGAGCATGGCATGCAGGCTCTTGTTCATTGGTGGCAAAAATGCACAGCTATTGGAAAGTGACTGCATTGAAAAATAGTGTTTCGTAGCTGAGAACGTTCTCTATCAAGTAGTGTTATTGTTCTCTTTGCATCTGTTATAGTTTCCGTGGAAGTAAGTAGGAACTACTTTCAGAGTGACCTATGTATATACTGAAATGCAGAGAAGTCTTTCAGAATAGTCCTTCATGTGCAAAAGCAATGTGTTCATCATCATTCAATGTAGTTCTGATCTAATTTTGGTTTAGGTTAGTAGAGGCTTCAGTCATGGCCAAGACAGTTGTAATAAAAATGTACATCCCTTTTCTATCATCACCCCGCAAAACAGTTTTCTTTCCATCTTTTATTTTTAATGCAGTTTCTCCATATTCTTTAACTATTAAATTAATCCTTGACTAACACTATTGATAGAGAAAAGACTGTGTTTAATACATTTCCCTGTCTGAAATGTTAGACACTGGCATTCTGCTTCCAGGGAAAAATAAAATGGTGTTGGAATCAGTTGTGACAAAGCAGGAAATGGCTTGGACATGCTTTCTTACTCTTGTCCTCAAACACGATTATATTTTCCTGCTGATTGGATATTGACTTATTGGCGTCAGGATTAGAGTTTGCAATGAATAAATTACAGGGGAAACAGTACATTGCTGTCCAAGAATAATCAGCCTTATTGGATGCTGCCTTCATGGGCATGCTCAGGCTGTATTAGCAGTGGTTTTCAACTCTTGTAGGGCACTGTCATCAGACAGTGGTACTGTCCTTCTGACTCTTCATGCTCTCCACTGTTACTGCTTTGTTCTTGTTAGTGCAAAGCTATTGGAAAAGATACAGCCCTGTGTGAAGCACTCACTAAAATTATTGATACAGAGATAAGTAATTTGGAGAAGAGACTGGTGGATTTGGGGATGAAAGTGAAAGGGTGGCATATGAGGTGGACAAAGATTTATTTTAGTAGTAAAATGTTTCTGTTCATATGTGCTCCAGCAGAGGTACCAGCATCCCAAGGTTAGTGCATCTGTCAGCTTACACTGTTTGCAGAGGTGTTGACTGTGAAGACTTAGTCATGTTTCTGGCCCTGGAAGCAGCTGGGCTCATTGACGAGCAGATTAGTGATATGCCTAATGCCTTTATGGGCTGAAGTCTGCCATGATATCTTTTCTGTCATACGTAGAAAGAACCTTTTTGTACTCTGGAGAAAACTAGGGGAGGGGCACTGGAAAGTTAAGTGCAATCAGGTGGCTCTGCTCAGCAGCTTCAGTCAAGACAAGGTAGTCTGAGCAGCTGATCGGAATCTCAGCAATGCAGCCCATCCTAGACATACAGCACCACGGACCCCTACTCAGTAGGCTGTTTGTGGGTGGTCAGGTGTCTTGGCTTAAATGTGGGAGTAAACAGCATTCATTTTTGTGATAGGAACTGACAAGATGGGCAGTTAGCAAGAAGCAGCCCTACTGAGGGCAGTGTAAGGAAGGAATATCACATATAGTGTGCATTTTGCTTTCAGTAGCAGCAGGTTGTAGTGGAAATGCTAAGTCATGGCCTGAACCAGTGATGGAGCATCTGGTAGAAAGGCAGGGCCAACCCAGGGGGACTCAGGTACATACAGTCCACTTCAGTGACTGAGAGAGAGTGGAGCCAGGATTTACCCTTTCCCAGATGGTGTTTAAAGTTGGCAGTGGAGGCAAAGCTATTTTGCAGGAGATCACTTTGTACCTGAGGTCTTTTGAAGATAAGTAGCTTCCTTCCTTTATTTCTGTGCACATGGCTGTTGCATTTGAGCATATCCTCACTTGCTGCAAACTAGAGCTTTGCTACTCTGCTGTCATTCCTGTGTTTTTTTTTATTACATTACACAGCTATGCAGTGAAGTTCACAGTTGCTACCTCTATCTTGCTTGGATTTCATTGTGGTCTTTCTCTGGGGCTTTTCTTTCTACAAGTGGCGCTGACCCTTCTGGCAGTTCGGAGGATTCCATCCATGCAGGCTCAAGGAGGGAGAAAGGAACTACCCCAGTAAGAGGTAGCAACTTCACACTGCAGCCTGGATCACAGCTGATGTTCTCCAAGAAGGTGCTGGACGGGTGGCCCCAACCACCTATCACCTGCCTCTCAGTAGTGATCAGTCTAGCTCTAAGATTTTAACAATGAAAAGAAGAGACCCATTAATTTTCTTCCTCTGTACCCTAGAGCCCTTGTGGAGCGGCTGGAAATATCGTCTGTCCCTTGATACTTACCCAAGCAAATTGAATCTATTTATTATTGCAAAAATGTGTACTTTCAGTTTTGTTTGCATTTGGAGAATAGTGGTCTTAGATGAATTGTCATCGCTTCCAAGTAAAGTACTCTGTTCCTTCTTATTGCTTTCAGACTTCAAAGATAGACTGAGGGGCTGAAGGTGTCAATATGTTATTAATTCTACAGTGGCAAGTTCCTGGCACCAGTCATTCAGATGAAGAGGTGTGATAAAGTGAAGCAGTTTAAAATTACAGCAAGTTCAAGGTAGATACAGTACCTCATTCACAGTATCTTCAGGCGCAATACTGAGATGAAATTGGTGAACTTTGATTGATTGTTTGTTAATCACACCAATGGACTGAGCTGACAAAACCACCTGCCCTTACAAGATAGTGTGCAGCCATTCGTTTCTCTCCTGTCATTCGTGCAATTTGTGCAAGAAATAGCTTTTAAAAAATGAATTAAAATTGATGCAAGTAACAGGTAGTGTAGATGCATGTTGTGTGGATTCCAGCAATACCCATTTCACAGGGCAGTGGAGACAAATGCACTTCATTTTTCACCCCATCATAGTTGATGAAGATGAACTGGATTAGAGTATGATTATGGATTTAAAAAAATAGTTCTGAGAGAATAGTATTGCCTTGCCTTGCCTGTTAACCCCCAGGGTACTGAGATAGATTTGCTCGTGTCCATGGGAAAAAAGAAGATACACCCACCATTGCCCTATGTGCTGGCACAGTGAAGAAGTAGCAGGATTCAAATATCTGTGCTGTGTATCCTTCCTTACATGCTGTAGAGAAGTTTTTGTATTAGCATTCCAGTGCTCTTTTCACACAGGCTTAGTCCTGGTCCTACAACCAGAAGAATGTGATTTTCATGACTTTTTCTATTTAGCTACCTTACATCTTCCGCTCTAATGAACTTCTAGTTCACTATAGTGGTCTCTGAGCACTCTTGTGAGCAGCTGAACATGAGCTATCACTCTGCTGTCTTACCATGTGCAGTCTGAGCCTTGTTCCCTTCTCATGGTTATCTCATGCACCTCTTCTCCTGCAATGCTGCTGCTGTTTGATGCCCCCAGGAGGCCATGTGAACCTCAGACATGGCAGGAGGCCCCAGAATTTCCTATGTGTCTTGCACAGTGACAAGCTGAATCTCTTCCTGATGCTTCCCTCCACCCATTTTCTTCTCTGAAAGGCATCAGATGTAACTATTAACTCTGTGTTGTGCATTTGAGGAAGACCTTGGGGCTGCTTATGTCTCACCATGAGGATGAAGGTGGGTCTGGTCAGGGGCAGCCCTGCAGGGGGATGGCAAAAGGGTGGCCGGACAGCTATCCATCTTGTGAAGCATCACTGAGGGCATGGAGGACTTTCACCATCATTAAAGGAGATAAAGTTGTATGGAGAGTCCATGTTGGATTTTCCGTGCTGGCAGCATGAAAAGTGTACTTTGATTTGCAAATAGCTGCATTTTATATGTAAATTACTGGAAAAGATGAATGCGGAACCTTCACAACGGCGCTTTTAGTTTATGTCAGAATGTAATCCAATTTTAATGAATACAGTCTAAACTTTTAAAGAGATTTCACTTAATTGGAAAAATGTTTATTTGCTGTATTCATCTTTTTTTTTTTTTAAGGAATATTTGAGATGCACTTGGAATATATTGCATAAAACCAATAAAAATTTTACTATCAATATGTCTGGGCTTGTGTGTGTTTGAATAAGTTTCCTTTCCTATTTTTATACCAGATTGTAATGCAGAAACTCTATTATCCATCTTGCAGCCTGCTAAAAGTGCAACAATTAAATGACTCGCTGGGACTAATTAAAAATGATTCTTGCTGCTCACACTCTCTCTACTTTTAGAGAAACTTGGAAGTTGAACATTTTGGCTTTGTTTCCTGTCCCCTTATACCCTCCATCTGATTTATGAAAACCAACTGCTGACTGCAGACGCTTCCAGGTGGGAAAGTTTTCCTCCTTTTTACAAGACTGTTCAACCAGTTATGAATCACTTTGTAGAGTGAGGCATTCCTGTTTCATTGTAGTATACCAGAAACTCAGGCAGGTTTTGCAAAAGGTGAGCGTGATGCCCAGGAAGTTGACTCAGTAAGGTGGCTGGACACAGTGGGAATTGACTTATTACAACAAGTCGATTTGGTACTGGGACAGGGTGTTCTGCAACAACTTGATATTATAAAGGTGCGAAGGATGGGAGACTGTAGCAGATAAGAGAATTTGGATAGTTACCAACAGGCTTAGCGTTTCATACACAGTAAGTAATGGAAGAGGATTTCTGTTTTGAAACAGTCATAGAAAAAGAGGATCCACTGCTAGGCGCTGTGTGGTTGTGGTCCTATCTTACATGACAGGAGTTGAAAATATGGAGGTTGAGCAGATTCTTACTGTATCCTCAGCATTTCTCCCTTGCTGTTTATTTTCTTTAGATTTTGTTCTTGTAGTATTTTTCAGTGAATTTCTCAATATGAATTTTCCAGATTTTAAGAAAGTCTTTGTGGAAATAAAACACAATGTGTGTGATTTGTCAAGTTCACATTGAGGAACGATTTTATTTTTGCATACAGATGAGGGAGGAGGTATCAACTTATGGATCAAAAGAGCTCAATCTCCGTTCTGTCCCCACAGTTTGGGATTTTTAGGTTTTTAATTTTTATATAGTAAGAATAGCATAATAAAAACAATGACAATGATTTAAATCAAACTTATGCCACTGGAAAAAGAGATAAAGGCACAGGAGGTGGTTTCAATTGTATTTAATTATAAATTTAGCAGGAATAATTCAAGTGTTCTTTTATCCAGGTTTTCATTATCACTCAAGTGTTAAGCAGATTATTTACTGTCTACATCTGCAGTCAAATTCTTTTTATTTTAATTCAAAAATATTGGGTGTTTATGGCACTATTTAATTCTTACAGACAAGTAAGCTATGATTAGTAGGCAAGAAACAACTGTCCCTACCAAATTGAATTGTCTTCTGTGTTAAATGTCAAAGCAAATACCTGCTGTTACAGTAAAGAACAAAAGAATTAAAAGAAAGAATGCTTTCACTCATTAATAGAAATGCACATGACGATTACTTTAGCAACAGTCTGAAACGAAACATGCTTCCAGTTTGAACTTCAGTGTAATTGGGCTTCCCCCAGTCCTCCACTTTAGTTTATGCGTCTGCTGGAAAATGCTGAACTGACAAGTAAGGAGATGGTTTCAGTGTCTTTTCTGCTTGTGCCTAGTGCACAGTGTATTAACTTTGTGGTTGCAGTATGATGCTCAGCCCATGTTGCAGTTCCAGCAGGCTTTCTCAGGGACTGTTTTGCTGCATTTCTTAATGTTCAGCTTAGAGGCATAGAGGAGTTGAAGATGTAATACAAGTCAAAGGCCATATAAACTTCTCTTGAATGTGTCCTTTGTGCATCTCATGTCTTGAATAAGTCTGTCTCAGGTGTAGTGACTTTCAACTGATTGGATGTTGCCTACTGGGAAAACAAAAGTATTCTTAAGAGCTCCACTGCTGAAACAGTACTGAAGGGCACGTGCAAACGTGGGATGTGACAGAGGCTCTGTAATTGTGTGTTTATGCAGAGAAGTTTTCCTCTTATCAATGTTTTTTCTTTTTTTTTTCTTTTTTCTTTTTTTTTTCTGTTAAGGGCCACACCTGGCTCTTGAAATGTAAAATGTAAGAAAAACTAGAACACAGAAATGTGTGCATGGATGAAAATGCTGATTTACCTGGGACAGATTTGCAGTTAGGAGCCCCCACACAAATGCTCAAGACGTGACCAAGTAGCAATATGTGAACTTAAGCAGGCATTTTTGTCTCTCTAAAGGATGTTATGAATGGATCCCCTTGAGAGCTAATCAGGAGGTGTTTTATATCCTTTTTATCATATTTAATTGTAAAATATATCATAGAATCATGGAATGGCCTGGGTTGAAAAGGACCACAATGATCATCCAGTTCCAACCTATCTGCTATGTGCAGGGTCACCAACCAGCAGACCAGGCTGCCCAGAGCCACATCCAGCCTGGCCTTGAATGCCTCCAGGGATGGGGCATCCACAGCCTCCACCCTCTGAGTAAAAAACTTCCTCCTAATATCTAACCTAAACCTCCCCTGTCTCAGAAGACCATTCTGTTTTCTCTTGCTAATAAGCTGTTGAAACGCCATTCTCAAATCTGAGGTGATGTTAAAGTATGTATTTCCTGCAGAAGTTAGTAGGACTTACGCACTTTTTGAAGACTTAAGCATTATAACCTGGTATCAACAGTTCCTTGATTTATTTATTTTTTTTAATTTGACGCTGAAACAGTGTAAACCTAAGATGTAGTTTGAACACACCTGATAATTTGCTGTCACTGCCTTCTTTCACTGGCACACATTGCTTGTGTTGCAATTCCATGAACAAAATCAAGGGACTAATCCAGGCAAGTAAAAGAAAACATATTTCTCTGACCTGTTTCATTGTATGCCTGTGTAAGTTGCTACACACTGAAAGAACAAGTTGAGATTGAAATCAATGGGAATGAAGAAAGGAGGACTTCTGCTTTTGGCAGCTGCAGTGATGGTGTTTGTTGAGAACTTCAGTCTATGCTTAATCCACTGTAATTGCAGGCTGCCACTGAAGGATAGTCCTGTTTCTCCATAGCCAGAGATCATGGGCCAAGCATGTGGAAATCCATCCAACTGAAATAGTTCTTCTTTGGATCTGCACGCTCAACAGACTCCTCTTATAGCCTGCTCATTGCTACACCTGGTGAAAGTGGGAGGAGGGACTTTTTTGTCAAGTGATGTGGAGAGGTAAAGTGATAGCCTCTTACTGACAATCTGCTTGTGTACTGAACAACCAAGTGTCAGTCTTCATACCCTACTTTACTCTCACTGTTGCAGCTGGGAATTTCAGTTGTCTAGGAGATTGAGGCTCCCTCAGACTTTTATTGGCATCTGTTTCCCTGATTTCTGGGCTTCTTGAAAAAAAATTCTCTCTTGGTGCCATCAAATATTTTTTGAAGAACTATAGGTTGCTTATTTTGGCTCTTTCAACCTTTAAATATCAATAGTACTGTTATGATTTTTGGCCACGAAGATGGGCCTCCATACATCAGTTGAATGCACAATAAAGATGATCCATGTTCTAAGGCTCTTGGCAGTTTAGGTAAGGACAGAAAAGTTTTCTTCTCCTTATTAAAATTTAAATTTAATCTCAGTGAAATGAAATTTGAGAGCTTTCTGCAACAAAAGTGAGTCAAAATGCAGGATTTTTATTGAAAACTTCTCACTCCTTGTGGAGATGTTGAGTCACATGGAGAAGAACAAAGAGGAAATCAGATACTTTGAGTCACAGTCCTGCATCTTAACCAGATGTGTTAATTTATTGCTTTACTAAGAGAAGGCAAGAGTGCTTAGGTAGTGAGATCTTCCTTAACCTGTTAACATCTGTATGAAGAAGCTGGCAATTTTGTATTAACTACTGAAAATTTGATACCAACAACTGTAGTTCAGTATCTGGTTATAAAAAATTTCCTGTTCCGTTGTGTGTGTATGGTTCCAGGGGGAAAGGAGGAAGGGAAGAAAAAATGCCTGTTTCTAGCTTTTCTCCTTCACAAGAGTTCTTTCAGAACACTAATGTCTGCATTTCTACATAAGTTGCTGCAAAAGTAATGTCTCCTGTTTATTTCCATGGAAACTACAACAGATTTTTAAAAAGTACAGTAACACTAGTTGATAGAGCAAATTCTGGGCTACAAAACATGATTTTTTTCCACCCTAGCCACCATCATTAGCTATGCATTTTTGCCAGCGATAAACAAGAGTCTATGTGCCACACTTGTAAAAATCTGCACCAGTGGAGGTGATCCACCATTTCACAGCTGCTATGCCAGCATCATTACTAGGAAAACGTTGCCCACACAGCCCATCTTTCATCAGGCCAGGAAAATGGAATTCAGAAGGTGCCAAATCTGCACCCTGCTGTGGGTGTGATAGGATGGTCCTGCCAAGATTAACACTGTGCTCTATGCTCTTCAAATTGGTATGAGGCCTGGCATTTATTCTGTGGCAAGATAAAATTTGTTGCATTTCCTGGCCCGACTCTGTAAGTTTGAGCCTGGGTCAGTGTTGTGATGTAGTGATGCCAGTTAAGGGGTTGAGCAGGAAAACCAGAAGGATCACCCATTTCCAATCCCAAGACAGTGCAGATCACGTTACCCACTGAGGGCTGCAACTTGAACTTTTTCTTCGATGCGGAGTTCATGTTGCCACTCCATGAACTGCTGTTTTGTTTCCCCGTTGTGATGGTAACACCACATGTCATCACCAGTAATAATGCAATCCAGGAAATGGCCACTGTCAGCCTTGTATTAGTTCAGTAGGTTCTGACAAACTTGTGTACAATATTCTTTCTGTTCCTTTGTGAGCATACATGAGAACTACATGGTACAAATTCTGTGATATTCCAATGTTGCCACCATAATTTCCAAAGCATTGAAGCTGATAATCAGCTCCATATATTATTCCCTGGCTGTAATGGAATTTGCATGGGTGAGCTGGTAAGAGACACTCTTCACTTCATGGTGTGATGCCATGCATGGTCATCCACAACGTGGCTTGTCTTTCATGTTGCTGTTGCCACCACCCACAGTGCTCACATCCACTATTGTGAGACTGTAACAACTGGTGGTAGTAATGAGACTGCAGGCTTCTCTTCTAATTGAACCCCATCTGTCCTTCCCATCAAGATTGCAGAATGTGTGCTGGCTCCAATTTCTTCCTTCCGTTCCCTAGCTTAACCCTAGCATAGCATTTGAACACATGAATGTCCTGTTTTGGTGTCATGTGTAGGAATAAGTTAGTTGTTCCTTGGCTGGGGCCAGCTTATTGCTCTTTAGTCAGCTGGAGGGAGCTGAAGGACTGTGAGTTTGTGGTACTTAATGTTCTCAATTACTGTTATGATTCAGTATGCCTGTGTTGGTCAGCTAGCATGAAGAAAAGATGTGCCTAGCAGCCAGGTCACTTTGGAGCCTGTGGTGTGTTTGTCTGCTACTGCAATAGGGAATGGACATTACTTTTGAAAAGCCTGTGCCCCCCAGTGGGGGCAGGAGATGGTAAGCCCTGGTTTCTTAATTCACACTCTGTGGTCTCCCTCTGGAAAATGGGCAGCTGGGATTGCCTGGTTTTCACTTCAGGTGAGCAAGCCTCCCTTGTCAGAGGTGGGAATGCTTCTTTGCTTTGTTATCACTAATAAGAAATGCACTTGTATGCTGTACATTTGTGGATTGAGAGCTCTTGCATGTTCAGAGGTACTCAAGTAAACCCCTGCAAGGACTGTGGTGTGCTCTGCTCCAACCTGGAACTCCACTTGAGTGTATGCAACTACAAAGGATGTGTAGCAAGTGTTCAGGTTAACTTGAGTTCTTTACTTTCTTTCTTTCTTTCTTTCTTTCTTTCTTTTTTTGTTTTCTTTTTTGTGAAGGAATACTCAAAATACCTATTTGTTCTTCAAAGGGCTACTTTAGCACCTTTTTGCTTTTTATTTTGTTCCATGGCAAGTACTACTGGGAATGGTTTGTATTCTGCCTTATTGAAGGTTTCCTGCTGTTTGTTAGTGTTGTAAACTGCTTTTTACTTCTGAAATGGTAGATAGCATTTATCCAACTTTGTGACCCTAATGCTTTGATTTGCAAGAAAAATATCAGCAATACAGTGTAGTGAGAAAGAGCTGAAAATGTGCAGAGTATTTCCAAAGAGCTTTCATGATGGTTTGTATTTTGTTTACTGCTCTTGATGTATTTTGTTCCTCATTTACTCATAATACTTGGAAAAATCATTAAAATGTATGTTAGAACTGCTGGAAACAGAACAATAGAACTCTCTGGAAAAGGTCAAACAATGGTTGTGTAACTGTCCAAAAGATCATATTCACTTCCAGCAAATTTGCACAGTCGAGTTCTTTTGATTGAAAAATAAAGGCTTCAGGAATAAGAGAGTTTCCATCGTAATTCAGATGTCTATTGAGGAAAAAGAAGGCATTTTGACATTATATAACCCAGGACCCAATACATACCAACTGCAGCATAAAAAAATAGAATAAGAAAGCTTCATTTGAGCATGGAAAAGAAAGCGCTGCACCTTTAAGGTAACAGTCCTTTTTTTCTGCTTCTTTACATTGTCAGAGATGACTGCAGACGCTGTGCCAATGCACCTTCAAGGTGCAGCAGTAGTACTCTGAAATCTGACAGGTTGAAGTTTTGAATTGAATTAAACTGACAACCCTGGTCCTTTATATCCTGCTTTAAGGTAGCAAGCCAGAAAACAGTATCCCTTTAACAATAACTGTGTGTGCTGGCACAAGGAATATACTTCAAAGGAAGGAAATAAGGTGGAAAGGTCTTCAACAACTAAGAGATGACCTAGCAGAAATTGGTTGCTTAATAGATGTGGCTTTGAAACTATAGATCAAACATAACCATCCCAGAAACCTTAAGGATAATTCACTTTGGTCTCTTTAGATGATAGGCTGCCTGGTAGGGTTGGCAATCAGAGAGCTTTTGGTGTGTGAGTCACCTGTTACCTAGGCTGCTGTCTGCCGAGGGATACCCTGAACTGAAAGTCTCACATTGTGGATATACGGATAAGTAGAATGTTAGGTAAGTTACTTTGCATTTCATTTTATTTCTTGTGTGTACAGGAAGAACTTTGTAAGATCACTGTCTGGTGAGTGCTGTTGGTGATAAAAGAACAGCAAAAACCAGTAAAGGCTGCAGAAACCACAGGGATGAGTAAAAAATTCCAAGCTGTTAAAAGAACAACAAACTATTTTTTTTTTTTTTTTTTTTCCCCTGGCATTTTAGTATCTGGGCTTTTAGCAATCTTAGCAATATTAGTTGTATAGAATCTTTAGACTTGGAAGGGACCTTTAGAAGGTCATTTAGTCAGTTGCCCTGCGATGCTTTTGTAATTATTTTTTTTCCTTAAACCGTGAGATCTTGAAATTATTGTTGGTAGCATTTTTTTAAATGCAATTTCAGGAGTATTTTAGGCTGCCTGTATTTTCATAATTACAGGTGATGGATAATTTGAGTGGTGCTGACTGCTGTTCTACTTATATTATGTTACTTTGCCTACTCCCAGACCCATCTATTTGCCCAGATCTCCTAACATCTGTTTTATGTTGATCCTGCAACACTGAAGGCTGATTTTGTTCTGCAGCAAGTAAACTGCACACACTGTGTGTGTGTGTGTGTGTGTGTGTGTGTGTGTGTGTGTGTGTGTGTGTGTGTGTGTGTGTGTGTGTGTGTGTGTGTGTGTGTGTGTGTGTGTGTGTGTGTGTGTGTGTGTGTGTGTGTGGAGCTGGTTGGTGATGTGATCATCTAGATCCAGGCACAAGAGGAAGCTGATGAAGGCAGTTAATGTAGCTTACTAAGTGCTCCTGTCATGTACTTTTAACAAGGCGTGCTGTCTGATAGGTTTCAGCTGTAAATCCCTATGCAAGCCCAACCTCTCAGGAGGCTGCTGTGATGGCAGGAGGTGTTGCTCTGGCAGCCAGCAGCAGCTGCAAGAGGAGGCTTGTGCTCTGCTTGTCACCAAAACTCTCAGGGAATATGGGACTTGTGGGATGGTAAGTGCAAAAGTGGGAAGTAAAGGGCTGTAGGCAGCTGGCTGCAGAATAACAACATGCAGAAGTATGAAGTTGTTCCTGGAAAGCTCTGCTTCTTACTGTGAGAAATGTTTGTAGTCTAGTTAACAGTGTGAAGCTGTGTGCTCGTTGCCAAATGGAATGCAGGCATGATCAGGAACTTCACTTGGATTTCACTCTACAGTATTGCTCATGCGATTATTGGTATTTTTATTAAGCTTTATTCTTCCAGGAGATAAACTAACACTGAAAGAACATTGGTTGCACTTTGTGTGTTGCAAAGTTAGTGGGAAGTTGCCTTTTGTTCTGCTAGAGTGCAAGTGGAATAAAAGGATGTTTTTCACTGTAGCACATTTTTGTTATATTCTCCATTTTTTTTTTTGTTTTGTTCTGTTTTCACTTAATATCTGTGCACACTCCAGTGTGAAAAATATATTTATTTTTGTTTTTTTTTCAATTGCTTAAAGTTTCTTTTGTTGGTACAAACCTTGTTAGCCTGAACACTCCTCAAACTTGGCACTGTAATCTTTTTTCTTTTCTTGTGCCTCTACTGAATCCAAAGAAAGATACTTCAGATTGTTTAAAATCTGTTAAAGAGATATACTCTTAGAGGAAAAAAAACCCCATTTATGTAGAAAGGGAGAAATAAAATGGAAAAAACCTGAAGCGTTACCTTCAGTGTGAGAGACCAAAAGTATAAGGGCGATCTTATTTCTTCCTCCTAGGAGATATTCCTTGTTTGATATTTCCCAGTGCCATCTTTATTGCCCATGAGAGTGCATGAAAAACTGAGATGAAAATACCTTTGGAGATTTAAGGTCCCTGAGGGAAATCTTGGTTTGCTTCTGCAAGTCCCTGAGCCCTCAGGTAGATGGGTCCAGGGGGATCATCTGTATTGATGCTTTATTTTAGTATGTTAGAGTTACTGCTAAATGAAAGTCATCCACAGACAAAATTCAAATGGCTTTTAGGATGCTCATCTGAAGAGAGGCTGCTGGAGGAATTAGTTCAGCCAGTTCTCTACTACTGTGGCGATTTTGTAGTAATCCCAACGTGATCCACAATCTCTGCTTCCCCTCATGGCCTCTCTCACTCTGAGCAGGTAACTCAGGTGGAGGCAGCTGGCCAAAAGTACTGGCTGTGCTGCATCGAGTTGCTACAACTGGGAGTAAAAGGCAGGGATGCCCTGGCCTGTGTTGAGAGATGCTCCATGGAAATTCTGATGATAGAACAGTGCCAGATAGAAGTTGTCCCTCTTCGAGACCTGATAGCTCTCACTTTTATTGTTTGGTTGCTCTTTGGTTGCTGTTTGGGCTTTGGGAACGGTTTCTGGGCTTAACACCAGCATTTTACACAAAGCTTATTTTTCCTTATGAGTTAGTGTCTCTATCCATCAGAAAATTTACGCTCTGAAGAACAAAAATCACTTGAACAATTTTCAGAACAATTTCAGAATCGAAGAGCTGTGGAAGTGATCACTGAGCTGACCGAAAAAGCTGCTTTATTTATTTATTTTTAATCAGTCTGGGTGCAGTGTTTAAGTTCAAGTTAGGCTGTGATAGAAAGAACTCAGGCCTTTTAAGATCAAAATCCCAGGAAGGATACGTGAGTGTGTTTTGTACAGCAAGGTGTGCAAGCATGTCTTTCCTTAAAAACATTTACATGGTGTTTGTGTAAATTAGCAGCTGTTATGTGGTACCAAGGCAGGAGACTTCAGGCATTGTACACAGACGTACCTACTTTCCAGCACTTCCTATTGTAGGACTGTTATGTGGTGTTACCATGTCTTAAGTTGCTTCAAACTTTACTGAATATTCAGCTTTTGGGGAGGAAGTCTTCCATTACTCTTACAGGTCTCAAATTATCTTGAAGAGAGGTTTATACAATAAAAGCAGCTCTGCTCTTTCTCAGAACATGCATATGAAAGTGCTTTGCTCTGCCCATGTTAGGCGTCCATGGTTATGACTCTGAGAAGCTTAAGCCTATCTGTTCTTTGACAGAAGCGTTTTCTGAATGTTTTGTTCAATGACATATTTTCACCATTTTGTGAGTGTTTTTTTGGGGGGTGGTGATGGTGGTTGTCATTTGTAATAATGGCTGGAATCTGTTTATGAACCTCTGGAATCTGTTTCCACAACTGCTGTGTATTACAGCTGGCTGAAACTTGGCATGTCTGTTTTGAATGAAATGCCAACACTGAATTTTCCTCTTTTGAATGAAGATGAAAACAAATATTAATTTGTCCATAAAACTGTTGTGTTTTTTTTTTTTTTTTTGAAAAACATTACTTCAGCTTCACTGAAGCTTTGTTTTAATGAAATCAAAACATTGTATTTGGCTTTCAACCCTTCTAATTGTCCCATGTAATAGGAAATAACATTCTAAATGAAATGTTTTAGAATGAAGCATGCCTTTTTAAAATGAAAAAAACAACAGTAATTCAAAACATCATTTTCACTTGTTTTTGTTTCTGTTCTTTTGTTGAAATGCTGAACGTGAACTTGCAAACTTCCAGTTTCCTCAGAATGGCAGTTTCCGTTATTCCTTCTGAACCCAGTCGAGCTTGTTAGTGCTCAGAAAATTACTTAACATTTCAGTATCATGAAGCAGTTCTGAAGCCAGGGTAATGAAGGCTGAAGGAGACCTTTTTTTGATTTGCTTCTTCTGACATCCGAGGGACAGAAACTAAGAGCACTGTCTCTAAATCCTGATTGACCTCTGTCCCCTTATTTGTGCCTGGTTGGCAGGAGAGAATACAAAGGTATAGTTACAAGGGTTTAGGGGAGTTGCATGCATTCAGAGAGCTAGAAATGGAAAATAAAAGAGTCTCTGAACTTAAATGCATAGTAAACAACCTAAAAATAAACAATAATTAGAAGTGTTAGGGGGTGAGGAGCTGTGAGTAGATGTGGGGATGTCTGTGGGCACCATGGATTTGGTCATCAGCAAGAACTGAGAAATCTGCTGACAAATCATGCTTTGCTTCCTTTTTGTGGCCTCAGGAGAAAACTATTTTGGCGAACGCAGCCTGGATATTGTGATGAAGTGGGTCTAGCAATTGTCTCTGCTCACTTGCTACCTTGGGGAATGTAAATAAGGAACGGGGGTTTCACTAGCTGCAAGAAACAGGGAAATGCTTGGAAGCAGTAAAACTTCAAGCAAATGAAAGGCAAGCCTTTTCTACATAATACAATATAGATTTTGCTGCCAGATGGTAAGTTAGATTCCAGAACTATGAAAGATTTGAAAGGGACCAAAGCAGTGTTGTAGGAATGGAGGAGCTGTAAGGCTCCCAAGGAGTCAACTGCTCAGCACGTGTTTGCTGCTTAGGTCTTTAAGCTTTGAGCACTGCTGGAGGCAGGGTGCTGAAACTGATAGATCTGAAGCCTTGTCAGAAATGGCTGGACTTGGTATTGCAATGAATTTATTCCTCTTTTCTTAATGTAAGAACTGTAGAAGTTAAAACTATGACATTAATGGATGCTTATTAAAATCAAATGCTTGTCTTTGTAACATACCTTTGTTTATTATTCTGGTTTTTATTTTATTTTATTTTTTTAAGCTAGAGAAACAGGTGAGAATTTCAATTTCACTTTCCTGACCAGAGGATTTCAAAGCTACAATTTCAGGATTACAGTTGTGGCTCTCTGCTATTTCATCTATGGTATCTACTGCCAAGAACAAACTGACAGTAATGGCACTGGTTTTGTTCTTTAGTTGCAGGCTCTTTCTTAGCCTGAAACAGTGTCAAGGAAACCTGCATAGCCTTCTCTTCTCTGTGCTAAAGCAGTTGAAAAGATGTGCTTTTGTAAGGGCTCACTGCAAGGGTACGTGATGAGTGAGGACTGTACGTGCAATCCTCTCCTGTTAAAGCTGTGGGTTAATGATTGTAGTCTTACCCATCCATACCAAGTGATAACAGGAGGCTATTAGCAAGTGGTTTGGCGAGAACCTTAATGTGTTCACCTTTGCTTCTTATTTGGGTGCTGTTAACACTGTCCTGAATGCAGAAATAGTTATTTCTCTTTTTCTTAATATTACTTCTGGGGATTTCTTTCTCAGCTGTGCCAGAGTGCAGTGGAGTCAGCCTGCCCATTGAATTTCAGAGCTTTGTTGCAGGTCACTGACGTGTTAGTGATTCTCCATGAAGGTCAGAGCGATCACCTGAAATAGAACAGCTCAGATAGAGGGGCCGTATTCCTCTTGTGCTGCAGGTTTCAGTTGCACAGAATTTCTATTTTCATCATTCCAAAAAAATGAAGATAACTTTTTTCAAATGTTGAATGAGTATTGGTGAGGATTGTTCTTTTTGTAAATTTGTTCCTCAATTTTGCTGTGATTACATTGGTCATCATTTTGTCAGTAAAGTTAATAGCGACTCACATTATGTTTGCCTTTACAAAGTCTTCAACTTCTATCTTGAAATTTTAGCAGAAATTTTTGAAGTATTTATGAAGTATAAAACTTTTGGCAAAATGATGTTCACATTTCCCTTCTTCACAGCATTTGTTATCCAAATGGTGAAGGAGAAAGAAAAATTTCTGCTGTTTTAGAATCATAAAATAGTTGAATGATAGGATGACCGAGGTTGGAAAAAACCTCCAAAATAATCCAGTCTAACTCTCCACCTATCAACAATTTTTCCCACTAAACGATGTCCTTCAGTACAACATCTAAATGTATCCTGAACACAGACATATATAAAAATACAGTTATGTAACTATAGCTTTATCTCACCATATTCAGCCTTTCTTTTGGGAGAAACTCAGGAAAAAATCTAGGGAGACAGCGGCATCCCTGTGGTAGTCTTGCATTTTCTGCAGTGTGTATGATTAAAAGAGTCATGAGTAAGGGACTGTGAGATCCCACGGCCCTACTTGCCTGAAGGACTCTTGGACCTGGAGTTCCCTGGGTACACGTGACTTTGAAGAGGAGAGTAGTGGCATCTACAGAGACGATTGCCTTTCTGAGCCACAGCCTGGCCTTTCCTTTCTTCCTTACCTGTGATACTCTTCAAACAGGAATTCTGTTGTTGACAAGATCCCTTGGTAAAAAGCCACAGAAGGGTTTCAGTGGCTGTTCCTTGTTGGTTATCAATAGTGCAATCACTGCTGGTGTTACGTGCACTACAGAAATTCGGCAAATCTCTAGTTCACTTCCCCCAGAAGTTGCTGCAAATAATTTAGAAAAATAAAAGGAAAAAAAAAATGATGTTTAAGGCAGAAATAAAGCTTGTTGGAATGTAATACAAAATCCTCCATCTCATTAGTATTGAGAGACAAGATATATCCATAAATCAGTTATCTAAATTAAACTGCAAATGAAGCTAATAACAAAATTTACATGGTAATAGGATAAGAATTAAACACAAGATCAAAGTGTTAGTGGTAGATTGTAGGTACCTTTTCTTACTTAAATTCAGGCTTGTAGCTAAGATTTTCTCAAAGGGCAAAATAGTTTTTTATTCTACACCACAACTACAGAAACTTTGTTGAGAGGAGGCTGAAATAATCTCTTGGAAGTAAACCTTGAACTACATGGAGCTTGAGAATCATTACACCCTGGGCTATTTTTATTTAAGATTTATCAGCATTTTCTGACTGGATTATGAAGTGTAAAGCTCCTAGGCATGCTTATGAACAATGCATGGTAAATACATTGCAACAGTGTTTTCCACTCCCTTCTTTAAACCCTCCAAGTCTTCAAGTTGAAAAATAGCATTTTTCACAGTACCAGCTAAACCTTTGTTATTTAAATATGTGGTAGTTAGGGCTCTAATTTTCTATTGTTTGCACGTGAAGTAGCTTTGCATTTTCCCAGAATTTCAATGTAATTTATCATTATTCTTCTACTTAGCAGCTGGTGCAAATTGATGGATGCTGGCCAGAAGGAAAGGTGGGAGAAAAAGGATAAGCTTCTAAAGAGCGTTGTTTTTTAAGCACTGGATGCCCACGCTTCTTTTCCCTTTTCCTTATGTTCCAGACTCAAAAGACGATGCATCAAATTTTGGTATCTGAAGAATTACTGCAGTTTGAGAATGGTACCTAAATTTAAGCATTTGTTTTATGTATGAAATACATATGTCTAATTCCCACTGTGATAAGTGAAGATCTAGGAAAAGATCATTAAGTTGTAGCTATCTGTGATCCTTTGGGCCTTTAAATGTGAGCCAACACCTATGTAAAGACAGCTGAACTGAATTCCATGTCAGGATAGGCTACTGGCTCTTAGAGAGTGATTCAGTTTTCCCTGAGATAAGCATTTAAGTTTGTTGCCTTGACTAGTGACTACAAAAAGAGCTTGAATGCTTTTCAGGGACTCCTAAATACAGATGTTTTAATTGTGGATAAATCCCAGTCAGAGCAATTACCTTGCTTCTGATAACAAGTTGGGATTTTGATGGCCTTAGTTGTTAATTTGCAAGTATTCTTGTACAACAGCACTTTTGTTTAACTACAAACCTCTAATAAGCTTGTTCAATTTGATGCTGGTCTTCTTTGTTATTTTCTACATAACATCGTGACTAGAAAACCTATATATGGGTGTGAATATGTAGCCTGAGAATACTTAGCTTGGTATTTGAGCTGAAAGTGGCTTGCTAGGAGTAATTTGTATACAGGCATTCATACGCTCTTTTCATTCACATATGCACCATGAGCAGATTTCCTGTACTATCTGATTTCATTTCAAATGATCCCTGCAGCAGTTTGCATTATTTTGAAGTGTTTCTACAGAATAATTTATGCTGAAAACTGACTTATTTTTATATAGTCTTGTTTAGAATGGTGCATGTAACTACAAATTGACCTAGGAATGGTTGCTTAATCACTCCATGACTTCTCAATGAAAGACATAGCACGCTACTCTTTCCTAGACTAGATGGCATATAATGCTGGATAGCTGTGAATCATTATGTTCCTAATTTTTCGGACAGTCACATTATAAAGATCAAAGAAACAACAGAATCCCAATAGCTTCATAAACATGTGGAATGCTTGATTTCTCATTTCTATTATTCTAAAGCAATAATGTGAACAAAACTTTGGTCTGCTGGTTCTATTTTATAGAAAGGCAATTGCTTGGCAGTGATGACATTTGACTGTGATGTAAAATTGCAACAATAGAATCTGCAAACTTGCCAACTCAGGATCTTTGGTTGTATGTCCACAATCAAATAACTGAAACCAGCTTTGTTAAGAGAGAGGAAAAAATTTTTTTAATACTGACATAATTAGAACTACAAGGCTAGCAAAGGGGATTTCAAATTTCCCCTATATATTATAGTAATAAAACCTGAAATTTGTTTGTTATTGACCAACATTTGGCAAGGGAAGGACTGAACAAGTAGAATAATAAGGTTTCCTTATAAAAGTCATAAAATCTTATGTGAGGAGTTCAAAACACCTCTGGGAACTGATAAACTAATTCTGTAGGATTGAAATTGAGCATAATTTTAACTGTCTTACTCAACATGTAATGTACTTTTGGTCTAGGTCAACCAAGAAAAAAAGTACCGCTGTTCTGCTTCAGCTCAAAACCAGCAGCAGTCTGAAGTGAAATAATGTGTGTTTACCTGGCAGTCAGTGAAGGGCAATTGCATCTGGTATAACACATTTTGTTGTGACCTGAGCGAAGTCAAGTCCTTAGCCCAAACCAAAAGTAAGGTTGTGTGCAGAGATAGCTGCAATGACTTGTCTCATTAGCTTTCCCTTGGTCTGAACTGGTGGCTTCATCAGTGAAGTCCTGTGACCTTTGCTCGTTTCTCCAAATTCCTAAGTAGATCAAGAACTGAATCTGAAAAAAGGTGTGATGACAAGGCATCTCTTCAGGATCATACGATAAGGGAAGCAAACAGATGTATTCCTTGCGTAAGGTTCAGTGTTTCTCATTTAAGAAAGTACTAGCTGTTTTGTTTCCATCCTCACCTTTCTGAAGGACTCTTTGGAATCCAGGCCAGGATATTTAAAGATCTTCTTTCTAGGACTTTGTTTTCAAAAGTCTGATTTCTGCAGATTGCTCTCTTTCTTGTAGCTGACTTCCTTCACTTTAGCTTCACGTCATCTGTTTCCCATGTGCGTCTTTTTTCTGAGTCTCTCATGAGGTATGATTTTTTGTTTCCTTTTCCTTTTTTTTTTCTTCTCAAGGTACCTACAAAGATATGATTCTACTTAAGAGAAAGCTCTATTCCTTCATTTTTCTTTCCTAACATCTAATTTCAAAAATAAAGGTTATTGTCCATGATTTTACTGATGCACTCTTAAACTTTTTGCCTTCATATGGATGCTAATTATTGTTTGTCTTCACTCTGTCATGGCCAGTCCTCCCTTGGTTGCAGATTAGAGCAGTTCTGTCACCTGTGCTGATTAATGCTTAGCCCTAAATGTGAAAGGACGAGGGTGGTCTGGGGATCACACCTTTCACATATCTTTGTTGGCAAAGGCTGTGATTAGAAGCACAGACCAGCCATGTGACAAATATTTGATTAATTAAGTGACCCTCCATTATGGTGCTGTTGTCCAATTAATTCAGTATCCATGTTGTGTAGTCACTGTTTCCTATAGTTGTCTAACTGAAGACAATAGTGGACCATACTTCTGTTGTTTTTTTATACAGAATTCAATTTCAGTCTTTTAACCTCTTCAAGCTTTATTGCTACAGATAATTTAGTTGTCAAGCTTGTTTTTAGGGTCTGGAATATGCTTTGTCAATTCATGAATGCAAAAACTCTGCTCTTTTCTGCCCAAGTTCTGTTCTGTTTTGCTTTTGATACTTCAGCAGAGGGCCATCAAATAAGGAGAAAAAAAGAACTAAAAAACTGCATAGAAATGATAGGGGAATTACTAATATGTTTTTTTGTTTGTTTTTAATTTAAAATAAAAACTTCTTTGTCACGCTTTTCCGCATTGGGTCAGTGATATTGATCATGTGGGATAGTGATTCCACCTGTTGAGTGAGGTACCAAGGAAGGACTATGGGGAGGACAGCTTCCCAGTCTGATCTCGATATGAATCAGCTATGATCCTGCTCAGAACGTCTGAGACCTCTATGGGTTAGTGGTGCATGCAGGCCTCATAAGGGATAGAATGCACATTTAATTTGTGCCTTATTTATGACCACTGAAAATGGAATGAAGGTTTTTTTTTTTTAATAGGCCATCTCTTTTGTGTATTGGACTGCATGGTGTGTGCTTGCATAACATCACAATTACTCCTCTGTGTACTTCTTCAGCTGAAGCCTGCTAACTTCATTAAATAAACCACTTCTGCACCACTACCCGTAAGAGAGTATTAATCACAAATTTCCACTGGTTTTGGTTGCATTAAAGCTATCCATATGACCATTTTTAGCCATCTTGGAATACAGCTGGACCTGCACACGTTAAGCTTTCCATTACTTCTTTCCCCCACTCAGTCATTATATCAGGATAAAACTAAAATGAGTTAGTTATATATAAACATTGGAGCCCAGATGAATCATGAAGAAAATTCTGTGAGGTGATTCACCAAAAATACTATCTCCATTTTCTCAGATAAAAAAAAAAAAATAAAAAATACAATCAATCTGTGTAGAAGGCAGCATTAAAATTCAGCATTGCATGGAAGAATTATGTCACACATGCTCTCAAAAATAGCATCTTGTTGATGGCATTCAAGCATCAGTATTTAACTGTGCATTTTTCACAGTTTTTCAAGATGTTCGGTGGAATTTTGTACATAACAAGAAAGCTAAAATTTCTCATACTCTTTGTGCTACAGGAGGTAGGCTGCAACCCAGAAAACTGTGAGAGGACAAAGAAATTCATTTTGCCCTCGAAACCCTATCTGCTTTATTGTAATTGGAACAGCTGTGACCAACCTCTATTTCCCCATCTCTTTGAAACCCTCTAGGTGGCAGAAAATGTTTCAGGTTGGAGGCGTTGTCCCTTGGAGCCAGATGGCACATCAACCAGTATCCACAGTGGCTGAAATTACCACTTCTGAGTGAGGGATACTGCAAATACAGCTTTTCTCTGACAAGAGCCAGATTTTAGACAGTGGGAATTTGTTGCAACTTTATCTCTTCACATAGCTCACGGTCCCTGGAGTAGGATCTTCCAGTAACAAGTTTATTTCATGGAGTGGAGAACAAATGTATTCTTTGTTCACTCTAAGCATGTTGCTTACAATGCAGGGCAGAAAAAGATGACACTAAGAGTAGGCATTGACAGATGCATGCTAGCAGGAAGTCTCCGAGAAGAGGGTTTTGGCTGGTGAAGTTTGGCAGAAGAGCCTCTTCTTGCTGTCTTGGTGTGAAAAGACAACTCATGCTTGGGAATCTGTCCCCCTGTCTTTCTGTGCATTTGTAGTCATGACAGGTGGCATATAGATTGTACCATATAGATAGCAACACATTCAGATTAGAATGAACTGAAATTCAGGGTGACTCAGAAGGGGATGAGGTGTGCCATAGACTCTTATCTATGGAGTTCTTATCTTCCCACTGTCATTTTCTTCTCAAACACATATGTGCCCTTCTTCTTAGCCTCAACAAGCAATTAAGTCATAGGTTGGCATGTTTGGAATGGCTTATAAGCTCACTTGAACCAGGACATTGGTTTCATGCCCCTTGCCTGGACTTGAATGTGCAGTTGATAGGCTCTTCTATTCCCTAATTAAATTACCTGATGTGTCACGTAGTGCAAAGAGCAGGAGGTAGGCATTTTGATAATGGGACCTGTGTTGACAGCCTTTTGGCTGGCAGCTTACTTAGCATATGTCTTGTTAGTGTTTGAGCTTGGGTTATGGGTATATATTTGAAGTCAGTATTTCCATTTTTGGTCCATAAAGCGATATTGGACCACTCTCTCCAGGATGAAACTAAACCAGATGAAGTGCTCCAACACTTTATGGAGTTACTATTTAGAAATAGTTATTTCCCACACTGTGTTTATGCTGTGGATGTCATGTCCTTAACACTGGCTGTTTCACGCTACAAATCCCCTGTAGATCTGTGCTGCCTCCTGATGCAGCCCAAAATCTCTGCTGACATAAATTAACTGACTCAGGGCACGCCGGTGGGAGAGATGTCTTTTCTAGAGGTTACAGACTGGTTCTGCTTTAGGCTCTAAACCAGTGAACCATCCCTCTCCTTGTAAATGTAGAGGGCTTGCTTTTTTCATGAGTGAAACTGATAATCACACAGTGCCTAATGAAACCTGTGTGGAATAGTCTGTCTGTATAAACCATTTGAGAAAGCTATTGGCCAAGATCAGCAGCTTACACTGTAGTGCCTGGGCAGCTTAGAGATCCTTTCAACTCAGAATTGCTTTACGTAAATACATCTACATAGCAATGAAATTTCATTAACCATTTTAATAATCGTGCGAGAAGCACTTCTAAGACCTGAGGCTTGCTGCAGAGTTGGCTCTCTTATCACAGTGTTTCAGAGAAAAAGATCTATGTTAAATACTTGGCTAACTTGGGCTTGCAGAGGTGAGAACCTGGCAAAACTGTGTTGCATGCATTTGTGTGGATAAGAACTGGGTTTCAAGCTTGTATAGCCGTTTTGTGATTGTTCTTTTCCTATTAAATATGTGCATATCATAGCTGAGATCCTCTTTCAATGCGTATATCTGACTCACCAGTGTGCCATGTAGAAGTGTCTGAATATGTGTCTGAATATGTACCTGTGCTCCGCTCATTCTCTCTTTGTCTACTTAAAGAAACAAATGCATACTTATCAAGGGAAAATGATAATGGCAGCAAATCCCTAACTCAGCTTTCCTGCAGTTATTGGAAAACATAATCCACTGTGAAGCTGTAAATATGTAATATAAGAGGGACTTGTTGGTCCCACTTTCTACTCCCATATTTCTTGAACTCATGGAATGTTTTCCTCTTACCTCCTTTATTGAGGACTGCTGTGAATTAAAAACTATTTTTTCCATGATTTGCAAAACATGTTTTTGCTTCCATGATGGTAATGCCATAAATATGTTGAGAGGACAACAGCTCTGACCCAGCTGTGCTACCATAGCTCCACAGCCCTGCTCCCACAAGAACCGCTGCCTGCCATTCACTCCTCACTGCCTCTGTGTAAAGCAGTGCAGAGCTGTGAAAATGCTCAGTGGCTTCTGAAGACTTTCTGGCACACCTGTGCCCTGCTCAGACCTCCAACCATCCCTGTAACCTCGCTGGCTGTTAGTCCTGAAAGCTGCTGTTGAATTGTGCTCTCGTTCATGTGAATGCTGTGGGGATGATGATGTGGGGCTCTAGAGCATGGCAAAGAGAAGCTTGTTAATTTCATCTTTCTCTACTTCTGCCCTTTCCTCTTCTCATGTTGCCTTGTTACTGCTCTGATAACTGCCACCCCACAGTGCCTTGTTACTGCTCTGGTTTGTATGGCTCCAGTGGTAAATCTGATCCTCGCTGGATTTTGTAGGCTCTCTGAGAGTACTATTTCTACTACTGATGTAGAAAAAAAACCATCAAACTATTCAAAGTCATATCCCTTTTCAGATTACAGAAGAATAAGTCTTTAAATAGTTGTGCAGTTTTTTTCCTGTTTGGTTATGGATTTTTTGGTAAATAATGCTGTGAATTTCTGCAACTGTTGTTCCCCAGTTCTCTTGCTTATTTTACTTGTCATATTAAAACGTGTTTATTGAATCTTGTTCCACCTTGTACTTTAAGTACCATAAGCCTAGTCCCTTATTAACACCATAAAATCTTGACTGCATAGAAACCTGTATATATCACTGCAAAGAATGTAGTAAACAGCAATCTCCTCTTAAGATAGCAATATAAGTAGTGATATTGGGACTCCTGAGCTGCTTATCAAATAGAAATACTATTTTAATGCCTGTAGCTGAAATGAAGTGAAATACTCAGTGACCACCATGCTACTGTTTCCATGAAGGAAAAAAAACTGGAAATGCATGCAAAAATAGTGACAATGCTCGGTATAAATGCTTATTGGAACTTTATGAAAGGGTGTGGGACAGAATACTCCAATTTATAGTTTTGATATTGAAGATGTTTGTTTGTTCCTTTTAAGAAAAGTGGTGGTTCTTATCATTTTGTTGAGGAAAAAAAAAAAACCTTCTATGTTTATTTCAGCTGTGGGCTAAAATACAGGATATAATGACGCTCCCCTCCTCCTCTACCAGACTTTGATTCTTTAATCTCTGTCAGAGCAGGAAAGCAAAATGCTGTCTGCAGAGCTGTTGGATTATTCCCAAGCAAGCTTCTTCCATTAAGAGTATTATTTTATAATATATCATGGCCTGTGACCAGTGGTGAAACATCCTTTGAAGCTATAGCCATCTCTCTCACTTTACTGGCAAAGGCAGTGATGCTTCAAGTCTGTGGTCTTGCTCGGTTCTAGGAAAGTAATTCATTGCATCCAGTGGAAGCAGTTCAAAGGGATAGTCATTGAACAGTTACTTCTTCACTATTACTCACCTATTTCAGACAGTTATGCATTGTCTGCGGCAGCAGCAGCTCTTCACTTGAATTCTCCTGTGGTATGAAAATGCACAGTTTAAATACTGTGATAGTTTGATTCATGCTTTCTCTGGCATACTGTAAAATAGTATTTATGGTGGTAGGGCAGGAACAGTTTTTATGAGTATCCCTTGCTCCGGGTGTTTAATCACTGCTGTGAGCAATATCCCTGAAAGGGCAACAGGATGTGAACATCCTGATTCATTGAAAACATTGCAACAAAATTATTAAACAATTAGAATCATAGAGGTTTTTTTCCAACCTTAATGATTCTAAGGTCACCTTATCTAACCCTCCCCCACCACCAATATTGCCAGCTTCTCCAGGAGAATGCTGTGAGAGACAGTGACAAAGGCTTTGCTAAAATCTAGGTAGACTACATCAACAAATTATTCTCACTATAACATGAGTTGTTGGGTTTTTTTTGTATAAATGCATTTCAAGCATTTTTTGAGGTATGAGACTACAGTAGTAGTTTTAATTGAATAGAGGCATGGAAAATATGTTTTCAATAGTAAGGTAATCAGTTTGTTAAATATAGTTAATTTCTCTGTCTTCTACCATGTTCTGTGAACCAGAATGGTTGATGGTAAGCTGTCCAGAGTAGTGGTCTGACTTCGTTCAGTCAGTGTTTGTAATTTTGATAAATTCTGCTTGAACACAAGGCTGGGGCATTTATAAGTGTTTGTTGCATTTTGAGAAAAATTAATGAAACATAACTAAATAAAATACCACTAGTTCCAGTGGTAGCTTTGTATACATTGATGACTTACACTTAATTATAAACTACTGTAGTCATTTCTTTTTTTCCTTTTCTCCTCCCCTTACATGTATATCACTATGTGATGTTATTTGTGTCCTACAGAGAAAAGGTGTTTTTTTCTCTTCTGAAATACTCAGTGTTTTATAACTTAAAAGAATGAGAAGCCTCTTTAATCTATTTTTTTAAAAAAGGTCTAAGTATAGTAGATTATTAAAGTTCCATTATTCTAAAATGTTAAAAGTTCAGCTCTCATTAATTGTCTTAGACCTTAAGTGAACAATTCAAATCTAGAGATCTGTATCTATCTGTCATTCATTATTAAAGATAATCATTTGTTTAATTATTCACAACACTGGCATGGATTGATTTCTCTGTGGTCTGGGGATAGAATTTTACTCTGATTTTTAAAGTAACGTAGATAAACTTCTGTATAGTGTCCCTGTTTGCAGCATAAATAGTTGAGAAAGTTGCTCATTTTTCCCTGATAGTATTTTTGTTAACCTGCTAGTGAATATATATATGTTTAATACAAAGAACAGAATAGCTCACATTTATGGATTTATTTATTTATTTACATTTTAATTTGAAGTGTCATATTAACAGATGGCTAAAGACAGTAAGACTTCTAAGTTAACTTCTACGTTTACTATTTCCAGGGCATAATATTAAGATAACTTGATGTAGATGGAGGAAGCGGGTATGTGATTTTGCCTCTCTGACCCCTTCCAGCATGTGCATAAATTTCTGTCTGAGTCTGTGTTGCATGTCTCGCTTCAGTTGTTGTGGTATCATGGTATCAGACACAGATGTTGAGAACTTGTTTCTTATAGAGTTGTATATTAGCTATTAAATCTTGAGTAATAGAGATGGCAATGGACCGGGCTGTACGACCGTCCTGTCTTTGCGCAGGATCAGCCTAAGTTGCTTCCCACTGATGTCTGAAGGTGTTTAGAGCAGATCAGCCACTGACAGCATTTCTGTTGTTCACTTCTGGATACCTACTCCAGTTTGTCCTTAGTCCTGGAGAAAAGTTCCTAAAGCTTGCATTTTTTTGTGGACTGTGTCTGGTGGGTACGAATCCTGTTCTATTTGATGTTTTCTCATGAGACCTGTTTTCTATACCCTTAGTATCCTCACAGTCATTAACTGGGCTTTCTGTAGAGAGTCTACATATTTACTGAAATGCTGTAGTATAAGTCAGGATTCCCTCACGACTTTCATCTCTCCTGTATTTCAGAGCTCTGGCTAGCTTGAGCTGTGTTGTGTTTCAGTAATGGTGTTGGAAGAACTACCTATTAAAAAAAGAATTGAACAGTGTTTTACTTATGATACCAAGGGAATTACTTTGATAAGAGTGTACATTCTCCATTCTCCTGGTCGGACTATGTATTTACTCTGAGTGGTAAGACCTTTGTTGAGCTGATGAGATTATTATCTAGTCTGTATCCTTAGCTTGGAATCCTTAGAAAAGAAATGTCAGTAATCATTATTAAAGACAAGATACATAATATATATGCCTCCTTCACTAGTCTAATGGTTACAGCTTTGTGTTTCCTCCCTTTCCCCATATAGAAATGTCATTTCCAGGCATCTGGAATTTTGTTCTCCTTGAACTGCCGTAGGTAAATGTTAGCAAATCTGGAGTTGCTTCAGACAGATGTTGATGCATCCAAGAATAGATTTCATGAAGCTTTTCTGAGCTGGGGACAGACACCCTATTGCAGTAGTCTTTAAGAACATGAAACTTGGCACCTTGATCAATCGTTCACACTTTGTATGTGACAGTGTTCAGTAAAGGTTGTGTGAGGAAGAGGTTTCTGACCACAGCTGCAAAAACGATTGCTTTCTTGTATGTCCTCTTAACTTTTCCTCAGTATAAAGGCTTCTTAAACTGAAATCACATCTCATATTTGTGACTTCTAATAGATGCTGAATTTTAATCAGTGAGCCTGTTCATGAGATTGGGCCCTTTTTTAAGCTTTTAATGTATGTTGCATAAGGTGTTACTGTATTCAAAAATGTATTTTCTCCAAACCCAATGATTTTGTTTCAAAGTTCTGCTTGCTATTTTATTTTACTGATGTTTCGTATATCATTCTAGACTTCTTTTACTGTTTACTTTTCTAGATCATTCATGATTTTACAGAATTTTCAGTCACTATTTTCTTTCCTACTACACTCAGCCTGAACAATAACACTATCTAGTTCTACTAAAGGGAAAGTCTTTTCCATTAATTAATTCACTTCTCTATTACTCTATTTCTAAAAGACACCAGAACTTCATGAAGTTACCCAAGCTGGGAGCATGTGATGTGTATAAAGAGTTGCATGCTGAAATATTATCTTTCATTGTAATCCTCCCTACTATTATTATGGTACTCTGGACAGCCATCCGAAACTGAATAACTTATGGAACATTTGATGGGGAATCTGAACTACTGTTCCTAAATGGTAATAAAAAAATTACAGTCCGTTATTGGCTGCTGATAGCCAGTGTTAATTTTGGTTATGTGTTTTACCTGAGGTCTGAATGTCATTTGCTGTTCTATTGCCCGGCTTCTCAGTATTGTAAGATCTTACAACTCTTCACAGCTTTAGTTTTTTGTGAATTGCACAGGGTTACTTAACATACTTTTCATTCGTAATCCTTCTGTCTTAAAGCACACCTTATATTAATCTTTAATTTATCTTTCCTCTTATTTCAAGATAGCTTTTGGTATGGAACCTTACCGCTTTGGTGACTGCAATCCTGCTTCCTGATCAGAGACATTTTGTAAATCCAGAATTGCCTTTTATTCACATGCTAGATAACTCCTTAAGAGAACACTTTATATTTTTTGGTCTGATATCAGTTCTTTCAATAAAGTCATTTCTGTGTATCAAAGATAATCACTTATCTAGTGATGCCATTCTTGTAGTTTCCAGCAATGAGAAAGATTTAAATGATAGTGCAAATGGGATATTGTGGCAATACTTAGGCAATTTCACAGAAGGACTCTTTTAAATCTCCTGGGTGAGCAACCATCTGGTCCTGGCAATTTTATACAATTTTTTATCGATCTGTTTTACAGCTAATTTTCTGGCAGTTCAGTTTATGACAGAAAGGCTGTGGATGCTCCTCCCTGGAGCATTCAAGGCCAGGCTGGATGGGACTGTGAGCAACCTGGCCTAGAGGAAGGTGTCCTTGCCTATAGCAGGGGGTTTGTGATCTTAAAGGTCCCTTCCAACCCAAACCATTCATTGATCTTTCTTGTACCTCTTGGTACAAAAAGAGTCTTATGGGCCTTTTGCTATCTAAAGGTGGCCATGAAAGTTCTCTTACAGAGCTGTCATTCATTTATTTAATATAATATTTAAAAACCAATTATTGCTGGTATGCATATACAAAACTGTTCTTCATAGTTCTTACTGATGAGTCTTATTTTACATTTAAGTTGCCAGAATTTTGAGATTTGTTATTTGAATGTGACTTCCATCACAAGTAGCTGCCTTTTGTTGTCTTATCAAATGTACAAAGTTATTATAATTGTTTGTTTGTTTCTGGACATTTTGTTTTGCACTTTCATTTTCTGTCTATTTCTTTTTTCCTTTCTCAACCCTTGTCTTTGATCTCTTCTGCTCTTATGGGAGGAGGCCATAACCGCTGACTGTTCCCCAGAGATCTGGGGCAGGTTGTCTGGTCATGTTGTGAAGTGCCACCTCTTCACCTTGAAGGCCCACTACAGCGCAAGCTTCACTAATATCACTGTTCTGTCTGTCTGCTTGCTTGGAATTTGCATATTAGAGGGGTGTATAGTTCTAAGCATTCCATGCAATATAGTAAACCAGGAAATGCTCCTGCTGGGCTTGTGTTCATTATCATTTGCTTTCACCATTAGATTTTGAAGGTTTTTCTCTTTATTGTTTGCTCACTTGCTTCTGCTGTTCTCTCTCTTCTACTAGAGTGCAGCTTTCTTTTCTCCAACCAATCTGTAGATGTCTGTGGTGTTCTTTGTGGTTGGGTGGTGGATTTTATCACCTTTTTCTCAGAGTTAGGAGCCCAATTACCTAATTTCATCTGTTCCCTTGGGAATCTCTTGGAATATGAGACTTCTGCTTCTGAACACTAACAAAAATTAAGATGTTAATCCATAAGAATTAATACGCATGGAATTATGAGTTGAGTATTATTGTTCATGTTATAAACCATAGATAATATTTAACTGTGATTCCTTTGTGCTATAATGTGGATCTATCTGACAGGACTTCATTTTTTTTGTTTACAGTTCTTATGTTTCAGCTCCTGATACCTTTCTTTTATGATAAACTGGTTCTTGTTTGGATGTCTTGTTGAAGAAGGTAGGGAGGACTGTGGGAAATCAGAAAGATGGGTACAGAAACATAGATATTTCTATTTAATTTGTTAATGACATGCAATGTTTAAATAAGTAAAAGCAAACAGAAGAAGAGCACATAGAAGAAAAGCACAAAACCCCCCATCCTGTTTTAAATTATATACAAGGGCCACTTCAAAAGTAATGCCTCCTGTTTCATTATGTTGGCCCACAACGTCAGAGGAGGATGTTGGTGGTATGGTAGTAGAGGTTGAACCTGCCCACTAATATGCCATTATCTTTTGTTGCTGTGTGACAGATGGCAGCAGAGGGGAAGTCTGACGTGGAAGTTTATCTGAAGCAAAAGAGTGCCACTGAATTCCTCTGTGCAGAAAAAATGGCACCCACTGACATTCAGTGATGCTTTGTGATTGTTTATGGAGACCAAACAGTGGATGTGAGGGCAGTGAGGCAGTGGGTAGTGCATTTCATGATTGGTGACAGCAACAGTGTCACCTCCTCTAGAGCAGATTTTTATGAGCATGGCATGCAGGCTCTTGTTTAGTGACGGCAATGCACAAATGCACAGCTAATGATGGTGACTATGTTGAAAAACTGTTTTGTAGCTCTATCAAGTAGTGTTATTTTGCTCTTTGTATCTGTTGTGGTGTCTGTGGAATAAACAGGTGGCATTATTTTCGGGGCAACCTATTTATAGACATGCTATGCAGTAGATTATCAACTGATGCAAGTTGTTAGAATCCTTCTAGATTCTAAGACTTTCTTCAGTTTGTGCAAGCTGATGCTTTGTACATGTAAGTCTTGAACCTCTGGGGAAACACTGAATTTGTTATTTCCTCAGCATGGCTGGGGCAGTGAGGACTCTTTATCTGCTCCTGTTGCAGACCAGCTGTGTTGGGGGAAGCAGGGCTGCATTGGGATATTGCAGAGTTGTTGACAAGGATCACAGATAGAAGCTCTGTTAAGGCTGGGTTGGAACCAGGGCACATGCCTGCAGTCCTTAGTGAACTGTGCTGTCGAGCTCTTAGAGAACCTCTGAGCATTCATGAACTGAGACTTTCAGCAAAATATCTTTGCTTTTGATGCAGGCTTTCAGAGGTGCAAAAGGCATGGCCTAGTACATAGAGCAACCTCCCAGCCATTTTGGATCCTGTATGTTTCAAAGACCTTTGCCAACTTGGTGACGCATGGTATTTATGGGATGCAGACTGCACACCCACGTATGCAGATTTTCTGCCAAAACCATGTACTGTTTGAAGAGTGTCCAGACCAGTCTGTCTGGGATACAACACATCCAGTAGTCTGTTTCTTGTTATCCACTTTCTGGATGCTCCTTTGTCTATTCTCATCTCCCCTTCTCCTCAGGGTGCCTCTGCCTATCTTCCATCCCACATGTGGCCAGGTGGTAGGGATGATGCAGTGGCATCTCATGGAAGCAAAGTGATACAAATGGTTTGTGCAGACAGAAGAGACCCTCTGACCAATAGAGGCAATGAAGGAACCAGGAAAAGTTATTCTTGTAAGTGGTACAGCATGGAGCTTTCTCCTCCATGTCCTAATATATTAAAAATGCTAGAACTCCTCAACCAAACTACTGCCAGCTCATTTATTTGCTTAATCATTTCACTTAAGCAGTGGAGTTATTTAATCTGATAAATTTCTAAAATGATCTATATAAATACTAAAATGATCCATGGAAAATGATGGTATCCTGAAGTAGATGCCCTGGGTGGAATACATCCATTTAAATGATTAAATTCTCATAGATACAACTGGCTGAATTACAGATTATATGATTAGTTGCAAGAAGTTAGCAGTATTGCCTGTGTGTATATATATGCACACGTACCTCTGAGTGCTTCTTTAAAAATTACAGTACATCACTACTCCATAACCACAAAACTCTTCATGCCAGTAACTCAAATAATTGTTCTCCTGGGTGACTGACTCTTCAAAGTCTTTGTGAGCTCAGTAACTATTCACTTAATTTTATGGCATGTGAAATTTTGCTGTGTTTTCATGCTCTGGCTCAATATTTTACTACAGAGTTACATTTTCATTAGTGATGCTGTTACTAACGAACATATTAAGTTGTTACAGTGTTTCTTAGCAGTGTTTGCTGGAGATCATTTCATCAAAGTAGAATTATTGACTGAAGAAGGACGTGCCTTTGGAGAATTAGTGATTTGTAGAATATCTCTATATCTAGTGAAGGGCTTAATGGATCCTACAGTACTATGAGATATTCACATGCTCAGAAAAACATAATTGGGTTTAAAAAGAAAGAATAGAAAAATAAAGATAATTGAGAATATACAGTAATAAAATTGGAATATATTCTATTGTTCAAGTACTATTAAATGTTATGTTATGGACTTGAAATTCAGCAGTATATGCGGCTTTGTAGACGAAACAAAATGCTTTTTTTATGGAATAACCTTTCTTTAATCTTTATTGTTTTTGCAAAGTTACTGGTCTTTCTTATTTAATTGGATGAGGGGATATAGGAAAAAAAATGTAACAGCACTGTTTGCTGAGAAGATAAATGTCTTTTGTTTTAATGTCAAAACTGAAGGATGACTATGAAAGTTACACCTTTCTACCCAGGAGATCTGATCATCTTATCTTTAGTCTGTTTCATTAATGACAAAAAGTCATCTTTCACTGTTTTTTTTAATTCCAATTGACTAGAAAAGTCTTTACAAAGCAAAGAATATATTTTATTATGCTTTATACTGATCTATTAAAGTTGATAAAATTTGGCCCCTCATCTAGGAATTAATTCTCCAGATTTGGCCTCTCAAATTCCATAGCATCAGTAATTTAAAATGTTGAGGATATTATAATTGCAGTGGTGTAAATGCAGATATATATATATATATATATATATATATATATATATATGTAAATATATAAAATATATATAAATATATTTTTAAAAAAAATATATATACATATATATATGTTTTCTTGGTGACAGGTTTTGTATTGGAAGAGGAATTCTGTCCTATACTGCCAGAGCTTGTCTTTTAAAACCCACTGGGCAAAGTTTTCCAACTGCTCTGCACCCCTACACAAATCTTTCTTTAATTATGGAGATCCAATCTAGAAGCAATTGAGGTGCTGCCGTGAATATTGCCAAGAATGAAACCTGAGGACAGACTTCTTGTGATGAGACCTGTTATTGGTACTTTAGCGGGCAGTGGGCTTTAGACTGTGCTAACTAATGCACTCTGAAGTTATTAAAGTCATAAATAAATTGGCCTCTTAGCAGCTGCTTGCTTAGGGTTTTTTTGGAGGTGGGAGTAGTCAAAGGGTTGGCATATTCTTAATTAGCATTAAAATCAAACAAAGAGTTCCCAATGCCTACTGCTGTTTTGACCACAAATGAAGAATTACTGTAACTTAAAATGTATAATTATTTTTCATTTATTTTTAATTTATGCTTTCACAGCTTTGCTTTATTTTTCT